>NW_006288604.1:97872-109148 GCF_000327345.1 Myotis davidii
TAACCGGCTTGAGGAGTCACCGACACATCGCCCGCGTGGCCAGCCTGAGACATATCTGTTCTATAGGCCCCAAAGGTGGAAATATGGCAAATGAAAAAAATTCTACGTCAATGAGAGAAAAGGAAGAAGATAGTCACGTGAGATAGGGAGAGGTTCATCGAGAGGATAAAAGGGAACCGTTTCCATAGGTTTTTGGTAAAATAAACACGGGTGGAAATCTCTCACTTCCAGGTGTTAGGTTTCAGTTGCTGTTGGAGGACTCATGATCGTGTGCGTACCATTGGCCCCTTACCTCGATTCCGATTTCAAATCCTCCGCCGAGCCCCGCGATCCCGATGGCGGAAGGTGCGGACCACTCTAATAAAACAAGCACACGCCACTCCAAAGTCAGACCCATCACGCAAATATTAGGGGAAATGCTAACATGAGGATGAATACCGTTTCCTTTTAAAATAAGAAGAATCTGACATTTTCCTCTATGTTTGTAAATGTTCTTTATATATAATTTTTAAGTTAAAAATATTAGATGAGTCTCAGACTCACAAATACATGTTGTCTAATCTTTCTCAATAAACATGCCTAATACCAAACTATTGAGTTCTCACCAACTAAACTTACTTAGCATTTGACAACTTCAACAATCAACATGTTTTACAAAATAATTGAGCAGTAATTCTAGCCATTGGTGAGAATTTTATCGTAGATCTGTGAGTAAAAGGATTGAGAGTTTACTAGGATTATAACCACCCCTGAGGGTAACACAATACTACACGGTTTATATTTTACATTTCCAAGGGCAAAAACTGTTTGACACCCTTTGTGCCTAGTAAAAGCACAAGGAATAGGCTATACATTCCAGATGATTAAAATTCTAGTAAAATATATTTCCTTACATTTGGACACTAAGCACAGTAATTGCATTTGCATGAGTATTTTATGCTTATTTTGTCTAATATAGAAACAGGTTAAACAAGTCTAGAAACAACATTAATTTGGTTGGGGGAGGGTGGAATGGTCCAGATAAAGTCATTCCTTGAAATGCTTATCAGCTTCTAAATCAGACTTTCCTTCCTGCATGCATTCCAGATGATAACTATCGAGTCTACCCAGAACTAATCTGTCTGGACTCAGACAGAAATTTTGATGACAGAAATTAGTGTCTTAAATGCCAACATTATTTTACATTCCCTATGTTAGGAACTGCCTCTGTCCCCATCCAGCAGGGATCCGGGAATTCTCTGTGCCTCATTTGGGCAGCTTTTAAATTATCCTGAGCAGCCACCACTGGGCAAGATGGGAGAGAAATGTAAGGGCTCAGAGTGAAACTCCAGAGGCCGATAGTACCCCCACCTTCTGCGTAGTCATCTGTCAGTGACCAAAGGGATTTACAGTGCTGAAGCCTCCTTAGAGATTTGGGGCTCACCCGGCGTGGACTCTCTCTTAATGTACCCCCACTTTGATTGTGCTACTTACTGGGAAATCTGGCCATAAAAATTGGGGTGATGCTTGAGAGGAGAGAATTCTGTCGCTTTTGTCTCACAGCTGTGCTTCCAGCTCTGAGAGCTGAGCCACAGCTTGGAGGACTCTCACTTTGGGGGGATACCTACACAGGAGGGTCCAGCGACTGAGGTTCAAAGGCTGTGTGCCCCACAGATGCCTAGATGTACCCATTGTCGGTGAATGTCCCACAAACTATCTACACGAAAAAATAACTATTTACACCAAAATGTGCTCACTTATAGGGCTGGACAGCAATGTTCAGTTGGTCTAAGAAGCATTCAGTTGGTCCTGGCAGGCCTGCACACACTCTAAGTCTTACTCTCCATGCTTGTTCTTGGGGTTCAAGGCAAACACACTTCGATTTCACCTCTGAGAAATCAAGTATTAGATTTCATTGCAGAAAGTGAAACCAAATTATATTGATCTTGATAGCATTCTGCTCTGGGGATATTCGTTCAAATGACTTCTCACAGGAGCTACAGATGGCTCTCATTTTCTTATAAAATTCCCCAAAACAGAAGAAAAGCATTGTGGCATGAAGGTGAGAATAAGAACTCATAGTTAACAGCAGATGCAAATTTTGTCCTGTTTAATATGTGCTCCATGAAAGAACTACAAATGTATACAAGACAAAGCCAGGTCAACCTGGATCTCATCCAATGTTTTAGGAAGAAAACAGTGACGGCTCATGGCCCTGAGCTGTTTGATACCCAGGACACACCCAGGGTGCCCTCAGGATGACAGGTTTGGGGCGTGGGAAGCCTGCCATACTGCCTGTGAAATGTGTTCACATGGAAACAGAACAGTGAGTATGCAGGATTCCCTCCTCCCCACGTGAAGAACTGTCACTTACTTCCGTCTGGAAGTCGAGCCAACACGATCCCGCTGCCTCCTCGCGCCGTTACCAGAAACCCAGCTTTTATCACAGACAGAACCGCAAGGCCCTTGGCCTTGGCAATCACGTGGGCTGCAAAGGTCAGAGACAACAGGTGAGCAGGTGCAAGCAGAGTTCACGCACACAGGTGTGCTGGGCCGATTCCTGGGTTCTCACGAGGAGCCGTAAGGGCACATTGGAGCTGCAGATAAAATGTGGTTACGGGACAGTTGAGAGGTGGGGGGTCCCCAACTCCCAGCTCAGCCTCTATGTTGTTTCTGCAAACGCAACATCGTAAGGGCTCAAAAACCCCGAGATGGCCATAATAGGTGAGATAGAGCTGGGAGGATCAGCCAAGAGAAAAGGTGGGTGAGGACTTGCTCTCTCAGGGGGTTGGCAGCCTGAAGTCAAGGCACGCAACACGCAAGTTAGAAAGCAAAGCAGATTTAGAAATTCACAGCACGGCTTTATTTACCTACCAGGAATGATCTTATCAGGTCCATTTCTGGAAGTTATTTCTGTGAATTCTCTTAGAATTTTAGCAGCCTTTTTTGCTTCTGATTTCAAATTGGAAGGTATAGGATTATTCACTAAAACATTTTAAAAAAAAGATAGAAGTTACAAATTTATTGTCATTTCATTTTTTTCTCATACACAATTAAGCATTAACAACTCATACCCTAACAGACAAAGAAAATGAACTGGAAATCCTCAATTACTAATTGTTTCATCTCTGTTTTCCTAGTAAAGTAAATTCACTAGGAGATTGGGAACCCTAAACATCTCAGGTATTATAAAATCATGGGATTCTAAAGGATCTTAATAATTATGTATGTCCTCCCTGTGATTCTTCACTCAACCCAGTACTAATACAAACATTAAAATCGTGGAGGCCCGGTGCATGAATTCATGCACAGCTGGGGGAGGGGCTACAGACGGTTAGCCAGCCCCAAACCCTGGTCAAACGCCCGGTCGAGGGGACAATTTGCATATTAGCCTTTTATTATATAGGAATTTTAAAAAGATGTACTTTATAACTGTCTATGTTAGCTCATGTAAAACTTAACATAGTTGGCTATTTTTGTCAAAAATGTTTGAGCGGTCTGTACAGATTTTCCTTATTGGTAGTAAAATTCCAGGAGACTTGGGAATTGAGTGATTAAGTAACAAAGGCTAGCATTTGTACAGCACTTTGCACTCCAGTGTTGCTTGTGTGGGGGCTAAAGAATAGTAATACTTTTCCTCCCACCTTCTGGGCTAATAACCAAATTAACAGAGACAGATTAACAGGAGAACATCAAAGTTTAATACATGCGCATGGGGAATTCACATTGGCATAATAATTCCATGGAAATTCCAAAGACTGTGAGGCAACATTGGGTGTAGACGACATTTTAAAACAAGATCATTGCCAATTTCCAGACAGGGGACCAGAAGAGCCAAAGCAATCAAGAGGTTTAATGTGAAATCTGCTGTTCAGACCATCAAATCAATGTTTCATTTTATTTTATTTTTTATTTTTATTTTTTTAAGAAGTTTTGTGAGTTTATTTCCAATGTTTCATTTTAAAGACTGTGTTTCTGGTTCTGAAAGTTCCATTGGTTGTTTTTCGTGCCTGTGTTTTTGTCTCATTGTGTTTATGTTCTTTAATTCCTCCAGCACATAGTAAAAGGTGCTTTTACGTTCTTGTCTGCTCACTGCATCATCTCTGTTCTGCCTGGGCCTGTTTCTGATGGATTTTTCTCCTAGTTATGGATTATATTTTCCTGTGTCTGCCCATTTCTAGTAAAAGTGGTGGTTGCTAGAAGTCAAGGCTTTCTTTTGTTACTGGTGGAAATAGGGTTCTTCCACAGAATTGCAAGGAAAGCATTTCGGGGACCCATGGACTTGAAGCATAGGGCAAGGTTTAATGGAGCGAAAACAAGGGACTGTCCCCAAGTCCTAGTGTCTCATCCATGACCAGGGGCTCAGCTCCGTCCAGTGTGGAAGAAGTCCAGGCTCTGGGCCGCAAGCCTGCAACCACGGCTATCAGGCCCAGGAGGGCCGGGACCCAGAGAGGCAGAAGTTCCCTGGGGGTCATACCCCCATGGGCAGGTCCTCTGCTGAGGCTGCACTTGGGCCCACACTCTGCTACAGGGAGGAAGCACACGAATCTCTGAGGGCTGTGATAGGCCCTCCCCCTACCCAATCCCTTCCTTTTCCCAGGCTAGACTCCTCCCCTTTTTGGTCGCCATCTAGGCTCTTACTGCACATGCCTCAGCAGAGGAATTTCTCTTTTACTGGTCCCCCCTTCTGGAATCTGGGGGAACAGCCAGCTGTCCCCTGGGGGATTGGAAAACCAGTCCCTCCTCCCTCCTGGGAATTAGCCTCTGTTTGGCAGATAATGCGCTGTCCCCTGGGATGTCAAGGATCTAGGTCATAGTAGACCTGGCTTAATGCTTAATTAGGTGTCTGGCTCCATCTGCTCCCTTTCTTCTTTTTTTTTTTATTTATTGATTTGAGAGAGAGACCAATTTTGTTGTTCCACTTATTTATGCATTCATTGGTTGATTCTTGTAGTAGAATTGTGCCTTGACCAGGAATTGAACCCGCAACCTTGGCGTCTCAGAACAATGCTCTCACCAACTGAGCTACCTGGCCAGGGCCTCCATTTGCTCCCTTTCTTTGTCATTAACTAACTAGCTGCCTAGGCGAACACTTTGATGTGTGGCTCAGGTGTGTACATAGTCTTGAGCTCACTGTTGGCCCTACAATTAGGGTGGTATTCTCTCCTCCACGTCCTCAGGGCTTAATGAGCTCTTTCACTCTTGGCTGGTTAGAACTGCTATTCCCACTCTGTGTCAGCCCAGGGCTGTCCCCCACAGAGCTCCTGGCAGTTATCCTGCATGCCTTCAAGGCACCGAGTAATGCCTCTCATTCAGCCAAGGACTCCAGGGATCCCTCTGAGATTCCCTGAGCTCTCTCTCTAACCCCCTCTGCTCTGCAAGTGCCATGGACCTGAGCCTCTCTAAGCTCACGAGCTCTTCATCCAACAAGAACCCACACTCTGGGCCTCCTTCCTCTCTGAGACTCACTCACCACTCGCCTGTTGTCCAACATGTGAAAACAGACACTCCTTATATTTTGCCCAGTTTCTAGTTGTTTACAGCAAATGGCAAACCCAGTACCCTTTTCTTCATCATGAAATTCTCAGTGTACTTTTAATCCTTTCTTCCCCAAATTATGTTGAATATTTTTCCAATTCTGTAAAATCTTTTTAATATTTCTTGTCTATTTATGGGGCATTTGTCTGTTTCTTATTAATTTATATATTAAAGGAATTAACCTTTATTCTATAATATAGCCTCAATGTTGCCGCTTGGCCCACAAAGCCCAATACATGTCCCCTCTTGCCCTTGAGGGAAAAAACTGCCAACCTCTGACCTCTTGAAATAGTCTTCAAGACCCCTTTTCCATGCTGCTCCTACATGAAACCATTCAGCACAGCCCCTCACATAACTGAAACCTTGGCAGGGCCGACCTCCACTGCTGGGCATTTGTGGGGAATGACAGGGTCCTTAAGGACGGCCCCGCCTCCTACTGACTCGGGCCTCTGGGCACAGTTTCTCCCCTTTTGCCCTCACAGAACAACCAGTGACCTGAGGAGCAGGGACAAACCTGCCCATGTCTGGTCTGAGTGGTGAGGGACACAGCAGCCACATTTTTAAAAAGATGCCACCAAGTTGCTAACACGGACTGGAGCTGCCTCCAGGAAGGGCGACAACGTCGTGGCTGGCCCTCCTTCTCCACCTCCTTCCAGGTCCTCTCGTCTTCCCAAGCCTCTTCCTTCTTTGCACTCAAACCTCAGGTTCTGCGACTTGAAGCACCATCTATGGCAGATCATTCCCCAAGTTTCATCTACTCTTTAATCTTCCCCTACATTCCAGACTCACAATATCAATTATCTGCTCGGCCCAAGTATCAGGCAAGCATCTCAAGTTAAACGCATCCAAACGTAACTTGTGACGTGCGGCCTCCTCCCCAACCTGTTCTCCCAGCTTCCTCTCCAGGTAGGTCTCATCCGTCTGGGAGCTCACACTCCACCCCTAGGCCAGCTGTGACTCCCATTCCTCATGCTTATCAACACAGCCACCCTCTCAGAACCTGAACCTTCCACACTCGCTCAGAATCTGATGGCATCGCCCACTCCCCAGCCACCAGCCCGGCCCAGAGAAAATCAGTTCTTGTGTTGTCTGTTCAACAGCCTCCTCACAGGTTTCCCAGTCTTGAATTTGTGGTCATTTCTCCAAAGGAATTCTCCATCTAAGTAATATCTCAAATAATATTACTCCACTGCTTTCATCCCTCGAAGTTTTCTCATCATAGTTGGTCTATGCCATGGTTAATATGTCTGTCTGTCTGTCATCTATCTATCTATCTATCTATCTACCTGTCTATCATATCTGTTAATATGTATATCTGTCTAGCTATCCTATCTGTCTGCCTGTTTGCCTGTCTGTATCTGATCTTTCTGGAACATGCCCTTCACTGGAATGTAAGTGCCATGGGGATAAGCACATTGACTATTTTATTTTATTAACTGTAGTATCTCCAGCACATGCCATAATGACAAATAGTAATTGCCCAATACATATTTGTTAAATGAATAAAGTATTTGCAAGGTTTTGGGGAATTAAAGGTTAAACCCCTTTAATTCCCTGAGGAATAGAAAAGGTTCATTTCATATGAAATTGGTGGATTTATAAAAGAATATACTAACAGCAAAATGTGCCCGCTTTTCAGACTCGGTAGCATTTCCCAGACCTTGAGAGAAAGCAGGGTCAGAGAGAAGCAAGGTACAACTTGATAGCCCTTTGCCCTACACTGTCATTTCCAGGCCATCCCAGAAAAGGGAGAACAAAACAGAACAAATACGGAAGGAGACCTGAGTGCAACGAGACCAGCAAGCAGGTGCTCCAAGGGGCCTCAGGCACCTCAGGCTGAGATGAGCGAGGCTCACGCCGCCACATCCCTCCAGCCAGGAAAGTCGGAACTGAGTTTGTAAAGAGGGAACTTTCTTCCTTCTGCTGAACACCTGCGTCTTTCATTTTGGAATCAGCACCAGTTTGTCTCCATTGATGCTGCACCTCAAGTGAAACAGATGATCCCAACGTGCCTCCTGGGCCACTTCGATTTCCTAACCAGAGCTGGTCCACAATGGGCACCTGGCCAAGGGCTGGTGTGGGCGCTGCCAGGAGAACCTTTCTCCAGGTACTTGCTGCAAGATGTCACCCCCTGGGGGGTGTAAGGAGAGAACCTGAAGACAAAGCCATGAGGGGAGCCATGCAGAAGAGCTGGAGGGAGAGAACCGGGGCTCGGCTGGCCCAGGTTTCTGGCCTGTACAACTAAAGCATGGTAACCAATGCATACATCTTACCCCCACCAAAACCTTTCCACTTTGATCCACACCCAAGCAGAATCAAACCATCTAATAAGCAAATTCCACAGCTGAGAGCTGCTGCTGCAAACATCCTGCTGCAGGGGCAGGTCCCACCTCTTCTCTTCTGTAAACACTTGGGGGTTCAGATGCAGCCCAGGAGGCCTGCAGATGCACTGCTCCATCTGCGAGCCCAAGTTCTGTGTGGGCACAGTCCCGAGTCACTGGGAACTGGTCACGGTGAGGATACGGCTGTGTTCAGCTCTACTGCAGAAGGGCCTGGCTGCTTTGTTTCAACAATACAGGTTCTGTTAAATTTCTGATAAAATCATACTGCCTGACCACAGTTTATATATAGTGACTTCCCATCAGAACCAACAAATAATAGCACAGCTATACGTTAGCTGTAATTCCTGTTCCCCACATCAAGCAGGGCTCACCCAGCCCCCCGACCACACATGGAGTGTGCGGGGTCTGACCCGAATGTTACTGAAGTTATGGAGACAGAGGCCATCACTAAAGAAGCCCCTTCCATGCCAAACCATGGTGGGCATCTGAGTGATCATGAAAGTCTCGAGTCTCTTGAATCCAAAGCAAAGCGAATTCTCTATAAACATTTGAGTTTCCTCCTAACAGGAGGATGGCTGCCAAACCTCAAGCTAAGAAACTTAGATGTAAAGTTTTCTTTAAAAAGAACTTAACATAATTGAAAAATTTCATACTCAGACATTGTTTTAATGAAGAAAAGAGTATAAAAGGCTGGGGAGAAAATTTTTACTTTGGAAATCGCAAAAGCTCCGAATGAGCTTAGGATGTGGAAACGATTCACATGATGATCAGAGGGAATAAACTCTGGCTGGGTCGGGGGGAAACAGGGACGTAGGGTCCTTCTTGAAGGGCATTGCCATGGGGGTGAGGAAATGGATTAGTCTCCAACCTGCCCTCCACCAAGGGCCTGGGATGGACGCAAGGGACTCCAGGGTTTCCCAAGCTTTTCTTCCATCAAGACCATTATTTTTCTCAATGGTATCTCTAGGAAAAGTTTAAAAGTTTAGAAACAGTTTTTCAATTTTCCATTCATTATTAAGCCTTATAATTTACATGAAATAGAGGTTATTTACTAAATTGATAAAATCTCAACCAAAATCAAAGAAACAATATTTAGAAATATTTCGAACTGATTAAACCTTAGCCCAGATAAAAGAAACTTCGCCTATCTATGTAAGCTTCTGAAAGTTGCCTTTCTCCTAGAACCTTTGCTGGCACATCAACCATGAACACCACTGCCTGGCAACATGGGCACTGTTTCTGAAACCACTTCTGATGTGTCTGTAGCCTTGGTTTAAGTACCTCCTTTGACTTAAGGAGACAAAGCTGTCAGTTCTAGAAATCAAAACCGGTCTCTCCAGACATATCGTTAACCTTCCTGATCCAAATTCTAATCCAAACTTTAAACAACACTAACCACTTGAACCCAAACATTCGGGGGGCCTGGGCTACGTTTCTAGCTCCCTGACCCCAGGTGCAGCCAGGGGACAGGGAGTCGGGAGTTAAACATGACTTCCAGCCGGGGAGACCGTGACCCTTTCCATGCCGCAGCTGAAGACACGCTCCACTCTGACCAGATCATTTGGTGTAAAAAAATGGACTCTTCCCGGAGTAAACAAACCTCAGTGTGCTTAGGTCTTAAACTGCATGGGGTTATTCCTATAAGGATGCATTTGCAAACACACGGGTGTGGAGGCTCTGTGACTCCCACTAGCCTGTGTGATCCCACTAGCCGGGCTCCCATCCCCAGTGGGAGCCTGACCTGCATCACTTTCCTTCCTTTGGAAACACCACCCCCTTAATTCTAAACAGTGAGAAGTCTCCTGAGAATAAAGATTCTGAAATGGGATAAAAGTGTCAAATCATCAGGGGTTAAGCATTTGACCTATGAACCAGGGGGTCACAGTTTCATTTCCGGTTGGGGCACATGCCTGGGTTGCAGGCTCCATCCCCAGTGGGAGGCGTCAGGAGGCAGCTGATCGATGATTCTCTCTCATCACTGATGTTTCTATCACTCTATCCCTCTCTCCTCCTCTCTGAAATCAGTAAAAATATGTAAATTTTTTAAAAGCGTCGAAGCACTCTTGATGAGCAAAGATTTTTTTCCCATTATTTTTTCCAGTCTTACAAAAGACGAGGGGTAGTATTTACACACAATTTATACAGAAATTTTGTGTAAGTAGAACAGTAAGCCAAGCAACCAGGTCTCCTGAAACATGATAAACAAGGTGGAACTTGTTTTGATTGTTGTAACCTTCAACACAGTGCTCTGTGGCACCTCCCCAGGCAGCCACTGCCCAGGTGTCCTGGGGCAGGCAGCAGAGATTCCCTAACTAACATCCCAACATGTGGACCCCTCAGATGGTTAGAGCAGCAGTGGTGACCCAGAAATATTGGTTGAAAGGGGGCAAAAATGACAGGTTTCCATCCAGCAGGGTAAATCTCATTTCCCTATCCTCAGGTGCCAATGCAGAGCAATCTCACACCCGTTCGAATGAGGAAGCCCCGCCTGCCTCATATCCACAGGGTCCCACTGGCCGTCTGTGGGTTCTTTGGCTCTCAGAGACCTCAGACTGTGGGGTGACGGCAGGGAGGGCCAGGTGACAACTGTAGGGCTGTCACTTCAGGGACCCCCACCAAGCACAGTCACCCCCTCTTTCTGCCTCCTGCCCCCACAACTCAAGCATAGCCAAACTCAACCATCACCAAAGTTCTAGAATATCACCTATTCAAACAAAATGGGAGGAAAATGATGCAAATCCATGGCCTTTTAAATATTAGATATTTACAAACAACAAATTGCAATGGATAAAATTAAAAACCGGAAGAATGTTTCTGTGAATTGTAATGACTGGGAATAGCCCTGAATTCAAACCGCTGTGGGGCAGATTCCTGATGTCACCCCTAACTCCTGACGGTGAGCAGGGGACCTCAGCGTCGCCCCTAACTCCTGACGGTGCGCAGGGGACCTTCCCGTCACCCCTAACTCCTGACGGTGCGCAGGGGACCTCAGCGTCACCCCCAACTCCTGACGGTGCCCAGGGGACCTCCGCGGCAATAGATGCGCAACAGCGAGAGCCCCTGACACCGTCTCTCATCAACCAGTTCCCGCCCCAGCAAAGGGGAAGGAGCCGTCCCGACCCCGGGTCTGGCTTGGCGGCGCGGCCGACTCCGTACTCACTTCTGACCCGAGCCTGGTCCGCTCCGGGGCCCCTGGAGCGCGGACGCCACGCCGTGCCCAGGGGACCTCCGCGGCAATAGATGCGCAACAGCGAGAGCCCCTGACACCGTCTCTCATCAACCAGTTCCCGCCCCAGCAAAGGGGAAGGAGCCGTCCCGACCCCGGGTCTGGCTTGGCGGCGCGGCCGACTCCGTACTCACTTCTGACCCGAGCCTGGTCCGCTCCGGGGCCCCTGGAGCGCGGACGCCACGCCCCAG
>NW_006288604.1:109401-109687 GCF_000327345.1 Myotis davidii
CAGCGCAGGCGCGCGGGGCGGTCCGCTCAGAGTGCGCATGCGCTTCGCCCGTACAGCTCCTACGCGGTCTGTGGGCGCCTCCGTGTTTGCGCGCGAAGATGGCTGAGCAGGCACCCAAGTCGGTGCTGTTCGTGTGTCTGGGTGAGACGTGCGGTTCTAGCCCCGGTCCCACTTCCCTGGGGGTTGGGTGGGCCCCGTGCGCTCGGGACTGCGCGCTGGGCGAGGACGTAGGTCCCGAGGGTGGGCCGGGAGCCCCGCTTCCCCTCTGCGCAGCGCTGGGTCCCGG
>NW_006288604.1:109770-113806 GCF_000327345.1 Myotis davidii
GTCCTGACGCTGCGGGGGCGGGGAGGGGGGGCTCCTGCTGCCCCAGACCCAGCACAGCGCGGCCTTAGGTGGTGGTGTCCACGGCCCAGGCCTGTGAGTGGATCTGAGCTGAAGGCAGATGCACTGCACAGGTTTGGAGTTTTTGTTGTAAAAGCCAAACCGGGGAGACCTAATTCTCCAGCCCTCCGCACCCTCCTCTGTACCTGCGCGTGGGAGGTGGGAGGTGACGTTTCTCGCCGCCCCGGTGGATGCTAACGAGCACCTCCGGGTGCGGAGGGAGGAGGCATTGCCCGCTGTGCATCGAGGGCCTGGGGCCAGGAGTCTTCGAGCTGTCTCTGTTTTGTGCTCTGCGGGCCCTCGCACATAAAGGGTCGAGCATGGCTGGGCCCAGCGGCTTTACTTAAAGACACAGGTTTCAATTCCGTACCATTCTCCCATGTCACAAGGGGTTCCTCTACTTTTGAGGGTTTTTGAAATCTATATAAAAATGTGTGAATTGTGTTTAGCTCCGTGGGCTGCACACAGAGGTGGTGGGCTTTGGTCCCCGTCTCCAGGCCTGAGGGGAGCGGTGCGCAGCTGTTGTGCTGACATTAGACCAGCGGGCGGGCCGCAGGCGGGACCATCTCACCTGGGACCTGTGCACGGGACAGTGAGCGCTGTTGCTAAAGTGTACAGATCTCCTTCCTTCAGGGCCTTTACTTGGACCTTTTTCAGACTAAAGTAAAAAGTGTCACATGCTTTTCACTGAATTGAACTTATTTTGGCAAGATTATTAAGTGTTTTTTCTGTTTTTGTAAGATAACAAGCCAGCAAGGCTGCAGGTGATACCGTATTCGTGGTGTCGGAGGACTTTTTCTGACAACAGCTGACTGTGTGCCACACACTGTGCTGGGTGTTGCAGCGGGCCTCCTGGGGTGGGACGTCTGCCCTTGGAGAATTTAATTTTTTTCTGAGTCTCTTACCTTGAAATGAAGGTATTGAATAAGTCCATGTTACGCTTCTAATTTGAAATAAACAAACGAGACTTTATAGATTGAAATTTTTTTTCTAGAGAAATCTGAAGGAGACATTTTAAGTTTCACAACTTTTCTGAAGATGGAACCTGGAGTCCTGTGTTTTCCTGGCTCTCTCTTTAAATGACATGTCAGTTTAGTGATGTCGAGCGAGGTATAAACAAGCATCTCTTATCTGTTGATCTCTTAGGTAGTAGGATTTTAACTTCTAATCTTTACAGTAGTAAATTTTTTAAAAATATTTTTTTATTGATTTTTTACAGAGAGAAAGGGAGAGGGATAGAGAGAAACATCCATGAGAGAGAAACATCAATCAGCTGCCTCCTGCACACCCCCCACTGGGGATGTGCCCACAACCACAGTACATGCCCTTGACCGGAATCGAACCTGGAACCTTTGAGTCCGCAGGCTGACGCTCTATCCACTGAGCCAAACCGGCTAGGGCGTAAATTTTTTTTCTTACCTACACTTATACCGATATCTTCTTGCTGTAAAAGTAGCCATCTGGGGGAAAGTGTGGAAAATATGCTCATTCATCCAGTCGCCCTGACTCAAGTCCCCTTTCAAGATGGTGCCCATTAAGGTCCTCTTCGGCCTTTAAAAATCCACTCTACTCTTCCTTCCTTGTTTTCTGATAACCAATTTTCTTCTTAGGTTGTTTATTCTTTTTAGAATTTTTTTCTGTGTTCCCATCACCAGCGTTGATTTTCCTGTTTTATTGTAGCTAACTCTGTATCTCTGTAAATACTTTGCTTGGCACATGGTAGAGACAATTTCAGAGAAGATTTTATGTCTTTTATCTTTTCCCCTGTGGGTGAGGAATTCAGGCCCGGACTGAGAAAAGGGATGGCTTTTGTCCTGGCTCCTGGGAGGAGTGTCTTGTTCTCCGGGAGCTGCCAGGAGATAACTCAGCCCTGGGGGCTGGATCCAGCCACGGGCCGATAATCCGGCAGTCATGCCTACTAATGAGAACCCAGCGCACCCTCTGCATCTAGCCTGGTGAGCATCCTGGGCTCACGCTGAGCTGATGACGGTCGATGCGTCCCTGAGGCCAGGAAGCTTTCTGCTGGGAGCCCTCCCAGGATCTGCTGTGTGCTCCTTAACTTGGGCTGGTTCTGCTGTTAACTTTTTATTAAAATAAAAGTGCAGTTGTAAGTATAGCATTTCCTGAGTGCTGTGAGTCCTTCTAAAGGATTATGTAACCTGTGGGACTCACAAACTTGTGGGAAGCTGGTCTGAGTGAGGGTGGCCCTGGGGGTCCCCGCCTGGTGCCCTAGAAGCCGTGCCTGTGACTCAGGCCGACTCCCGGGTCCAGCCGCTCCAGCAAGGACTTCACACACAGGATGAAGTGAAAGTGTGTGCTGACTACTCATGCCTAAGCACATCGGCGTGTCTTTTATGAAATAGTAGTAACCCTTGTTAGTGCAATATACTTGAAAATGCTTTATTGTTTAACTGTTGTATTTCATTTTAACATTAGTTGGTTACTACCCACCAAGTTGATTTCATGACCCACTTCGGGGTCATTGATAGCAACCTGGAAAACTGATTTTGGTTATGGTTGTCTTTCTGATGTCTTTGTCGTTGGTACTTTGAGTGCTTGAACCGTGGGTGTCAGACCCTTGAACTTGGGCTTGGCCAGCTGGTGCTCACAGGTCCTGCCTCCACGGGCAGGGCAACGGCCTCCAAGCAGATGCTCTCCTGGGAAGGGGTGCCCTGGGCAGGTGTGACGAGGCCCACCAGCCACCCTGTGCTGGCAGTCAGCACCTGTCCTCCCTCAAACCTGACCCTCACTTCTGCCCTCTCCTCTGTTTTTAAGGTAACATCTGTCGATCACCCATTGCTGAGGCAGTTTTCAGGAAACTTGTAACTGATCAGAACGTCTCAGATAAGGTAAGTGCCGTTCACTGTTTTAGAGAGGCCAACCTGAACGCCTTCAGGGCAGGAAATTGCGAAAAAATATTTTTTTTTCTCCTGCAGTGGAGGATAGACAGTGCAGCGACCTCCACGTACGAAGTAGGAAACCCTCCTGATTATCGAGGGCAGAATTGCATGAAGAAGCATGGTGTTCCCATGAATCACGTTGCCCGGCAGGTACCGTACCTGAACCTGAAGGTGCACGCGTGTGTTTTGTGTTACAGTGGGTCATTGACAGCAGTGCTGTTTCTGCCTGGAACGTGGGCCGGGCACCAGATCCAAGAGCTGTGAGCTGCCTAAGAAATCATGGCATCGACACAGCCCACAAAGCAAGACAGGTAGAAGAGATCTCGTTTAACTTTTAATGTCTATCACACAGAGACCCGTAGCTTCGGAGGCTGTGAGAGGCTTACCCAGACTTACCTCTTGTTGGGTGTGTTTATTCACGGTCGATTTAATTGCGACAGTGCACCCATTCCATTTCACTTCTGGTTCCACAGACTTTTGGGGTCTTGGAATTGACTTAATGAAATGTAATTAGTGACTGATGTGTCAAGAGGAGAACCCTGGGCGGGAGCTGCAGTCCCCTCCTTCTGACCAGGAGCCCCTGTGACACTCGCTCGCCTCACAGGGCTGTTTCTGGGGTAAGGTCCTTCCGTCTGTACACGGGCATTTTCATCTGAGAGGCACCTGAGAAGCCTCAGGCCGCGCTGACATTGTTGTGGGTACGCGGCCTGCACTCCAGCACTGGGTCGTCTGGGTTTAGGTTCCAAGCGCTGCCCAGTAGAACCTGTGGTGGTGAGGATGGTGCGCTGTGTCTGTGCCCTCCAGGGAGACAGATGACCGCTGCTCACTTGACGTGATGCCCGTGTGACCCAGGGGTTGGATTTTACAGTTAACTAATGTAATTGCCCCTGGGTTGGTGGACACCTTAGTGGACTGCAGGGTCCTAGGCTCATGTACCACAGGGGGAGCGAGGTTTCACAGCAGTCTTTGAATGGAGATGGGGGGCCCATGGAGTCTTCCATAGCCACAGGGGCAAGGTCCTAGAGAGGTTGGTTCCTTGGTCAGTTCAGAATGTCTTATATCTTATTCAGCAGGGACAG
>NW_006288604.1:113817-127430 GCF_000327345.1 Myotis davidii
AGTGGATTTTTTAAAAAGCTGGCTAAAATCTTGTATCTTCCTTGGGTGTCCAACCTAAGGGAATGTTAGGCTCCGCAGGCCCAACAGGACTGCAGGTTAGCTTCTGAGGACAGGAGGCCTTGTCCTGAGAAGGGCTTTGAGGTCTTCAGGGTGAGGAGCTGAATGCTTTGAAAATCAGTCGTCAAATATGTTACATTTCAATAAGTATGGAAGGCAATGCAAGAACTATGAATTAGTATTAGGGCTTGAATCAGAACTTTAATCCTTGTTATACTAAATCTTGGAAAGCTTTTCAGATTGCTTTGCCACACCGCACTGTAGTTTTAATTTGAACATCTCAATTTTTTTCCTCTTCATTGCCCTTTAGGGAAGGGAGTAGTTGGTAAACCCATTTTGCAGATCAAGAAACTGAGTTCTGGAGAAAAAACAAACGACTTATCTAAAGTTACCCAGCTTCAAATGGTAGAGCTGGAATTTGATCAGCACTTTGTTTTAATAAAAAAATCAGGATGTGAAACATCAAGGTGTGAGCTAGAAAATTCACAAAAACAGAATTGTCTTAGAAACACTTTTAATTCATTAATGATGCCTCAGAAATTAGTTAGACATTATTTTTAGCTTAGAGAGGTTTATTCAGATCTGTGAACTTCCAGTTTCTGGCTGTGTCATTTGACTCAGTGTATTAACAATTTACTATTTAAATTACCTGTATTAAGGACCTGACCCTTTCTTAAAAGGAATTTTCATTGGACAGAGGAGTGAATTTTTCTCATTTGCCCATTCTAATCTGGTCAGGCTTTTGCATGCTTTGCCACTCTCTCTTTTGTGTTTTTAAAGAATGTAGACATATTTTGAGGAGTTCTTCAGAATTATGAGCAGTCATACTTTCATATTTTCTATTTTTCACTGAGATCTGATGGTTTTTCGTACATTGTTATATACTAAAAGTGGGTACAAAGAAAGTATTTTAAATATATAAAGTATTTTGGCTTTTAAAAAATCAAAGCTAGAAATTTTATTTTTTAAGAATACCAGCAATTGCCAGTTTAAGAAGTAGTATTCCCACCTACTCTGTTTTTGCTTTTTGCTTTTCTTGTTTTTAAAATTTTTTTCCTCAAATTTTTAAAACTTCAGTGCTAGCTTAAAAACTAGTGCTAGTAAATATGTTTTACAAATCAGTGTCACATCAGATCTTTAATTTTAGAATCTCGCTAATGTTCGTAGGTTTTCTCTTTAGTCATTGTCATGATATTGTATGAGAACTATTGTTTTCTGTTTCTTAAAAGGTTCATTTCCCCAGTACCTTCAGCTTGGGTTTAATAAAGAGAATACATGCAGGGTGCTTTTTTCTTTGTAATGGATGCAGGCAGTGCTCCTGAGCAAGCGAAGGCTCGCATCCGGTTAGCGCTGTGGAGATGTTTACTTTACTGGACATTCTTTCCTCTTTTCAGTAAACTTCTCTGACAAGAGCACCCAGAGTCAGTACGTTTCTACAGGATGACCAGCCTCGCTGCTCCCCCTCCTCCAGAAGTCACCGCGGAAAGTGGGTCCTGTCTCTCTGACTCCCCACTGCGTCCCCATGGCAGGCCTCGTGGTCACACTGGGCCCTGTCATCTGACAGCTGTGCGCAGTTCACGTCTGGCTTTTGCTGGACATGGTGGTTTCCAGTGTGAAGCTCTGCACTGTGGGTGTTTTTGTGCGGGTGTTCCAGGGAACACCTGTGTGTGCGGTTCTCTTGGACACACACCCAGAATCACAGTGTGTCCAGGTTGGATACACACCCAGACGTGGGATTTTTTTTATGGGATTGTTTGTTTTTTTGATGTTGAGCTGTATGAGTTCGCTCTATATTTTGGATATTAACCTCTCATTGGATATATCATTTACAAATACCTTCTCATTCAGTAGTTGCTTTTTTGTTTTGTTGATGGTTTCCTTTGTGGCTCAAAAGCTTTTTAATTTGATGTAGTGTGTGTTTACTTTGCCTTTTGTTGTCTTTTCCCTGGGAGACATAGCCAAAAAATACTGCTAAGACCCATATCAGAGAATTCACTGCCTCTTTTTTTCTAGGATTTTGTGGTTTTAACTATCTTGTGTTTAAAACATTTAGTCCAGTCCATTTTGAGTTTATTCTTGTACCTGTTGTAAGAAGGTGGCCTGTTTTCATTGTTTTGCATGTTTCTGTCTCGTTTTCCCAGCACCTTTTATTGACTAGTCGGTCTTTACCCCATTGTATGTTCTTGTCTTCTTTGTCAGTTATTAACTAACCTTATAGGCATGGGTTTATTTCTGGGCTCTCAATTCCGTCCCATTCACCTATATGTCTGTACCATGCTGTTTTCATTACTATGGCCTTGTAGATAGTTTGAAATCAGGTGGTGTGATACCTCCAGCTTTGTTCTTTCCCAAGATTGCTGTGGCTATTTGGGGTCTTTTGTGTTCCATATTAATTCTAGGATTATTTGTTCTAGTTCTGTTTAAAATGCCATTGGTATTTTGATAGGGGTTGAATCTTTAGATTGCTTTGGGTAATACAGACATGTTAACAATGTTAATTCTTCCATTCTGTGAACATGGTGTATTATTCTGTCTTCTTCAGCAATGCCTTTTCATTTTCCAAGTACAGGTCTTTTACCTCCATGGTTAAATTCATTCCTAGATACATCCTATCCAATAAAGAGGGAATATGCTAATTGACCCTCACATCATCGCAAAGATGGCGGCGCCCATGGCCAATAAGGCAGGAATATGCTAATTGACTGCCCTGCCCTCAAAGATGGCGGCACCCACAGCCATTAAGGAGGGCATGTGCTAATTGACTGCTCACCCTCAAAGATGGCGGCGCCCAGTCCCCTCAGCCCCACTGGGGCAGCAGGTGTGTGGCAAGGCCAGGCCCACCCGCGCGCCTACCTCTGGACTCCCCCAGTCCCCTCAGCCCCCCAGCCACCCATGGCCGCCTGAGGTTCAGGCAACCAGGGCCGCCCGAGGCTTGCACTGCTGGCAGTGGCAGCAGCAGAGGTGTGATGAGGTGTCGCCTTCCCCTGATCGCTGGGTCGCCTCCCGCCCTGAGGGCTCCTGGACTGTGAGAGGGGGCAGGCCAGGCTGAGGGCTCCCCTCCAGTGCATGAATTTTCATGCACTGGGCCTCTAGTGTGTGTGTATGTATATAAAATGAAGTTGTAAATGGGATTTTCTTAATTTGTCTTTTGAGTAGTTTGATATTGATGTGTAAAAATGCAACTAATTTCTAAATGTTAATTTTGTATGCTGCTACTTTACTGAACTCATTTATCAGTTAATCTTTAGGGCTCCCTATATACAGTCTCATGTCATCTGCCAATAATGAGAATTTGACTTCCTCCTTTCCAATTTGGATACCTTTTATTTCTACGTCTTGTCTGATCGCTATGGCTAGGACTTGCAGTACTATGTTGTATGAGTTGTGAAAGTGGACATCGTTGTCTTGTTCCCGATCCTAAGGGAAATGCTTTTACTTTTTCCCTGTTGAATTGATTGTGGCTGTGGGTTTGTCATATATGGCCTTCATTATGTTGAGGTATGTTCCCTCTATTCCCACTTTGGTGAGCGTTTTTATCATAAGTGGGTGCTAGATTTTGTCAATGGTTTTTCTGCATCTGTTGATATGACTATATTATCTTTTATTTTGTTTATGATGTATCACATTTATTCATTTGCCAATATTGCATCAACCTTATATCCCTGGAGTAAATCCCACTTGATCATGGTGCATGATCTTTTTAATGTTTTGCTGAATTCGGTTTGCAAACATTTTGTTGAGGATTTTTTTGTCTGTGTTCAGTGGGGGTATTGGCTTGTATTTTTCTTTCTTTGTAATGTTTCCGTCTGGTTTTGGAATCAGGGTAAGGCTGACCTTGTAAAATGAGTTTTTAGAGCCTTCTCTGCGCTTGGAATTTTTGGGATAGTTTGAGAATAGGTGATTTGAAGCCATTTGGTCTCAGACTCTTGTTTGCTGGGAGCTTTTGATTACCACTCTGATTTCGTTACTAGTGATTTGTTTAGATTTTGTTTTTTCCTGACTGAGTCTTAGAAAATTGTATGTTTCTAGGAATTTATCCATTTATTCCATATTGTCCAATTTGTTGACATATAGTTGTTTGTAATACTTTCTTACAATTTTTTTGTATTTCTTTGGTGTAAGTTGTTACTTCTCCTCTTTCATTTCTGATTATATTTATTTGGCTCCTCTCTCTTTGAATCTTGCGTGAGTCTGAACACAGGTTTGCCAATCTTGATTATCTTTTCAAAGAACCAACTTTTGGTTTTATTTCTATTATTTTTTAGTCTCTACTTTTATTTCTAATTTGATCTTTATTATTTTCTTCCTTCTATTCACTTTGGGCTTTGTTTGCTTTTTCTAGTTCCTTTAGGTGTGAGGTTAGGTTGTTTATTTGATATTTTTCTTATTTTCTGAGGTAGGCCAGTAATGCTATGAATTCCCTCTTACAACTGCTTTCACTGTGTCCCATAGATTTTGAATCATTGTGTTTTCATTTTCATTTGTGTGTGTATGACATTTTGATATGTTAACTGAATTCTGCATTGTTACTAAGAAATTGAAGATGAAGTATAAACTCTGTGTCTACATATTATACTATTTTATGTTTATTCGGGAACTTTATAATATAACTAGAGGCCTGGTGCATGGGTAGGGTCCGTAGGCCTGGCCGGTGATCAGGGCCGATCGTTCTGCGCCACCCCCTGGTGGTCAGCGCACATCATAGTGGGTGGTCAAACTCCCAAGGGGACAGGTTGCATATTAGCCTTTTATTACATAGGATATTTTTTTGCAATACAATTCTAGGAAATAGGTTAACTCTATTTTCACTTTAAAGTACCCTAGGTTTAATTTTTGAGTAATAGGTTCTAATATAGCCTTTTTTTTTTTACTGCTCTGTATCCTCTAGACTTGATTGGTATAAATATAAATACTATGCTTTTGATTTCTTATGTAATTTCAGGTTACTAAAGAAGATTTTGTCACATTCGATTATATGCTGTGTATGGATGAGAGCAATCTGAGGTAATCACCTTTCTGAAGGATATTTCTGTTCAACCCTCATTCCAGTGACAGGCCAAGTAATTTGCTGTCCAAGTGACTTTTATATTATCGTAAATTTTTTATTAGAGAGTGATGGCCACAGTTTACAGAATTAATTTATTTAGCATAGTAAGAAATTCAGAGATTAATTTAGAACTGTCTTATGGGTATATTTACAAAGAGACACCGCTCAGATGAGTTGAGTTAGCACCTGTAACTTAGAGAGCAGCTGGCATGTGGGCAGGTTCTCCCAGCGGTGTGCTGTCATGCTCGCGGGGAGTGGCTTTGCTGTGGCTGCAATGACTCCTGGACAGTGTGGTGTTTTACTGTGTTTCTCATCTGACTTCCCCTCCCCACCACTACCCCTCGCACAAAAACACTGAGACTGACAAGAAACGTCTTCCTCTCTTTAAATTGTTGATTGCCTTAGTTGATTTAAAAAAACAACCACCTGATGCTGAATGGCATTTGATGAAAATGTCTGACCTTGATGTAATGTGTTGTCAGCTGTGGGTGCCAAAGCCGTGTGCGGTTGTCCCATCTTACTGGGGACTCCGTGCATAGGGCACTGAAGGTACTTGCCCAGGTTCACAGATCCGGTGGGTGGGTCCTCAGCTCTGGGAAAGCAGAGTCCTGCCTGTGCCTCACATGAGCCCAGGTCCCTTTAGGGAAATGGTCTGTTAAGACACTAACACACCCCACGGCAGCACTGTGCTCAGGCGAGGTATATTGCCACGTAGCTCAGCAAAGTCAGCTTTTCCTCCTGTAGCAGCATGAGGCTGCGGAGAGGGTGTCAATTGTCTGTCCCAGCTCAGGTGCAGCTGAGGCCCCGGAGTGAGGAGTGAGGCCGAGGCCCCGGAGTGAGGAGTGAGCAGTGAGGCTGATGGGGACCTAGCACCTCGGAGGCTGACAGCCCTCGGGGCTTAGTTCCCATGGCCGTTCGAGATCCACGGATGTCTCTGTTTAATCCCCGAGCCGGGTCTCTGATGGATTGTGTTTCACCGGGGAGTCCAGGGCTATGCTCTGACGTGTGGAGGCATGTTTGGTGTAAAAGGTCAGGAGATGGTGCTGCTGTGCAGCTGACAGACGGCTGTCTGAGATCGGAGGGTCTTGTGTCTGACCTCCTGTTCAGATGAGGCCACCACTGCTGGGTGTCTCATAAAACCCTGGCACATGTCCCTGTTTAACCTGAGACCACTGGTCAGGAAACTAAGTCACCGCTTCAATTTTACAGAGACTTGACTAGAAAAAGTCATCAAGTCAATAACAGCAAAGCTAAAATTGAACTACTTGGGAGCTACGATCCTCAGAAACAGCTCATTATTGAAGACCCCTATTACGTGAGTACGGGCCCCTGCCCACACGGGGCCAGTGTGAGGACCACCCACTTTGTGTCCAGCCACATGGAATGGCGTGCTGAGGTTCTCGGGGCATTTTTGTTTCACAGGTTTATTTATTTTTTCTTTCCTCCTAGGGGAATGAGTCCGACTTTGAAACCGTGTACCAGCAGTGTCTGAGGTGCTGCAGGGCCTTCCTGGAGAAGGCCCACTAGTGCGTCCGTCCCTGAGCCCGCTGGTGCCCGGCCCCGCGTCCCAGCCGAGGGTCACGTCCGTAGCTCCAGGCCAGTGCTGGTATTTGCATCCACCTGCTGTTTCTTACCTTAAACATAATTGTAGATGGAAATCAGTGGTTGTGTTTGGCAAAAGAATAAATATCTTTGACTCAGACAGTTTATGGGGCACATGAAGTGTTCTTACACCAGTGCGGCCCCCCACTTGGCTCCAGTTGCAGACGAAATTGTAGAACAACCTATCCCTCTGTCAGCATGTGAGCCTAGTAAGTCACCTGCCCTCTTCCTTCCCCGAGTCTGGACGACATGAGAAGGAGCACCCTGTCCCCGGCACTCCCTTCCATGGGCGGTAGGGGCCCTCCCTCGGGGCTCATAGCTGCATGAGTGTGTTCATTCACACCGTGTAGGAAAGAGAAAGGTTTATGGAATAACAGTCCTTCCTAGTTTCTGTCTAGCTTGTAGCATAAGGGAGTCGACTTATTTGTACCAGTTGAGCCATAATTATATCCAGAAAGAAGGACACTTGTTAGCTGCTTTATCTGTGTAAGAGTTGGAAAATTTTAAGTTGGAATGCTTAAATATTGATGTGGTGACACGTATTCTTCAGTGTTTAATTTATAGGTAACTTCTATGTCCTTTCAGATAACTAATCTAAAACTCATATGGCTACATGTTAGAGAAGACTTCAAAATAAACTGGGGAAATTATTAAAATACGACTAAGATGTAAGTCTGCTGTTTTCCTGCTTTTTTATTGACAAGTGAAGAAGAATTGGAAAGGGTGCTTTGATTTTTCCTTTCAAATGGTCTGTGATGCTATATGTACAGTTATCTCCAGTGTTAGGAAGGACAATGAGGAAAATGACAGTTGTGTCTGCTTATGGAAGAAGTTCGAGGCCCCTGCAACCCGAGTGCCTCGCCTGACCCTTACGAGTGGATGTCACGGTTCCATGGGTGGCAGTTCACGTCTTCACCCCACTCCTAGCTCTGTCTCCGTCACAGGGCAGTTCCCAGCCAGAGTCTGGGGGTCACTTCCTGGAGGAGTAAGAGTCAGAGGAAGGCTGCCTGCTTCTCCTGGGTTTTGGGGACCTCCTGTCGGCAGCGCCATGAGGGTCCCAGGCTGGGTGCTTCGTCCTGAACCCCCTTGTGCCTGGAGGATGAGCAGGTGGCTGTCCCACCCGTGCACCAGGGACATGGAGGCGGAGACGGGAGGCCAGGGCAGGAGACAGGATTCCTCAAGAGTCTCACCATGAAAGCTCTTCCCGGGCCACACAGGCCCTTGAGAGGGTAGGCTGAGAGTTTGATAAGATCTACTAAAAAGTAAAGACTGGAGAAGTTCTGTAATTAACCAGCCAGTGAGAATATAGATTAAAAGAGCACTTCAAAAATTTACCCGCCCTATCTTCCAGGAATCGCTTAGGAAGCAGAGCTTTCCCTCTCCTGTTCCTTTATGTTCAGAACGAATGCCTGTCGTTCTTCATGTTCAATGTCGGTCTCGGGTGCGGTCCTCAAACAGCACGGTTGTCCCTAGACCAGGGTTCGTGAAGAGAAACTCCACTGGGTTCACTTGTCTTTTTAAATTGGGTCCAGTCGGATCTGTGCCTGTAAAAACCTGGAGCTGCTTGAAAGTCAAGGTTCCTGTAGGGCAGTGCTCCATGCTTCGTCACACGGGAACTACAGGTGCAGACGTGGAAACGTTCCCTGCTACCTGTGATAACAGTTGGTGACAAAAACGTACAGCCTTCCCGTGTTGCTTGTTTATGCCTTTCATGTCTCTGGCATGCTGCCAGTATTGTCTTCATCGATTTGTACACTGCATTCCCAGCGATGGACGTGTTAGACAAAAAGTCACTTTTAAGATTTTTATTATAACAAACACTTTATTACTTGCTTTATTTACAGTATGTACATATTACACAATAGGCTGATCCTATCTTACATTTATTACACAAAGGGCAGGTGAATTGACCTCGCTGTGCACACGATTACACTTCACTGTCTCCAAAGCATGGCTGAAGCCATCTTTTTAAAAAATTGTTTTCATGCAGTTCCAAATAATATCTGGGAATTTAATTGTAAAAGTAACAAAAATATTAAATCATACCATATGCTATATGAAAATATAGTTTCAAGTCTATATTTGAAATCTAAAGAAATACTCTGTGATTTCACCCAATTAGGAGAGTGAGGTGCCTTCTGTCCTTGCAGGGTGTGACCGGCAAGCGCACGCTCGCTTCCTCAAGGAAAGGCGGGTTCACTGTCGGGTGCCCAACAGTGTCCACATACGGAACTGAAGGAATCACGGGAGTCTGCAAAAATAACTCTCTTGTTCAGGGGGGCGTGTGTGTGAAGGTAGTAGGTTCTGTGTCCCTGTTGGTCTCCAAGGCACTTCTCGTGGTTTCCTTTGTGGTCACTCGCTGCTGAAACAAACATGGGGCTGTCACTCTCCAGTTACCGGCCCCAGAAGACCCATGCGCTAAGTCATGTAACATGACGTCTGTAAACATGAGGAATCTGTGCACGCTTGATTCTCTGTTCCCCAAGTGGGAACTAACCCAGCTACGGGTGATTGCATACCCGCCCAGGTAGAGGCGTGAGGACCACCGTGAGCTCAGGGGGCCGTCCTGGGCAAGACTGAGCAGCCCGGACCTGTGTGAGCACGTCTGCAAGGCTACCAAGAAGCAGTACTTCATCTCCACATGGTCCTGAGCCGTCGGCATGGCATCATTTTAGGAATGATGATAAACCGGCGTTACTGGGCCAGGTAGTGTTTCTTTGGAGGTATTCCAGGTCTACAAAGTCAGCACGGATGTGTTAGTCCTGTGCCTGGTGTGAGTGAGTGCCGAGTGAAGGAGTGAGCAAGTGTGACTTCAGATGTGCATCCTACTGTGCGCACTGACTTGTGTGCTGAAATAGCTTCACATAAACATACTGTGCGCCAGCCATGTCATCACGTGAGTACTTGATGGGCGGCCTGGGACTGTAGACGGTACAGGCACCTTTTCCTGATACTCTGAGTGTTATGTCAGCTTAAAGTAAGGCTTCGTTGGCAAAATCATGAGTGTTACTGAAGCCCCATGAACTGTTTCCAGTCCCCAGCGGGACACCGGTCTGCCAGTTGATTGTGTGGAGCTTACCTCACCCGTCCATGCACACGGGGCTCACAGCCAGCCGGGTCAGCAGCCGGGCACACCTCTTGTAGTCTGAGTGGAGAGAAACCCCGGACCCGTCAGTCCCCAGGTAGCTCCAGTGAATGGCATTTACAACAACCACACAACTGCTGAGACCATTTGACTCCCTTAAGTCTCCCGAGTTCCCTGGGAGCAGCGGACCCCGTCACTTGCAGCCATGGGCCCTAAGCTGTTGATGTAATAACTTAGCGTCCCGTGGCAGAGGTGTGATGATGTAACCAGGAAGCTGTGCTGGGGCTCATGGGAGTAACTTCAGTTTTGCTCCCTAGCAGATGGCTTCTCGTGCTGCTGTTACTTAACGTTTATATCCTGTGCAGGCTGAGTCCCCTCGATTTCATAGCACAGAGCCTTCTGCATAAAATTCTAGAGAGTGAGTCATGTCAGGTATCAGCATGAAGACCCAGGCGGAGCCGGCAGCCGGCAGCAAATCGGGTGCAGACTGAAGTCCTGGTCCCTCCCACTGCCCTGTCATCCCAGCCTCGGGTGCCCCCCCCCAAAAGCTGCCTTGGTTTATAAAGACTGAGCTGGCTGCTCAAGTCACAGAGTCCCTCCCACTAGAAGTGGAAGAGTCTACTCCTAACTGAAAACCGAATGAATGAATCAAGGACAGTGCATCACACCGGCAGGTAACTCCGACCCCAAGGTGCCCTGAGTAGCCAGAGGAAGAGGCATCTGGGTTCAGAGGACAGGATGGTCTCCGGAGGCTGGGCCCTCAGTTCCTGAGGTCTCTCCACCTGCAGCAGTTTTTACAGGCAGTTCTAACATCACCTGTGCATGCGTTTCCATTCAGTCCACAGGTCCTCCAACCTGCGTGTCCACCCCGGACCTTACTGAGGCACAGACTGCCCAGGTCTGGGTAGGACCTGACACCCTCCCATTCCGGGAGCTCCTCTGGGACCAGGACACACCAAGTACAGAGGCCTCGGGTCCCCTTAGCGCAACCTCCCAAGTGCCCAGAGCAGCGTGGATGTGGTCCAGCTGCAGGCCTTGGGCTGAGAGTGGACCCAGGTAGGGACCCTTATGCAGTGCACAGGTGTGTGGCCTCCCGCCTCCGACACCCGGGAGAGTGTGGTTGGGTCTGACTGACAACGGCCTCTGCCTACGGGGGACTAGGAGCCGTGGTGGCTGCAGCTGAGTTGCGAGCCCAGGAGGTAGCACACGGCACACGTGGTGCCCCCGGAGCAGGGTCTGCAATGAGTGTGTGGTCTGCACAAGCAGCCTGAGTGGGGCCTCTTTCCTCATCCGCAATTGGAAGGATAGAAATAATGACCCAAAGGCCACTTTCAAATTTGGGTCTTTGGGCCTGTTATTGTAGGGCAGCATTTAACATAAACGTAGGCACACACTTAGACAACAAAGGAAGCAGGTTAATCATTCCCAGACAGCAGGTGACTGTCTCAGGAAGGACATGCAGGGGTGATGTGTACCAGACCCATATGGCAGGGGTGTGAGGTGTGCTGTTTGCCTTGGGGTCACCCCGTCAGCTGCAGGAGCCTGGGGTGCTCTCAGCCTTCCTGGGGGTTTTGTGAATGTGCCTGGACAAGGAGCTCCTTAAATGACACCTGTTGTTATTCAGGGTAACTGCTGCCTGAGCTGGAAAAACTCCCACTTCCTGTAAAGTGGCTTATCTTTTTAAGGCAGGACAGGCGGGTCTCCTCTGCCCCCTGGTCACCCTGAAAGCAGCTGGTAAGATACTGGGTATCTGTGATCTCCTGCCCTGCTTCCCCCAGCTGTCAATGAAAACTGTACTCCCTCTAAAGAAAAAGGTTTTAGGGCTCTAGTAGATATCACTCTACCTAATAGTGACTGTTTTGTGAACAGCACAGGAGCTGCTGTGGGGAAATGAAATGCGTGCTGTCCCAGATAAATACCAGCACGGCTCAGCAGCTTGGCACCGGGAAGGGCAGGCCTGGGCTTCTGAGTTACTGACAGAGCCATCAGAAGAGCAGAGTTTTGAAACAGCAGTTTCCTCCGGGTGATGAGGGTATCGCTGTCCAGGGAAGTAGGCCCATCACCTCTTCTGACCCAGTGCACAGTAGGCACTTTAGTGACTTATTCCTAACGTTTGTTTGATTGGCACAGCTGTGTAGATGGAAATCCATGAGCAGAATGAGCGACACCCACTCTAAACCTTGGTTAACCACAGCGAATGTCACCAGTTTCAAGTTTGGCCCTGACTGCTGTCCAATGCAGTGACCTCCAGTGGGGGGTCACCCTGGCCCCTAACTCCACGGCTGAGGGAACAGTATTAGGAGGTAGGCCAGTCTGGGAGGGCGTGGGAACGCCCCCCCCACCCCCCACTCTCCCCCTGCTGCTCCCAGCAGCTCAGCTGTCACTTACATGCTGGGATGGTGCAGTCTCTGGTGTTGTGGTAGAGCCGGTGGAAGTGTTTGCTGCACTTGGGGCTGAAGTAGAGAGGACCTGGGACGGGGAAGGAGAGAGGGGCGTGAGGCTCCTGGGTACCAGGACGGGGCACAGGAGGGGTGAGGAGGAAACGTACCCGTGAGATGCTTTAAAAACTTGTCCTTCATCCTTAGATCTCGAGGAACAATTTCTGTTGGAGGGAAAAGAAGTTGGTTATTGTGTTGCCTGAAAGAAGCATCTCACATGATCTTACACGAATGCTGAAGGAACTTACCGGTACGTCTGCATCGCCTATCAATTGACCAAATAAAACAGGCCTGAGCCTCCTGCCTGTTGTACATGATACATGTGAACACATGGCATCATGTTTCTCTAAACAGTATTGATGACCCACAGGGCTCCAGTGTCACCTGCCTGGTCTCTACCACAGGACAGGTGTGACCGTCACGGTGTAAAGTGAAGAAAATCACGTGTCTGGTTGGTTTTGAGAGTTAGCTCCCAGTGAGTAAGTCACTTTCAGGCACGTTTATCTCGAAGAGCTTAGGAATCAATTCTCCACAACCTCTCCAAGTTCTAGAAGGAAAGCCTCATCCTTCAAACAAAAAGGGACGATAGAATTTTGCTTGTTCATGGTGTGTATTTAGAAGACGGATGAAATGCCTTCAAACCACCTGTTATGAAAGCTGGGTACATGCACGGTTTATCTGCTAAAGCAGGACATGAGCCTCGTTTCTGAGATAAAAGAAATCCTGGGGAACCCCCCTTCCACGCTGACCCACAGCGCTGGTGGGCATTGGGTAACTGGCCATGGTTCCAACGCATTCTCCCGGCTTCAGCCTGTGGCTGCTTTCAGTCAGGCAGCACCTTCACTCCCCTGTCCTGCACTAGGCTTGTCCTGCGCTGGTCGGGCTCATCGCGCGGGTCCTCTTTCTTTCAGGGTGAGCACGCCACACAGGAGGCTCTCATCCCCCATGTCAGTCTTCATTTGCTCCCAACCCGAGTCAGTCTCTGTAGCACTGACCTTTTCGTGTTTGACCTAATTGTGTCAGGGGAGCGTGAAAAGCTGCCTGCTTCCCTGGGAAACCTCCCGGGCCTACTGTGGGCTCTGCGCGGGGTGGGCGTGGGCCATTTCTCTCAGTTAAAATTGCTGAAAATATGTCCATTTCCAAAAGGTCTGCACGGAAATTACTGGCCCAGGTGACAACCTCGCGTGGGAAGTGGGCTGTGGACCGTTGTCCGCGAGGCATCATGCACGGGCTCCCTATTTTCTTATTACTTTAACAATTGACATGCATTTGCCTTTTAAAACGCGTTTTCCCAAAGACCCTTCTACTCCCAACCACAGAGCTCCGGTCTGGCCGCTCACTCACCCGCGCGCTGGAGCTGCTCCTCGGGGTCCAGCGCGTAGTC
>NW_006288604.1:128937-131953 GCF_000327345.1 Myotis davidii
ACCGGCCCTGTGCACAACAACGCCCGTCCCGGGGACACGCCCGCAGGAGCCCCCGGCCCTTCCCTACAGCCTGGTCTTCCGAAAGTTTTGTTCGTTAGATGTAGGGGACTCCTGGTGAGAGTTCAACAATGTCTCTCCTTCCGTTTTTTTTCTTGTAAAATGTATGATCAATCAATCGCGCACTTTCCCATCTCATTGGCGCTTTCTGGGCAGGAGCTGGACGCCCTCCAAGTCGGCGCTGCGATGGGGAAGGTGTGCGCACAGCACCCAAAGGCGTGGGGCTCAGGTTAAAAGCCTCCCATTACCGGGCGCGGCGCGGGAGCGCGAAGGAGCTGGAAGGAGGGGAGGGGGCACGGGCCTCTGGACAGGACAGGCCAGGACCCCTCGGCCTCCATCTGCCCCGTCCTCCCCTGGCTCTGCGTCTGTCCCCTCTCCTCCCGGAAGGCCTGTTTCTTTAGAAAGTCAGAGTTCGGCAGAGGGAGGGTGGGCAAGTCGGATAGGGATGGAAGACATGGAAATGGGGCCGCTGACCCTCCGTGGGTGTAAGTGTTAACTCTGCTCTCGGAAAGCACATGGTTCGATTTCTCCGGGGGCATTTCTGTTGCAAGCAATAGCACTGAAAAGTGACCGCTTCCGTTAAGATGTGTTCAAGAAAAAGTAAAAATTCCTATCAAACAGATCTTAGGCAGCTGCGATGAATGCTTTTCCTTTTCCCAGCGCCCCTCCCTGTGTAGGACCTGTAAGCGCCTCTCAAGAGCGCCGCCTAGTGACCAGTCTCCCTGCCCCCGCCCCCCTCCACCGCCATCACCCTCTTACCCCCATCATCTCGACCCCTCACCCCCACCCCCGGGGCGCGCATTCAGCATCCCTGGGTAGCCCGACAGCAGGAGGGGCGAGTGGCTCCAGCCACTCAAATTTCTAGTGCAAAATATTTTCGTGCAAAACTTTTTTGGGGGAAGAAATATTGCTGCAATGAAAAAAAATTAGCCAAAATTCATTATTTTAAATTTACATGCCATATTCCTTTTAAATAGCATTCGACACCATCAACAGCTACATTTTTTTCTAAACTATCCCAGTAAGAACGACCTCGCCTCGCTGGTGATTCATACCACCCTGTGCTCCCTCGCGGTTGGTAAGGGGCCCACACAGGGGTCCTCCGGGCTCCTCGCAGCCACTCGGCAAGGCCGCACTTGCGCAGGCGCATTGGGTGCTCAGGTGCATGAGCGTCAGCAGCAAGCCAGGCCTTTGGCTGGGGTTTAGGTTCATGAGATCTGCGAGCGGATCAGACGGTTCCTCTGTAAATTCATTCATTTTTTGCGAAGCTCTGTGCTGACAAGACTCTGGATGCCCTTCATTTTGTAGAAACCATTTTTTAGACTTTTCAACTGAAGGCAGGAGTGCACTGATTAATAATCTCTACCATCAGGATGACTCCTGGGAGCCCTCCAGTCAGCAGAAAGATGTGTATTGTTCCCAAATCTGATTGGCTAAATCAGTCGTCTGTGCTGGTTAAGGCAAAGCAAACTGCACGCAGACTGGTTTAGACGGAAACGTGATGTATTTACCCAATCACGTGCTCTCCATTTCTTTTTGTGCTTGGACTGGACGGTCTGTGAAGTCTGAAGCTATATAATTCCGTGATTGTTACCAAAACAACAAAATGCAATGTTCCTACAAAGAGCTGGAGCAAGTGAGTTACTTGCAGTCATCACTATGAATCTCACCATCTATTTTCAGGCAACAAGAGATTAATATATTTATATTAAATCATTTCATTCCCTTCTTTAGTAAGTGAACAACTTTCTACTATGAAGGCTCCAAAAGAGATGAGAGAAAATTAAGCAACAGATTATATTTTAACATTATTGGCAAAAAAAAACAACCCTAGTCATTTCTTTTGCTGGATTTGACTCAGCTTTGCTTCCTTTTGAGAAAACTATATGGGGTCAAAGAAGGAAAACTAACCAGAGAGGGAAAAGTTGTGTTTAATCTACTATAGATCTATGTTGTGAGAAGAGAAAGGTTTTTTCCCCCCAATTTATGAACTGTACAAAGCTCTAATGTTTTAACTACAAATCACTTTCTCTTTTCCATAAAGTTATCTATTTTATTTGAGATGAATATTAACTACCCTCAAAGATTCTAAAATAGATGCATATTCACTACATGTTTGATTCATTATATTTGTTCAACCATTCTGTTCCTTAATGATGCAAGTAAACTCTTACTAGAGAGAACAGTTACCTCTCATAAAGGAAAACATTATGCACTATACAGAAATATTGTTTAATGTTTGACTTGTATCGGTTACATATTTTCACTATTAATACGTTACTAGTATGCTAGGAATGTGCTAGAATCTGTACAAAGCATTGGGGAAGGCAATACTGGACCCGCCTCCCGGGGTAAGCAGACCCCCTAGCAGTCACAAGCTGCATGTTGTGGCCCGTGGTCTCTTCTGGATCAAGGAGACACAGCCCACCCAGGGCTTTCCGCAGACGCACAGCCAGCACCGGCTCTAAGCTGTTGGGTTCCCCGCCCTACGCTCCCCATGTACCTTCACACGGCAAGGCCTGGGGTCCTCCGCGGCCTGGGCTTTTCGGTGTCTCCGTTTGCTTGGGCCGCAGCCAAGCTCAGGAAGGGCTTGCAGGGAGCAGGGACTTTGCGCTTGCGCTTCTCCTTGGAACTGGTTTAGTTATAAAATCACCGAGAAAATGCCTTCGGTGCAGTGACCCTTCTCTGTCTTTCGAGGCCGCTCTGACGGCCACCAGGACGCTGAATGCAATGTCTGTGCCCCACATCCTGTCTAAAGGGCACCCCTGTTGGTTTAAAAAGCCCGTCTCCCATCGGGGTGCAGTCAGATCACCCATGTATGCTGAGGAACAACACCAATATATCTACATATGTTTTCTGGATTTTTTTCTGCAGGAGGTCAATTACAGTGGAACCTTGTTTCCTGAAACGTCTCCCATCTTGAACAATTCCCCTCTCGACCTGACAGCCCTTTCCTGCT
>NW_006288604.1:132007-132817 GCF_000327345.1 Myotis davidii
CACCTGTGTGCAGTCACACAGAGAATGCACGAGTGTGAGTCAGTTTACACTGTTACCATCTCAGGATACTGTACGGTGAATATTTTCATGTTTTCTTTTTGCTTTTGTGGCTGCTTATAATTATTGTTAAAAGCATGCATGTAAAGTAGGTGTACACACATGAGTAAATAGCACACACGTGCACATGCAGGGAGTCAGGTCAGTGGCTCAAGCTCGTTAGGCCCAGCACCTCCGTCACTCACTGGACATCGCCTCATGGTCGTGAGCTGCCTCAGACTGAGGGCTTGTTTTCCTGGTTCTCAGTAGCGTGTTCTTGGTGGTGTGTTCTTGGTGGCATGTCCTTGGGGGAACCTCCCTGCACCCTGGGCCAGGTCTGCAGGGTCTCGGTCTGCCCTGTACCACTCAGGGTCCCGGTGCAACATGGTGGGGGTTCTGTTTCTTCTCCACCCACGGAGGAAACACGCCGGCCCTCTCGGAGGACTCCACACCTGAAGTTTTAGGGAAGCAGCGTGTAGGCGAAGGTTCTGTGGGGTTGGGAAGAGGAATGTGTGGTGCTAGTTGTGCAGTGGAGGATGCTGTGCTGAGACCGCTATGTGCACACTCATGTCCTAGGAAAGACCAGGAACGTAATGGTATGTTTATTTACAGTTATGGGTGAACTACAGGGAACCATGGGCTATTGGGGTCCCAGCCCACCCCCCGCACCACCCTCCCAGGCCTCAAGGATTTGATCTTGGTGGAGACCAATTAGCCTGGGGTGACTTCTGGGGGCCGGGGCTGGGACTGGTAGCCGACACCTCTCTCTCTCTC
>NW_006288604.1:132844-133869 GCF_000327345.1 Myotis davidii
GTGATGGGGCCTCCCCCTGCCGCCCGGAGCCGGGGAAGGGCTGGGGGTGGTCTATATTTAGCCCGTGCAGCAGACACATCTGGAGTGCCTGGCAGTCACAGGATAGATTCAGCAGTTGCGAAGCCTGTTCCTTGCCTCCTCCCTGAATGAGACCCACCACACACACCCCTTCTCTTCCTGCAGTGGAGACGCACATTGAGCCTGAGATGAAGCTGCGTGCAGGAGGTGAGGCAGAGAGCAGGGCTCTGGGGCGCCGGGCACGTGCCGAGTGGGGTTGGTCGTTTATGCAGAAACAAATTCTCCATGTGGCTTCCTGGTCCCTCCTGCAGCCACGTTCATGTATCGGTGAGATACCTGCCTCTCGCCAGCATGTGGTCATCTAGGTTATTCCTCATAAAAACGACAACTGACCCACTTGCTGAGCTGGTGATGGAGCCGTGGACTTGCTCCCTGAGTCTCAGGGTCCGAGCGCCAGGGTTAGGTCCTCAGGGGCCGCACCCAGAGCAACTGCTCCCGCTGCACACAGTCCACACACTCGGCGTGTGGGGGCTTCGTCTGAGTGGGGACGGCTGCTGACGGTGTTGTCAGACGCGGTGGTTAAGCTCCCAGGCAGCAGAGCCCAGGCCCACACGCAGGCTCTGGGTGGGGCTCCTCCCACTCACTGTGCCTCATCCTGGTCAGTGTTCACTCCTTTAAGTAACTTGTGCACTGGATGGAAACACACGCTTCTATAAAGAGAACAGGCCTGGGGAGTTGAGTGATGACGGTGTTCTTGGGGAGCTGGAGCCAGAGTCCCCGGAGGGGCCTCCACCCGGCGGGAACGGGGAAGGGAGAGCGCGTCTGCGTGGAGGCACCTGGCCAGGGGCACACGCAGGCCCCGGCTCCGGGGTTGTCTGCCTGGAGTGAGTGAAGTGAGTGAGCCTGTAGCAGAGGTTGTAGGGAGACCTCAGTGCCCACTGGGGGTCAACAAATCAATCTCAGATGCATTTGGTGCTTTTTTGTTAGTTTATTTCTTAGTGTCGTTC
>NW_006288604.1:135195-137835 GCF_000327345.1 Myotis davidii
CATGCAGCCCCTCGCGCGCTGCCCTGGGGGCTGTGCCTGAGGCCGAGGTCTGCATTTTAGCCCTTCTCCACCCCGACTCGATTTGCCCCCTGGGCTCTAGGAAAAGAACATGTTTGCAATGAGGAAGGAGAAACAAGAAAAAGGATCATTTCTGCACATAAGATCGAGGTCATCCAACATCTTCAAAAGTGACCCTTAGTATAAGCTTCTGGACCAAGTAGCCAGAGGACGCCGGCCACCGGGGAAGGCAGAGGCTCCACTTCCACCTCGGGGAACGCAGGTTTGCAGTGGGCGTGGCCGGGCGCCCGCGCGGGCGGGTCACACACGTTCCGGCTCATCCACAGGACCCCCCACCTTCTGGTCCACCCGCGGGCGTGGCACCTGCGACCCCCAGGTCTGGTGGGGGATGGGAGCCTGCCAGCACACGCAGGCCCCGGCTCCGGGGTTGTCTGCCTGGAGTGAGTGAAGTGAGTGAGCCTGTAGCAGAGGTTGTAGGGAGACCTCAGTGCCCACTGGGGGTCAACAAATCAATCTCAGATGCATTTGGTGCTTTTTTGTTAGTTTATTTCTTAGTGTCGTTCACGAGAAATGCCCTGGCCCTGCATAGCTGTCTTGGGTCACAGGCCATCAGGTGAGGTCTGGGGTGAATTATCAGGATAAATTCATTCAACAAGCGCTTCACGATGAGGTTACCTGCGTCGATGTGGGTGCTCAGTCCCCGAGGCTCTGTGAGGACGTACTATTTCTTTTGTTATTTTATTTTTATTTATTTTTAGTATTTCTTTTTGTATTTGTTAAATAATACCAATAACATGGAGACATACACATTTGTGTTCATATAGGAACACTCCTTGTTTGAGGAGTCCCTGGGAGTGTTTTACACGTTTCACATAAATGGAGACAGAGGTAGTCTCTCTCTCTCTCAAACTCGAATCTTTTATGCACAACTTGCTTACTCCACCAAGGGTTTCGATTGAAAACCTCTTGCTTATCTAGAGATCAGTATTTTCCTTGGCCAGTGGTGACTCCAAATCTGATTGGAAATCCATGTTGAGTGACACTGACCATTGAACTGAGAACATGTCTCTGACGTACAAGATTTTCCCCTCCTAGAGGCTAAATCATCTCCTGACACGATTCCACAAACATCTCAAAATAATAGAATTAAAAGCGCATCATACCACCCTCATAATAGATGAGGTGATTCTGCAGGTTAACAGTGCGAGCCGGTTCCCTGGGAAACGCTGACCGTGCTCAGTGTCCAGAGTGAGGCTTGGCTGTCCCTTCTGAGGCCCGGAAGGTGGTTTGCATTTGTCGCAGGGGCCACGGCCCTTCCAGAGGCAGAGATTTGGTCCTGGACTTGAAGGGGGCAGAATCGAAACCTAATCCTGCGCTCAGTGGTTAGAGCATTGTCCCCTGCACTGGTCAGGGCACAGGCTGGGGTTGTGGGCTCGATACCCACTGGGGGCGTGCAGGAGGCAGCTGATCCATGATTCTCTCTTATCATTGATGTTTCTATCTCTCTCTCCCCTTTCTCTCTCTCTAAAAATCAATAAAAACATTTTTAAAAATATATATTTTATTGATATTTTACAGAGAGGAAGGGAGAAGGATAGAGAGTTAGAAACATCAATGAGAGAGAAACATCGATCCGCTGCTTCCTGCACACTCCCTACTGGGGATGTGACCGCAACCAAGGTACATGCCCTTGACCGGAATCGAACCTGGGACCCTTCAGTCCGCAGGCCGATGCTCTATCCACTGAGCCACACCAGTCAGGGCAATAAAAAACATATTTTAAAAAACACATTAAACAACAAAAACCCCCACTAACAACCCTCCACCTAAGTGAGTCCAGTAAACACAGAAGTTGGAAAAGTGCTGGCGGAGGCCCAGGAGGGGGCGGGACCCCACGGCCCTCCTTCTCACCAGGCCCGGGACCCCCCTGCAGGCTGATAATCGCTGGTTGGGAACCAGGTCAACCCGTTCCTCCCTCGAGATCTCTTAAACAAACTCTGTTTCCATGAAGGGTGTCCAGAGACTCCTACGCTGCGCCAGGGGTCAAGGCCACGTGTATTTACGGCCTTCGCGGGCATTTCTGTTCCCCAAATTGAAAGCACATGAGGCTCCATCCGCAGCCCACCCACGGCTGCTGCCCGGCCAGCGGTGGCCCCTGGCTCCCGCCCATCCCGGCCGAGTACCTCAGCCCCTTCGCCCACCATGCAGCCCCTCGCGCGCTGCCCTGGGGGCTGTGCCTGAGGCCGAGGTCTGCATTTTAGCCCTTCTCCACCCCGACTCGATTTGCCCCCTGGGCTCTAGGAAAAGAACATGTTTGCAATGAGGAAGGAGAAACAAGAAAAAGGATCATTTCTGCACATAAGATCGAGGTCATCCAACATCTTCAAAAGTGACCCTTAGTATAAGCTTCTGGACCAAGTAGCCAGAGGACGCCGGCCACCGGGGAAGGCAGAGGCTCCACTTCCACCTCGGGGAACGCAGGTTTGCAGTGGGCGTGGCCGGGCGCCCGCGCGGGCGGGTCACACACGTTCCGGCTCATCCACAGGACCCCCCACCTTCTGGTCCACCCGCGGGCGTGGCACCTGCGACCCCCAGGTCTGGTGGGGGATGGGAGCCTGCCAG
>NW_006288604.1:137866-151261 GCF_000327345.1 Myotis davidii
GAACATACGCTCCGTTTTCCTTAAAGGACCCACGTTTAGCTGGATATTGGAGACGTGGTGGACACGCATAAAGGTTTGTGACTGACTGAATCAAAGCCGGGACGCGTTCTGAAGGCGGGGAATTGGAAGGTAAAAGCTTCTAGTTCTTTTCAAATCAAACAAACCACGTGCACAGGTGACATTTACATCCTGACATAAAGAGCTTCTTCAGTCAAGTCATCACTGTTATCCGGCTCGACTATTTAAAAGGGCCCAATGAGCCAACACAGCAGCTGATATTCCCGGGAGTGTCCCCTCGATTGAGACGTCCAGCACAAGGACGCTATATGCCCCCGTTTTTATGTTTGTCCTGGGACCGGACAGAGGGCTCACCAATGCTGAATAAATGCGAGACATCGAAGCTGGGCCCATGCTCCTGATGGTCCCTGCAGAGTTCCGACCCTGGCTGCGAGCGGGTGGCCGGTGCCGGCAGTGGCGTCTCCCTCCCACCCGGTCTGAGGGCTTCGTGGGAAATGGAACCAAGGCCGGCTGAGAAAATCCCGGATGTTCCCAGCCCACCGTCTCGGTCCATCTGGCTGAAACGGAAAGAAAAGTTAATTCCTGAGCAGTGAACAGGGAAGCAGCCCTGTGAGCCGGGCCAGGTCAGCGTCCTGCAGGGGGGCCCGGCGGCGAGGGAGCGGCCGGTCGCCACACCCAGAGGCCCTTGCTCCCCGCTGCCCAGGTGAGGGACTGGCCCCGTTGGCCTCTGTGCCCTCAGATGTGAAATGAGAAGGAGAGATGAGGAGATCTGGGGCCATTCATGTGCCCAGGGGTAGTGTGGTGACTCACCGTTCACCCAAGTACGAGGCATTTTTCACTTTTCAACGGAATTGCTTTCTGTTGTAGAGTCAGAGCTGCCCACCCACACAGCCAGGAGATGGAGGCTTCGGGCTAACTGACACCTTGACTGAGATGGAATAGAGATCAGAGCTGCCGTCAGCCCGCAGGCGGCTGGGTGTGGGGGCTGGTCTGTGAGTGCAGACCCCCTCCTGGCCCTGGGCCGCCCCCACCTACCGGATGGTGTGGTGAGAGGGAGGGAGGGAGGGAGGGAGGGAGCTCTGTGTTCTGTTCGGGGCTCCTGCCCAGGTGCCCACGCTGCCCGCCCTCCATGGCGCCTCACGTGGCGGCCGTGCCTCCGTGTCGAGTGGGAGCTGAAGCTGCGTGTGGACGTGGGAGTCGGAGCAGCAGCATCACAGTCGCCACCTGAACCGAGTGGGGCAAAGGTTCTGTCATCCTGCTTCTCACCCAGGACCTGGGCCTCCTGTGGCCATTTATCGGCTTAAAAAACAAAAGGTAAACCTTCCAGTTCATTTATTTATTTTTAATCCTCACCCGGGGATATGTTTTCCACTGATTTCCAGAGAGAGTGGAAGGAGGGAGGAGGAGAGAGAAACTTTGATGTGAGAGACACGGCGATTGGTTGTCTCCTGCACGCGCCCGAATCAGGTACATGCCCTTGACCTGGAATTGAACCCGAGACCCTTCGGTCCATGGGCCGACGCTTATGCATAAGTCATGGCTGTAATAATGATGATTTGAGGAGAAAAATCCTAATTTTTGCATTGATTTCTGAATGGAACAACCACCAGATGCCTGCAAGTCTGCTCTTGGCCAAAAACAGAGCCTGTTTAAAGGAGCAGAAGTAAAACACTGATTCTCAGATGAAAGCGTCCCCCCTTTTAAACACGGAGCACCAGTGACAGGACGGCGTGAGGACCTGTTTACTCCCGTGACGGGGCCAGTGTAAACCGCCGTCGAGGGGGAGCCGGTGGGGGCGGCGCAGCGTCTGGCTCCCTTATATGCCCATGTTTAGGGAACGCTGGTCAGACGAGCCCGGCCCCCGAGCCTCCTCTCAGCACACGGGACGTCTGCGCGCGTGTCCGCCGGACCAGGACCCCGTGGGACTCAGGACCCCTGGACTCAGCGAGGCAGGACGCCCTGCGCCAGCCCAATTCCACTGAAAAACGCGTTTGAGTTTTTCATCACGAAGGACCTTCTCAGCTTCCATGGGCCTTCTGTGCTCACTTCCTTCCTTCCCTGGTTCCCAAATAAAGGCAGAATTCCAGACCAGCTCTGCCTGCAGACCACTGGCCACTGGCCTGGCGTCCGGCCAAATTACTCAGGCACCACCGCACTCGAATTCCTCATCTTCCTGCGGTGGCTTAGCAAGTGACAGGGAAAGCACCCGATGTAAACAGCCACTCGGGGCCAGAGCAAGGCCAGCCGCCCTGACAGCCGCTGGGCGTGACCGCACTGCAGGCGCCCCGCTCCCTCGGCTCCGGACACCTGCAATCACACAGCACGTGCTCCCTACGGGGGTGACGAGCATGTGGGGTTCTGCTTCAGGCTGGGCTTGGCACCTCAAACACACGAAGAGGTTGCTCTCCAAGGGCACGGAGCAAGGGGCCGAGCTTTAATCAAAGACAGGCAAGGTCCCAGCTCCGTCCTGTCCAGGAGCCTGAGGAGGAGACCTCTGAGAACGAAAACGATTAAATGTCTTGGTCAAACGTAGGTGGGACACGCCAGTTCACATTGTGTAGGTTGGGGCACAGCACGCATGATGCTGTTGTTGGACTTAAAGAAAGCGAAAGACACAGCCTAGTCCCTGTGGATGTGGGCGGGGCCCGTGGATGGTGTGGGCGTGGGGTGAGGGGTGCTTGTTATCACACTGCTTTGTGCCTTTTGAATTCCATACCATGAGCATTTTAAAAGTTTGATTAAATTGTTTAAAAGAAAGAAAAAGGAATGTACAGGCCTTTGCATAACAGGAATCCTAACTTTTTTTCTGTGAACTTTCACTTTTCCGCTTTGCAATTATATAAGAGAAGGAAGCAGAGAAGAAAGCGATTGTTTTAATTTCCGGTGTCTCTGCTCAGCCTGGGGGGTCCTGGGGCTGCGTACCTGGCCCCAGCTAAGCAGACAGCCCTGGACTTCCCTGAGCGAGAGACCCGCGTGCCCGCTGCCCGCCGGCTGCTCGTTGCTGCCTTTTCGGGGCAGGTCTCCCTGGGACTGTGCTTGGCAGTCGTCGGGAGCCACCCTGGCCCCGGGTCCTGCCAGCCGTGTGAGGTTTGGTTCTAACAGGTGGGCGCTGATCACTGGGGACTATTTTGGGACACATCTTTCTCAAAAGTGAATCTGGTGTGGGAGCCGCTGGAAATGTCAGTCTGCAGCGTTCTCTCTTTCTACCCCTGCGGTCCCAGCAGGATGCAACAAACTTAACTTTTTAGGGAGAAGCTGATGAGGTGAGATCTGGTCTCGATGGCTATCACACCTGTGGCCTCATTGGAGCCTGACCTCTGGTCGGGGTCAGGCCGGACCGCACACACTGCGGGACTGGCCCCCAAATGTCCTTCCAGGTGCTGGTCTCCGCAGTCTCCTGATGCAAATTCCAGACGGTCCCTCACTCTGTGGAGGTCACACACAGACGGGCCTGTGCTGCAGGGCAGACTGAGCTCGGAGCCTCTGTGGACCCTCTGATCCCCAGCCTGTTCCCACGGGGCACCTGTCTGGTGTGTGCACCCCCCGGGGCACAGCTTCCAGAGCCCAGGACCCTCTGCATACCTGGGACCTACCTGTGGCTGAGGCCCTAGGCAAGGTCATGGGCTGTATAATGTCAACTTCCACAGGGCAGTCTTCCATGTAGATACAACATGTAAACAGTGACGGTGAAAGAAGTTTCATGAGCGTTTATTCAGGTAACTCGCGCCGTTTACAGCGGGAGCTGTGTCCCCTCCTGTGCCCCGGAGGCCTGGCTTGTGGGTGACCAGACGCCGTGTCCAAAGTCCGAGCCTTGCTCACAAGTCACGTGTCCTCTGTAATCCTGGTTTCCACGCGTGTGAGGGGGCAACGTCTCCACTGCCCTGCTGAGCTGGGTCGTTCCTGACGGGTCTTTCCAGCCGAACCCGGGGCTGTTTCCCAGGCCAATAACAGTCATGAGAAACATTTAAAAATACGTTAAGCATCCAAATTATATTAGTTTTTAGAGTTTAAAATAGAATCTCATTGGATCTGAAATGATGAGGTTGGTGCGACAACCGCCCCTTTCAGGGGGAAGGGTTTTGTCACACGGTCATTTGTGCACAGGAAGCAGCCACGGGAGGGGACCAGCACTTTGGGGGGAGGGGGACATGTGACCAGCACTTGGGGAGGAGGGGGACACAGCTACGTGAGCTGAGAGTGATCAACACCCTCTGGAAGGCTGTGCAGTCCTTATGGGGGCCGGGCGGGGTGGGGGGGTGTCAATCCCGAGACCCAGGGCCGTGGTCAGCAAACTTTGGCCCCTTGAGTGTGGCTCTTCCTAAGCCTTAGGAGCACCTTAATTAAGTTAATAACAATGTACCTACCTCTATAGTTTGAGTTTAAAAAATTTGGCTCTCAAAAGAAATTTCAATCGTTGTCCTGTTGATATTTTGCTTGTTGACTAATGAGTTTGCCGACCGCTGACCCAGGGGATCGAGAGGGAGGGCGCGGCGTGCAGCCTCCGGGGCTGAGGGTCCCAGGAAGCGGACAGAAGGAGGAAGCCGCTGTGACAGGGTCTCCTTGGAGGGCAGTGCTCGGGCCTATCGGGGGATTATGGCCCCGGGAAGACGTGACTGTCGCTGTGGCATGTGTTCCCTGAGCCCACACGCTGTCACCCACATTCCGCAGACTGGGGCCCCCCAGGGCTCTGTGTGGGGACCTCGTGGGGCCTCTGACGTGTCCTCCCAGCCTGGGGGCAGGGGGCTTTTCCCAGCTCCTAGCGAGGGAGCTTCAGAAGTCGATTCTGATGAATTTCGGTCGGAATTCTCAGATTCCTTTTAGCAGACGGCCCTCCATGTTTCCTGGGAGAACGTGCGAGGCAATTTCTGCGCTGACCGCCCAGTGGCCATGTGGTGTCTCCGGCTGTTTCGGTTGGGACGCTGCCCTGAGTCGTTGGATTAAAATGGGATCGATCTGCCTGCGGCTGTGGGCCCCGGCCAGGCCCCGCGGCCCCCGAGGCTGCCTCAAGCCCCAGTGAGGCCCCGCTACGGGATCGGGAAAGACAGCGTTAGAGCTATAAGGAAACCTGAACCTCTCATCTAATCGCTTTGAGGCCGGGCCTTGTGGAGTGTTTGTGGGGGAGGATGGACCGAGCCTGGCGTCCAGAGCGCTTCCTCATCCTCATGGCTCAGCTCTTGCCCAGCTGGACGTGGAGGTGCCGAGGGCGGGCTTGGCTCCGGACACCGCAGTGAGGCAGGTCTCACAGTAAATCAGGCCCTAATCCTTCTGCTGGTTGAGGGCCTTGCCTACAGTTTGCAAAAAACACAACATCTGTGAAGCGCAGCAAAGCCAAGGACAATAAAACGAGGCGTGTTTGTACTTACGTCGTGTGCTGTTGCTGGTCTTGAACTGGGAATGCAGTTCTCGTAGGAAAAAGCCAACTTATTTCAGAAGCGTGGGGAGGTCCGTGTGGAGGATAAAGTGTTCTTGCCTTTCCCACAGCCCACATGTGTCTGCTAGGTCAGCCGTGACTCCCTAAATCTTAAAGGCGGCGGAGGAGGAGGATGCTCACACGGGAGACACTTGTGCTTGATGCTCAGGTTTGTTCCCCTGTGTCATGTGTGGCTGGCTGGCCCTGGTTCCATCCTCGCCAAGAGATTCGCAGGTGGCCCTTCGCTCCCAGCCAGGACCCTCGCGGGAGTAACTGCTCGGGCTGGGGGAAGCCGCGACCCCTTTGGCCTCGTGAGCAGGTCCCGCTTTCCAGGTCTCCTGGAAGCCTGAGCACAGTCCCTGGAGGAAACGCGCGCTCTGGCCCAAGTCCTGGAGTCCGGGGTTTGTCCAGCGGCTCCCACGAGTAGATCGATGGAGAGATAGCTTCCGAGAGCCAAACCGGTTGGCAGAGACTTTGCACCGGCTCCTCGACCTCTCCACGTCGGTCTTCAGCACAGCTCAGCGTTTCCAGATGTTCCAAGTTTCATGGTTTAGAGACTTGGGGCCTAGGAACCCTATTCCCACCCCCTCAGAACACTCCCCGCGGAACCTGGAGCTCTTTCTAACCGCGGCCGGCACCAGAAAACAGTGTGATGGCTCAGAAGGGGCATGTGATGGCCTGTGCCACCTGCCTCCCGCGACTGCCCTGGTTTTGTTTTCCAAGGTTCCGTGAGCACATGGAGGGGTGAGTTTTGAACTCTCATGACTGGAAAAGCAAACCATATCTGTTTGTTTTTGTTCCATTTTCCGAGTTTTATATAGCGTTCCCATAAATAAAACATTGTGCTCTGAGACTCTGAGGCATGAGGACAAATATAGTTTAGCCACCAGCAGTTGGGTTGTTTCTTAGGAACCCTGAATTTTATGCTAAAAAATGATTGGGGGGCTCCAAAATGTTATTCAATGGAAATTTCTCCTCTCATTTATGCATGAAGTGTTAAAAACATGTATTATTTGTGTGTGAAAACTTTTTGTTCCTTACCTTAGTCCGTAAGGTATGGGCAAGCCTGCAAGTACTGATAACATCTGGTGATAGCCTAGTGCCCTCCACCGGTCGGGGTGAGTCAGGGTTCATGTCCTGGTTCCGCTGGATGCTGACTGAGCTGGAGGGTGAATCCCTCTCATCAGTGGTTCCTGTGGATGATGGTGCGTCTGTGCGAATCTGCACCAGCTCGTGGCAGTTAGAGTATTTGCGGGTTCATGACCAACAGTGTTTGGAACGGGCCCAGTTCTTTCCTGCGACATTTCATTCTCTGCCAGAGCAGCCTCCGGGCAGACATTTCTGTGGGTTTTGATCGTTAGCACCAGGGACATTCTACCCCCGCTCCCCCCGCCCCCATGTGTGGCCCACGGGCTCCTCTCCTGAGCTGGTGGCCCTTTCTCTTTCAGGCGGGTGCCAGCCCACCCACCGCCTGTCTCACCTGGTGTTGTGGGTCCACGTTGTCTCAGGCACAGGCAACCCCTCACCTGCACCGACATGGAAACAGGTGAGCGTACCTAGCAGAGCTGGAGGGTAGTCTTTTGGTGAATGCCCGCTCCCTTTCATTCACAATTTGCAGCAAGTGTCCTTATCTGCATTTCTGGATCTAATAAAGAAAGAACGGGTTTAAATAGTCTCTGAGCAGTGAAAACCAGGAAGGACTATAAATGGTTAAAAATAACTTTGAACATGTTTAGAAATATAATTGCTTTGGAGACACAATCTGGGGCTCTCAGCTGGCCCCACAAACCAGCACTTCGCACATGCACGCGGCTCAGCGCCTGCTCACGGAGCCCGTGTTCCGAGGAGGAACGACGCCCACCGTGGAGCCCCAGCTCCATGCAAGCCGTCCGTCACACTGAGGGTGGGACACGGGTGTTATCAGACATGATCTGGCAAGAGATCTGCCTGCTGATTTCCCTTTTGCAGGAAGCCCTGGGGCCGTCCCCCACGGAACTGGGAGCAAGACCGAGACAGCAGGCAGGGGTGTGCTGGGCCTGGTGTGCCCACAGGTGCTGAGTGTGCACGGTGTGGCTTCAGGAAGCAGGCAGTGCGAGAAGCTCGAAGTGTCCGTGCCTTGGGAGATTTAGTGCTGTTTTATGTAAGAACCAAATAAAGAGCCAGGCAGACTCCGGAGACACTGAGGTCTTTAAAGACAGACACATGGTTCATCGAGGGTCTTGTGTCGAGTGACGTTACGGTCACAGAGTGTGAATGCTGAGTGTGGGCCTGGACCGGCAACCAGGGAGCCTCTGCAGACAGGCTCGTCCCGATGGTGCAGCCAGGACACTGGCCGTGCCCATCACACAATCACAGACGCGTCCACGCGTGTGACATAGAAACCTAGGTTTCGGGTTTGATCCCCAGTTGGGTGTGTACGGGAGGCAACTGATCAGTGTTTCTCTCTCATTGACATTTCTCTCGGTGTCTCTCTCTCCCCCTAAAAAAAAAAAAAAAATCTCTCTAAAACAAAAATCAATAAAAACATGTTCTCGGGGGAGGATTAAAGAAAAAAGAGCCATCCAGTCCCAGATGCCGATCAGTGCGTGCGATGCGGCGACAGGCTCTCTGCCTTTGATCACAGCCTTTCATTTCCCCAAACAGCTCTCTGACGTCGGGGCCTTGATGTGACTACAAAGCCGCAATGAGCCCGAAGAGCATTCGGTTTTCCGTGCACAAGTATCCCTGCCCACACGTGCTCAGGCCCATCTAATGGAGCTTCAGTTGTTCCAAGAATAACGCTGCCCTTGCTCCAAAGTCCAAACACTGCACTTGAAAGGCTCTGAGCCCACATGGTCCCCACGGAGCAGGAGGCTTGTTCACGACTGTTCGCTGGGGGCATTGCCAACGTCATAGTCAAACGACAATATTCCCAAGAAGTTGTAAGAACCATATAATTAGAATCATGACCATTGGGTGGGTGAGTCTCAGGAGCACCCCGCCCTGGACATGCTCAGCGCCACTGTCCCCCCAGGGTGGGCCCCTCCTCACCGAGCCACTTCCTGTCCCGGTGTGTGAGAGATGCGTCTCCTGGACCCCTCACGTCTCCCTCCTCTGAAACGAACCCACATTCTCGTTTCCGTCTGATGCAAAGTGTGAACAACAGCAACCGACTGCTGGGGACATGGAGTTCCACACCAGGGGCTGGAGGGGCTGCAGGCAGCGCACCTGTGAGGCCGGGGTCACCAGCGGCTCCCGAGAGTCCTGCTCAGGGCCCAGCGTCCCCAGGTGAGAGGAAGCGTCCGGCCTGGGGAGCTCCCAGCCACAGGAAAGAGCCCGACGGGCAGGAGCGAGTCCAGGTGAATGAGGCGGAAGGAACACCTGTGAGTGAAGGGGTGCTGGGCATTCTCTGCGTTTCTGAGGGAGGACATCCTGACACCTGCGACCAGATGGGGGTTCCCAGGGACGGCCAAGTGAGGCAGTCGGGACACAAAAGGACACCCACGGTGGTTCCACTGGTACAAGGTCGTCGAACCCACGGAGACAGAACGGGGAACGGGGCTGCAGGTAGAACAGAAACCGGCGGGAAGGAAGCGGTCAGGGTTTACACAGACAGCGCGTCGTGTGAGGGGCTGTGTGAGGTCTGGGGTGGCCGCGGCCGTGTCTGCCCAACACGAAGCACTTCACGCCAGTGAGCTGTGCGCCCCGTGGTTACACCGTAAACTGTATGTTACATTTACCACGATAAAAAGGAGGCCTTTCTGACAAATGTTAGCAATCATTCTAAAACATGTTTTTAGCATCACACCAGACATAAAGTAGTAGTGCAATGTGATGTCAGACACTTCAGCTTCCCCGCCCCCTGTACTTGCCTCCTGTATTTCCCCCACTATATACATAGGAAAACAGCAAGCTGTAGAAAATATGCCATTTGGAAGGAACCGGTGCTAGACGGTCCTCCCACCAACTATTTGATGCAGTAAAGAGAAAACTGACCTAACGATGGGAGTGGGAGCGGCAACAACCTTCACTCCACCAGGGGCCAGTGGTAGGTCGCGCCGTGGAATTCCCGCGCCCTATGCTGCGGCCACGAACGCCCAAACTCAGACAAACAAAGACCAGACGTCACTGAGACTTGCCCAGGTGGAGACACGTGACAGGATGAAGGTTTTTTGCTCTTAAACTTCTGGGGTGGTAACATTTATAACCTCCGTATTCAGACATCGAAGCCTGCTGATTCTCGTTCACAGACAGGCATGTAAAGCGAATAGACTGGCTACCGCAGCCGCCGGGGCCGGGCCGGGAGATGTGGTCCGAGCTGCCCGATTTTGTCCTGCGGGAGCCTAGGGCAGGAGCTTCCAGAGTTAAGAACTGGAACGTGCGATTCCTTCTCCAGGATGCAGCCCTGCCCTGCTGGGAAGCATGTCCAGCCTCTAAAATGATGCCTTTCGTTGGACACTTTCCAGAAAACAACACCTTTTAATGTCAGTGAAAGTGAATACAGATGTGTATTAAAGGGGCAGGTATTGATCTCAGAAGCCAACATCTTACAATCTCCAAATTTCTTAATTGTGAGGGGATTTGGCAAATCAATTCCCAATTTGCCTACATTAGTATGCTATCTTATGATTTCACGTTTCCACCCTTAAGGGAGAGAAGAAATAAACTTCCATGGTGACTGAGCTGCTAACATGTCCTTCCTACCACGTCAGGCAACCTCTGCCTCCCGTCCGGGTTTGGAAACGGCTCCCTTTCAAGCCTAAATCGACGAGAATATCTGGGATCAGACCAAGCAGACGGAGATGTGTTCACGGACATCAGATGGGAGATGTCAGGGCAGACCTTCAACTCGGAGCTGGGAGGACATTGGCAACGGCACCTGAGACCTGACGTGGAGGCTCACTGGTCTCTGAGCCGGTGGGGATGAGAGAAGACGCTGCAGGTGGCCTTGCCCGCCGTGGAGGGTCAGTCCTGGGACCCCTCCTGGGCCCAGTGCTCAGCTCCCCCTGATCTGCAGCACACACGTGGTTACCATGGGAACGCCATTAATCACAGATTTGTCCTTAACTTTGCTTTTGCAGTTTCTTTTCATGTTGTGGAGCTATATTTTTTAAAATATGTTTTTATTGATCTCAGAGAGGACGGGAGAGGGAGAGGGCGATAGAAGCATCAGTGATGAGAGAGAGTCATGGATCGGCTGCCTCCTACACACCCCACACTGGGGATCAAGCCAAAACCTGGGCGTGTGCCCCAACCAGAATCAAACCATGACCTCCCGGGTCATAGGTCAACGCTCAACCACTGAGCCACGCCGGCCCGGCTATTTTTTTAACCTTGAAGTGCCCATGGCTCGGGGGTGACTGTGCCCCAGACCGACTGGATCTGACCCCTGACCTGAGGAAGCAGTTGCCTGGCCCACAGGCCACACAGCGAGCGGGGTACGGGGCCTGAGCACTCTCACCCATGGAGGAGCCCAGCCTCCGACCTGGTTGTGATAGAAATGGCTGACATTTATTAGCTCCATCGATGCATGAGACATCGTAGCAAACATCATTTTGAGCCCTGATCGATGAGATTCCCATCTTAATTAGCCATGAGACAGGCCACAAATAGGACGTGAGGTTACTCATTGACAGAGAGACACAGCTCGCCAGCAAGGCTTTCTCCAGGCCTGTCCTCTGCCCGGCATGTCAGGTGCCTGAGAGGATGAGGACGTTGTGTAAACCCCAGGCTGGCCCTCCAAGGGAGGCCCGGGAGCTCCAAGCCCAGCCCAGCCTGGCCCCTGCCCTGGATCTCACTCCTCACTTCCCTCTCTACCTGCCCGCCCCGCACAGCCCCGGCCCCTCCAGGATCAAGGTCCACACCTGGTCGCCGTCCACACCTGGGCTCCGGCTCAGCCTGACCAGACAGGCTCCTCTCAGAGGCAACCATGCTTGACGAACAGAATTCAAGTTAGAAAACAGAGAAAAAGCAACAAAGGCGTCATGTGAAAAAAATGCGTATACTGCAGGAAAATGAATTTGCGCTGTTTTAAGCCAAAATAATAGTAAATACTGCAAACAAACTCACACAACAATGAAGGAATAAAACAAAGAAAAGATTCTAGAATTTAAGGACCGGCATGCCCAGAGCAGAGCAGCCCGTCCAGGTCACCACCCTTGGGGTTCCGGCCGCGTGGAGAGAACCCAGGGGTCGGCGGGGGTGAGGTGGGGGGGGCTGCGTGGGGTGAGGCTGAGGTACGGCCGTCAAGTCTGTGTCTAAAGGTCATTTTGCTGAGCTGTGCAGACACTGGGAGCTGTGGCCATGCACGAAGGGCAGGCCAGAGGCGGTGGCAGCGTGGAGGGCGGGTGTGCAGACAGGGGTCACACCGGGGACATTCAGGAGGAAACCCGGTGAGGGGTGAGGCAGGAGGAGGAGGTGCTTCGGGGGGAGGGACAGTGACACTCACAGAAGCAGGGACGTGTTCGTGGAGGAAGCCTCGGGTCATCGAGGAGGCAGGAGCACGGCGCTCACGGGAAACGCTGCCTGAAGCTGGGCTTCCCTTTGTCCAGAGACGTGCCGGCTCTCGCGGCTCCTTAGGGCCCAGCTGTCCGGGTGGCGCCGGGACCCCGGGCCTGCACAGCTGGGAGTCACACTGGGTCCTGTGTCTCCTGCCCCGTGTCCCTCAGGCTGGCCGCGCCCTGGCTCTGGAGTAGCGGCCTCACGAGACGGCCAGTTCTCGGGAGAGTGGGCGCTGACGGAGACGTTTGCTTCCGTACGAGCTTTGGAGCAACGGGAACAAAGTGTTTCTTCTAAGAGGCTGAGGTGCTTGCTGCCGGGTCCCTGTCCCGTCTCAGCGGCCGCCCGCGTGGGACCCTCATAGGTGGGTGTCCAGGGGGTGCACAGGGCGGCCGCGTTTGGGAAGCAGCGCTGCCAAAGAAAGATGAGGCGCCTGTTTGTATTAGACGAGCTGATATAAGCTGATTCTGAGATTAATTGGTATATGCTCACAGACATCTGTTCTGCTCAATGTGTTTTGAGATGTGACTTAATTACGAAACCCTACCAAAGCAAACGGTGTGTTTTTCACATGGGAGGATCCATTTACTGTGGAATCTCTCGTTTCAGGCGGTTCTGTTGTCCAAAAGTACAGTTTTGAGAGATGAGGTTAGCTGAACAGGAGTTGTTTGGGCTGGGATTTCATTCAGCGAGAGGCCTTAGACCAGCCGTGGGCAAACTACGGCCCACGGGCCAGATCCGGCCCATTTGAAATGAAAAAAACTAAAAAAAAAAAAAAAAAAGACCGTACCCTTTTATGTAATGACGTTTACTTTGAATTTATATTAGTTCACACAAATACTCCACCCATGCTTTTGTTCCAGCCCTCCGGTCCAGTTTAAGAACCCATTGTGGCCCTCGAGTCAAAAAGTTTGCCCACCCCTGCCTTAGACCAAACACATTTTATTGGGCCAAATTACTTATAGATAAATCTACGGACTCTCTCCAGTTCGTTGTCCTAAAATCTTGGAGCTCAGATACCGTTTTCCTTGGTCTGTCTCTCTCTGGTTTATTCAGTGTGAAGATGCATGTTTGTCTCACACGTTCGCGAGGATGGGAGAAATCCGGACATGCTTAGCGTTTTCAGTGCAGGTTACACGGGAGAAACTCTCGCTTCCCGAGATGCTGACCCTGTGGTGGCCGATGGAGGAAGCTCCGGGCAGACCTGTGCCCCCTCGTGGTGGGGACCTCGCGTGACGATCCGTCATCTGACGGCAGCGACCACCGGAAGGGCAGCTGGGAGACTCACAGGACAAGTGACGAGGTGTCCAGTGTCCGTGTGTCCAGTGGTTCCTTCGTCTACTCACCAACGAGCCCACTTCAGTGTGGACTGAACGACAACCACGGAGCCCAGGCCACGGCTCCAGCCACGTGCCACTGGGTTCCATTCCCGACGCCGTTCCCTTTCGTTCCAAACTGGGATACACTCTGGGCTTCAGCCTCTGCATCCC
>NW_006288604.1:151330-180822 GCF_000327345.1 Myotis davidii
TCTCTGAAGACACTGGCTTGCTTTCAAGCGTATGAATATCAGCCAGAGGGTGCAGGCTAAGTTTAGACAACTGAGAACACAGTGAAAACGCGGCTTTTAAAATTATTATTTTTCTTTTCAAAGCCACTTTTGAAATGTACTTCACAGAGAGGTACAAAGTCAGATGGATACAATTTCATTGTTGTCACGGAAATACGTTTGTTTGGGGCTTGGATCAAGTGAAGAACTTCTGAATGAATGTTTCTTTTTCTCTTAAAAGGTGAACGTGCAAATACTTATTCCAGCTACTTATTCTACATCTTTTTTTTAAAATATATTTTATTGATTTTTTTACAGAGAGGAAGGGAGAGAGATAGAAAGTTAGAAACATCGATGAGAGAGAAACATCGATCAGCTGCCTCCTGCACATCTCCCACTGGGGATGTGCCCGCAACCCAGGTACATGCCCTTGACCGGAATCAAACCTGGGACCTTTCAGTCCGCAGGCCGATGCTCTATCCACTGAGCCAAACCGGTTTCGGCTTATTCTACATCTTAAAGACGGAAGGTGAAGTGGCAGGCACAGGGCTGGGGAGGGGGGAGTTAGCGTTGAATGGGGACAGAGCTTCCATTTGGGGAGATGAGGGCGTGCGAGGTGCGGGGTGCACGGTGGTGATGGCTGCATAATGCAAATGAGCTTGATCCCACTGAACTATGTGCTGAGAATGGCTACAATGGTGAGTTTTATGTTATGTGTCCTTTACAATAAAAAGCCACACCTGAAATCTATGACTCTATTGGAGAAATAAAGATTACAATTGTGAACTTCACCCATCATCTCTAACTTGCTTGTCATTTTTTCATAAAAATCATCTTTTCCCTTAAAAATGTGATCAATTTTGGTCTCACCATACATTAAAAGACATATATATTCCTGGGAATGTAAATGTGGACTTACCTACAGACACCTGGCTTTCTTTTAAATATACTTTTTAATATGCACTAAAAATATAAACGAAGAATCTGAAAAATGGCAACTCTGGTCCCACTATTCTACTTTCGTGGAGAAAATGTTGACTTTTGTGGCAGCTGAAGACCGTGAGATAGATGTCACCGACCGTTGTTAAAATACACTCACATTTTCTGAGTCTAAGCAGCAAGATTCTGAAGGACTTCATTAAGGATAATTTGGTAGTTTCATAAAATGGGCTTATAGGTGTGGGTTAGACAGCAAATTTCAATGAATTCTGGAACCGCAGGGTTTCGGCCCAGCTCCGTGGACCTGGATGATCCAGGCCTTACATCTTGCTACCAAGGTGTCTCATTTCCGAAGATCTATGCTAAAATTGCCAAGGCAGTTTTGCTGATTTTACAGCAGTTTAGGAAAAAAATTATGAATCTCAAGTAAATGAAGTTACATATTCAAAAACTTAAAGGAAACCTTTACTACATTGACAAATTAGCAATATCATCATCACTAATAAAAGCAGATTTAGAAGTGGACGCCATTTCGAAGCTTTGATAGCGCTCCCGGCACTTTTGGAGGAAGACAGAGGAGCGCCATTGTGTTCCCCAGCACTCAAGGGGTAAGTGCTGACCCTCAGTAAATAGTGCGGCCGGCCTGCCTCCTGTCCACAGCGTCATCCTCAGGGCCACCATCAGCCAGACCTGCAGGGGGGAGCCTGTCCAGCAACGGCCTGTGAAGGGCTACAACTTTTCCCTGGAGTCCCTGTGAGGAGCCTTTCCAAAATGTACGGCTTACGATTGTGAGAGCATTTTTTACAGTATTATTTTCTTGTTTATAGAAATCCTTAGAAGTCCAATGTTCTATTGTGCTATTTTTCATGCTCCTTGGGAAAAAAGTAAAATAAGATTGAGTGCAGAAGTGAAGGGAGAATTTATAAAATTAGATGACCAGCGAGTTTTAGGAAGTAGTGTAAGACTTACAAGCTACCTGGACACGCTGGGCTCAGTGGGGGAGGTCTCTGTCCTTCTAGTGGGAGGACCGAGCAGGGTGCAGCTGCTAAAACCCTCCTCCCCAGGGACACCGGTCCGGCAGGCGGGATGGCTGGCGCAGAGGGAACCAGAGCCCCTTGACTTCAGTTCCTGGACGCTGGATGCCTGCAAAGTGCTCTTTCTGAGCGAAAAGGTAATTGCAGTTTAATTGCAACTCCAGGAAGTGCCTTTTCCCCTACAACCGGCTTCTCCTCTTTGCTGATAGAAACTCGGGCCACACCACCAGCTCCACCAATCTGGGCTGCGTTTGGGAAAAATCCCCCAAGTACCAGCCCCCGGAAGAACCTTTTATTAAATCAGAATATAGGAGAAGAGAGAAGGCTTGAGAGAGCAGGAGAGGCAGGATAAGCAAGGAGTGGGAGTAAGAAATAGAAGTATTTTTTTCATTCCTGGTCCAGACCCAGTTTCCTGGGAAGCGGCTCTGACACCAGGGCCCAGCGATAGGTCCAGCATTGGGCTCGGTCCTGCTCATCAGACAATAAAAGGCCTTTCAAGGTGAGAGACAACAAGCATCTATTTGAGATCAAAGAACAATACAACCATCATTTTTTAAAATATATTTTTATTGATCTCAGAGAGGACGGGAAAGGGAGAGATAGAAACATCAATGATGAGAATCATGGATCGGCTGCCTCCAGCACACCCCACACTGGGAATCGAGCCCATAACCTGGGCATGTGCCCTGACCAGGAATTGAACTGTGACCTCCTGGTTCATAGGTCAACAGCCACACCAGCTGGGCACAACCAGCATTGTTTTAGTGTAATTTATTCTGTTCCTGTCTCTGCAGTGACATGGTTATATAACCATCTCTATAACATACATGTATTTCTTATGCTTATAATTCAATGATAAGCACATCTCCATTTTCTCACCTTGGTCAAGAGGGAGAATCAGAATTCTTCTAGCGTTACTGGTCTGTTTCCCACAACTTATGTCACTTGATGTCATGTGCCCACCACCTGCCACACAGGAGGAGGGATACCCGGGGTGGATGCAGGGTCCCTGAGTTTCTGGCTGATTTTGCTTCTTGGAGGAAACACTCCACCTTGAAGAGCTCCCCCTTCTCCTCTTGGCCGGGGGGGACCGGTCAGCGTGAATCAGCGCTGATGTTGGTGCCTCAACGGGGGGGGGTGCAGGGGACCCCCCCCAGTGAGGTCACCATGCTCTGCACCCTCCTCCCTCACCCTCCTGCCCCCTCAGCCCCTGTGCGGCCTCCCTGGGAACCCCAGTCTGGTCCTTTCGAACTTCGTGGACCACCAGTGGTCCACAGACCACCCATTGGCGACCGCTGGTCTAGACAGTGAGGGGCATTCATTCACATTCCCAGGTGCTCACCTAGGACATCTGCTTGGACCTGCTGCCCTGCTGGGCTGGGGGGTCTCACAACAAGGAGCCCCACCTGGCTCTGCTCAGTCAGGCAGGTGGGGGGCACATCCTCTGGGAGCCCCACTCTCCTCCGGACATTTCTTTTTTATATCATGCGAACAGCTCTTGAGCCCAGGAAGTCCTGAGACTGTGTAAGATAAAATACGTTATTTCCATTTACCCACACCCAGCTCTGAAAGCTGAGGCCTCCTTTTCCGTGCCCTGTGCTCTCCAATGGATGAGAAGACAGTTGCCAAGCTAGCTTTTCCTGATGTATGTTGAACAAAGAAAACCAGCGGCCATCCCCCGAAATAGCCAAGAACAGCGGGAAGCAGGGCACCACATCCCACTCAGAGCCTTCTGGGGGCGGTGGATGTGGGGGACCCAGCACAGAAGAGCTGCCGGACGTCCTGGGTTGTGAGCTGGTTCCTAGGCCGACCTGCAGGCCTGAAACCGCACAGGCCACACGTGTGCTGAGGGCAGTGGCAGCCTGCACTGGATCTGTGTGTGTTGTGTGTTCTATGTGCAACTTCCCAGCTGAGGGTGTAAGATCAGCCAGCCATGTCACGGTGACGGAGCCCAGTCTCTCCCTCCCCTTGGCCGAGTGACATCCCACATCTGAAACAATAGCAGGCCCCACACAGGTGCTGAGCTGGGCTGCCATGGAGACCGACATCTTCCTGTCCTCTGTTAGCAAGAAGCTCTCAGGGCTGCTGGTGATAGAAATGGATGTTTTAGTCAATGGCACGTCTTGACCTTCCAACAGAAGAAAATCCCTCTTTAGTCCCACGGATGCCTGAAGCCTCAATCACTTTCAGTTCCGAAATCGGTGGTGTTGGCTCCACGTCAAATCTGTTGTGGGATTACAATAGCTGCCAGCACTTGGGCACTTGGTCAAAAGAACAAGGCTCTAGCTGATGCGTTTTTCTTTTACTCAAGCCATTAACGCTGTGGAGCTCTGGCCGGGCCAGGGGCAAGTTCTTTAAGCAGCGCCCTTTCGGACGAGACTGAGCCGGGACTGGTGTGTATTTCAGGAGGTCATGGGCACCCCTCGGGTTAGTCCTGAGTGAGCAGGACACGGCTGGGACCACCAGCACCAGATGCTGCACCTGCGTGTAGCCATGCAGGCCACCCGTGAGATGGGGTCCCGCGTCTTCGGGGACATCGCTCGCTCACTAGGGCTCTGTTTGCATCTGGGACCTGGTGTTTGGAGACCAGGTTGTTCCTCTAAAGTGGGTCATCAGACAGAACTCTCGTTCATCATGGCGACTCCAGAAGGTTCTAAAAGTGACTGCATGTGGGTTTGGGTGTGGAAGGGCACCCACAGATGACATTTCCTGGGTAGCCATCCATTTCACCCAAGTTTAGCTCCAATGTCCATGTAAGACTGTGGCTGAGGGAAGAATGTATGTCAATGATGGATTTGAAGGACAAATTAAGCTCTGAAAATATTAAATGCAGATTTTGCAAAAAACACAAACTCCATGGGCTTACGAAGCGCCGTGTGTTTGCGATGACAAAGCTTCGGATGAAACGCAGCTGCGTTTTTAAAACTGTCGCTGCCACATGGTCCCTCATGTAATGGACGGCAATCAAATTAGATGTCAAACTCAATTGCTTCCAAAGGAAATCGTTTTCTAATGACTGAAGCCATCTTTGGATGATACTGGAAATTAAATCTTTTCAATTTCTTGTGAGAGGTTTTTTTAAAAAAATAGAATTCTTGCTGAGTTTATGGAATCTTGTTTTTTTCCTTGACTTTTAAGATTTTTTCTTTTTTTAAAGTCTCCCAAGTTTTAGATGTGAAAATGTGGGGAGGGCACCTGTTATCAAGTGACCCCGCTGTGTGGGCGGAGGTCTGGTCTGGCTGCGGGATGGCCTGTGACCCAGGGTCAGTCGGCAAGGGCAGCTACAGCAGCAATACACCACCTGGCGCTAGTCAGCCGCCAGCGGCACTGGGGCTAGGGCTGGAGTCCAAGATTGGAGTTTCGGTGGCCGGTGGACTGTGGATCCCGGGCTTCCAGAGCTTCCCTCTGAGCACCAGCTGGTGGTCGCCGGTACAACAGCCCGGAAGGAAGGTGCGGATCCCCCAGGACAGGCAGGACGTTCAGACGGAAGGAGCGTAGCTCCCCTGTGCAGAGGCAGGAGCCCCTTTTCTCCCCAAGGCCCACGGGCACCGTCATCCTTTCCCCAGGCGGAGCCCTGGGGCCATGGCCGTGTCCCTTCTGCCCAGTCATAGCCCACCTGACAGCGTGACTTCCAGTTCCGCCTGCAAAACGCCCATAAATATCACGCCAGTCCTCACGTCCCCACGACCCCATGTCCCAACGTCCCCACGTCTCCACGTCCTCACGTCTCCACGTCCTCACGTCTCTACGTCCCCACGTCCCCACGTCCCCACGTCACCACGTTCTCACGTCTCCACGTCCCCACGTCCTCACGTCCCCACGTCTCCTCGTCCTCATGTCTCCACGTCCTCACGTCACCACGTCCCCACGTCTCCACGTCCCCACGTCCTCACGTCCCCACGTCTCCTCGTCCTCATGTCTCCACGTCCTCACGTCTCCACGTCCTCACGTCTCTACGTCCCCACGTCCCCACGTCCCCACGTCACCACGTTCTCACGTCTCCACGTCCCCACGTCCTCACGTCCCCACGTCTCCACGTTCTCACGTCTCCACGTCCTCACGTCCACACGTTCCCACGTCCTCACGTCCCTCGTCCTCACGTTCTCACGTCCCCACGTCCACCCACGCTGACCACCCCACCGCTGGTTATGCCTGGGGAACCACGCAACCTCACAGTCTCTTTCTGCCCTTGAACTTCCCAGTGAAATCTCCGCAGTGAAGTTCAGTTGGTGGGACCTTAGCCACCGGCTCCTCTGCACAGTCAACAACGCCCCCTCACGGGGAACGGGGTTCACTTCTCTCCCCGGAGGACCCCCGTGTGGTTCTCAGGCCCGCCCTGGGCGGTGTCAGGCTCGGGGCAGCCAGGAGTCTCTGGAAAGTTCCGCGTGGCCCTGGTTACCCTGACATGTAAGTCCTCTTATCATATCGTTAAATCTATTGATCTTTCATTTCCTGCTTTTCTATTTTTTTGCATGCCAAGTTTAGAAAAAATTTAAATTCAGAGATATATTTCCTTTTAGGTTTTATTTTATTCATTTTTCACTCTTTAGCTTTTTAGTAATCTGGCTTTCATTCCTATGGTCGTGTGAATGGCGACCTAAATAGATTTTCCTGCCACAAAATTTACAAAAACAGCCGAACGTGGGGAGAGCGCAGAGCCCGGAGGCCCTGGTGTGAGACTAGACAGCATGCCCGCGTCCTTATTATAAACAGGGACCCGCTGTTTTATCGTCAAACATGGGGCCTTCACTCGTGTCTCCCCGAAGTGTGGTTCCTGTGCTTATTGCTACAGGTGATACTCAGAGACCCGGAGTGTAGACAGGCGGTGGAAACCGTAAGGAGGCACAGTCCTTCCGGGTTCCCACGTGGCGGATGAAGAAATACTGTCGGGATGTTGTGTTGGAGCCCGGCCGGCCTGGCTCAGCGGCTGAGCGTCGACCTAGGAACCTGGAGGTCAGGGTTCGATTCCGGCCGGGGCACAGGCCTCGGCTGCGGCTGGATCCCCAGTGTGGGGCCTGCATCAGGCAGCCGGTCCGTGATTCTCTCTCATTGATGTTTCTCTCTCTCCCTCTCCCTTCTTCTCTGAAATCTATAAAAGTATATATTTTTTAAAAAGATGTAGTATAACAGCACATGCAACAAGGGCAGATGGGCCAATAAAACCAAAGTGCATCTTGGTTTGAAACTAAGCACAAACCAGCGAGGTCCAGAGCCTCTGAGATGTTGATCGTAACTAGCAGGTGGAAATGCATACCTGTAGGCAGATGCACGTGACGGAGGGACTCGGGTGAGCGGCCCGTCCGCCTTCCCCTGGGGACATGCAGCCATGAGGAGGCGCCCATCCGGGCTGAAACATTAACCTGTCTCATCAGCGCTTTTCAAATGTCCTCGGGAATCCAGGCATGATCGGTGCTGCTTTGGGGAACAGTCGGTGCCTCAGAACTTGGAACTGTGTCCCTGGGACGAGCTTGCTCCTGCGGCAGCATCTGCTCTTCGTGGGGCCTCGCCTCTGCCTGGCAAGCAGCTTTTCCGAACCCCGTTCCCTCTAGGCCTGATGCCAGCGGGTTTTACACCCTGAGGGAGTGCTTCAGTGGAACTGGTTATTTTTGGAAAATTAGCTGTTATCTTTTTAAAATATATTTTTATTGACTTCAGAGAGGAGGGGAGAGAGAGAAACGTCAATGATGGGAGAGGTCCGTGGATCAGCTGCGTCCTGCATGTCCCACACTGGGGATTGAGCCCACAGCCCGGGCCTGTGCCCTGATGGGAATCGGACCGTGACCTCCTGGTTCATAGGTCAACACTCAACCACTGAGCCACACTGGCCAGACTAGATGTTATTTTTATAGCAGTTTTAGATTTTGTCAAGCTCACCACCCTTTCCTCTACCCCCACCCACCACACAGTTCCCTGTTATCAACAGCCAGTGGTAGGGCCCATTCGTTCAATTATTGAACCAAAGCTCACAGCTGATAGTGACTTCGTTGCTTGGCAGGAACATTCAATAGAGATGAGACAGAAGGGTTCCTATTTAGTGTCTCTTGCCCGGCCAGGCCTGCCTCCCAACCCAGGTCCAGTATCTGCAGGAACCATGAAGCTCCTCACAGGGCGTTGCCCGCCACTGGTTTCCAGAGCTGGGGGGGAGGAGTGGGGGCGGGGGTCCTGCGACCTTCGTGGTCACCTCAGCGAGGACTGCGGTGTGCAGAGCGAGGGCTGGGTGGCATTCACACCTCCTCGTGGAGTAAGTGTCCCCCACCTACCATCTCAGTTTTCACTTGAAATTTTTTAAATTGATTTTAGAGAGAAAAGGAGTGGGAGGGAGAGAGAAACATCCATTGATTGCCTCCCGCATGCACCCTAACCAGAGACCGAGCCCAAAACCCAGGTATGTGCCCTGACTGGGAATGGAACCCGTGACCGTTTGGTGCACAGGATGATGCTCCCACCCACTGGCCCACACCAGCCAGGGCTTCACGCAAATCTCAGTTCCGCTCAGCCAAGACATGGGAAGCCGCACATGGGTGTCGGGTACCGGGGCAGGGGGTGGGGGCGGGACAGACACCCCTGAGCCGCCAGGTGCTCCTGGGCGGCCATGCAGGGACTGAGGCCCGGCCTGCGGGCGCACGCTGCGAGAGTGACCGTGTCTAGGGAGGTGGAGAAGGAAACGTGAGCACGGGGTGGGTTACTGTGAACCAGGACTCGGTGCAGAGAATGACCTGGCGTCAGGGAACAGGACAGCATCACGGAGCAAAGTGTTCCAAGCAGCGTGCACAGGCCTAACGAGCACCCAGCAGCCCAGGAGATGATGGTCCCTGCGTCAGCCCGAGACCCGCGATGAGGCCGCAGGGTAAACAGGAAGCTGGAATGCCCGGGGCTGGCACAGTCACCAGAGTGGCATCATTTCCCCCGTTTTAGTTTTTAATGTCGGAGGCAGAGTCGCTGTAATGACCGCATTGGGCCATGGGAGAGGGAACATTGTGTTTCCCTGTGGATTCCGTGTCACATGTTCCCAGGTTAACTCTGCAACCTCCTGGGTGAGCCATCGGGTAATGAATTCTAGGAAAAAGCAAAGTTCAGTAGTCCAGGCGGATTAGCTCTGATTGGTGCGCCTCTGCCTTTTGTCAGCCACGTCGGCTTGTTTTCCTTCCTCTGGCCCCGCGGTGGAAACAGCATTGCCCCCTCCCCTATGATTCTCTCCAAAAGCTACACCCTCTGGGCCGCAGGGTGACCACTGAGAGTTCACAAAATAAAAACGGGAGGAAGCTCACGACTTGGTTACAGAAGCACATCTTTCATGAGAAATCCTGAAAATTGTAAGGGAAATAGCTAAATTCAATGATATTAAGGTTAAAAATGACTGAACCTCATAAAACACGTGCAGAAAATGAAAATGTAAACCGTGAGATCACGTGATGTGTGTGTGTGTGTGTGATGTATATGATGTGTGTTAGTGTGCATGTGTGTGTGTGATGTGTGTTTGGGTGTGCATGCTTGTAGATGTGTTTGTGCCCCCGTGACCCCGTGGCACTGCAGTGGGTCCTCTGTTAGCCGTCCCGTCTCTCCCACACAGAACCATCCTCAGTTCATACTCAGGCAACAATCACTGATAATGATTAGTTTTTTGATTTGTTCTCTTGTTTTAAAGCAGCCACCAATGTTTGAACAGGATAAATGTCAATTTTGAAGAAACTATTCCACTTCAGTAAGAGCTTTATTGCATGACAGAATTTGCCCTTTTCAAACAAAAATATTACACCATGCAGTTCATACTGTTGTATCATTTCAAACCTTGTTTTTTCACCATTTTAAATTTTAAGCACAAAACCTGCGAGTGTTCCGCATAGACCCACGTTCTCTGCTGCTGTGTTTGCGATCACTGTGGCCGGGTTTACGCTGACTCTGTTGTTTGAAAGCTGGGACCCGTCATGGCTGGAAGGTCGAATGAGTGAGTCTTTACGAATTAAATGCCAAGAGAGGAACTTGTCTAATTGCATTCTCATGTGACAGGAGCCAACTCCACACGCTCTCAGAATTAACGTGCATGTGGAATAGAATTTTATGAGAGAATGCATAATAAAGACGCTAATTTGAAGTTTACATGTATTATTAAAACTCAGTAGCAGCCTCAGCAATTATTTAGAACTCAGTCTAACAACGCTGTTTTGGAGAGGAGCATTTTATTCTTGGCTTCGTTTGAAATTCCAGTAATAGCGCTTAGAGCAGCCTGCTTGTCCTGGTTTGATTATTATTTTATAGTTACGTGCAGAGCGGCACCCGTCATGGGCCATAAGTCACGGGGGAGCAGGATACTCGGGGTTACCTGTGAGGGGGGCACCTGGAGCTGCAGATAATTAACTTAGAGTCTGGTCCCAGGATTGGAAACGTGGGTCAAAGTGTGCAGACACTGCCCGGCCAGCATGGCTCAGTGGTTGAGCGTGGACCAATGAACCAGGAAGTCACGGTTGGATTCCTTCCTGGTCAGGGCACATTCCCCGGGTTGCAGGGTTGATCCCCAGTAGGGGGTGTGCAGGAGGCAGCCCATCCATGATTCTCTCTCATCATGGATGTTTCTGTCTCTCTCTCCCTTCTTCTCTGAAATCAACGAAAATATATTTTTTAAAAATAGTGTGCAGACATTTGTACATAAATTCACAGAACTAAAGTGCTTTTCAGTGTAGTGTCTCTCTGTAAAGCAACGCACCTCCCCAGCAGATTTGAATTTTGCTTATTAATTTATGTTTTGATTTCTGGTTCATACGTCTCCCCTCACAGCGATGAACACAGTGCAGAGTTTCTCCCTGCACCGAGAGATTTAGACCTTTAACGTTTTCCGCAGAGAAGACCAGGGTGGAGGGGGCTGTGTGGCACCCGATCACTCAACATTCTCGGGAAGGATTTCTGAGCGCGGCCTTGCCTGAGGCACAGCCTACTCCGGGCCTGTCGCTGCCGTTCTCCCTCTGAGGTTCTTGTTCCGAGGAAAGGAGCAGTTCATTCTGCTAATGCGTCTCCTCTAGGCGATTTCCTCCCATGGTCCTTTCCGACCACTTAACAGTTCATGTTGGCAATTAGCAAATTCTCGTTACTTGGTGCTAATTTTAAACATTCCTTCTATTTTTGTAAGAACCCTTTTCGGTAAATAAAATAACCACAATTTTTTCTAAATGTTCACACTCCTCATTCTGTTTATGGTGGCAGGACTGCTGTGTCACCCCAAAGCTACACAGCTCCCCTGCTCTCTATGAGACCCACACCCTGTTCTCCCCTGCCCTGTGTCCACTGACCCGGCCTGATAGGTCCCTGAGCACTTACGGTGCGCCTGGCATGAGGGGGAGGGGCCCGACCCAGGATCAGGGAGGGAGCCTGCTGTGAGCCCAGTGGTTTCTCACAAGCCAAGTCCGTGTGCTCTGAAGGCCTCTGTAGACTGGGTAACGTGAATGATCAGGGACTTTGGGGAAAGGCTCCCCCCATGATGTGGTGGGCCTTGCCCGGTCAGGTGAAGGCCCGAGATGGGGGGGGATTCTGCATTAAATTCTGGCAGCCTGGGGTTCCAGTCTGCCCTGCAGACTTCCGACTTGCCCCACAGAGTGTGAGCCAATCCTTAATCCACGTTCCACACCTGCCGGCAGGACACACCTCACCTGCCCCCTCCTGACCCCTCTGCTGCATCTTACCAAACCTCCTCCAGAGCCGCCTGCTCCGGGTCCTTCCTGTGCTGGCGGTGACCTCGCCAAGGGTTGATGCAGATGCCGTGTTGCTCTGGTGGCACTTGCACTGGCTCGGGGTTTCCGAGTCCAGACGAGATCGTGTGCTCAGGGTGGTGTGGCCATAGACCAGCATGGCTTCCGCTGGACTCGGGGAACGGCCAGCTTTCAGAGCTGGTGACCCAGACAGTGTGTGGGGACACTCAGTATTTGTTGCATGAAGGTGACTTCTGGCTTATGGATATGCGGTCTCTGACCCCAGGCAAGTCTTGTTGAGCTATAGTCTTTTTTTTTTTTTTAATAATTTTTTATTGATGTCAGAGAGGGAAAGAAAGAGAGAATTGATCAGCTGCCTCCTACATGCCCCCTACTGGGGATTGACCCCCCACAACCCAGGCATGTGCCCTGACCAGGAATCCAACTGTGACCTCCTGGTTCATAGGTCGACGCTCCACCACTAAGCCATCAGCCGGCCTATATCTTAATGTTTGAGGCAGTGAATGTTGGTTGACGAACAGGTGAGACATTAGAAAGATGTAGGAAGTCAGTAGGAAGAACCACCCCCGCTGTGCCATGAGGGTCCGTCGTGGTTTTGTCTCCTTAGAACAGTATCACTTTGGTTATTTCCAAAGTAAGAACTTTGATTTATTGGTGGATTTGAATTTTTAAATGAAATTTTGCCTCGGACAAAAGCCTGACTTCCCAAGAGGGACGCTCCTTTCTGGATGAAAATGCAGATGAGCATTGGCTGGTACAGCTCAAGTGGTGACTGTGATGCCCCATGAGCATGGCTAGCACCTTGGAGCCTCACGTCGATGCCACAGCTCACCTGTGCCCACCTGTGCTCGCTCTGCATTCCACAGGCACCTGGGACCCCACCTGGGACCACAGCAGGTGCACATGTGGAGCAGGTGAAGTAAGAGTGGATTGGGGGGAGGGGTAGCAGTCTCCTTTCCATTTCCACCTCATAAAAAGTTGTCTCATCTCTGTGGACTTCTGGTGGCTGCACCATAGGCTTATTGGACTGAATAGGAATTCTTCATAACGTGAAACCAGGAACAATCCATTTTCGCATTAAACTGAGTTAATCAAGGTTCACGCCACTTCCACGGTGCGAGTTCCGTACCGAAGCTCGATCTTCCTGGAAGACTGAATGAGTTTCAAATTACTGCATTTCATGTTTCAGGGGAGAAGTGCATTAGCCGCCACTCAGCTCAGCCTCTCCAGATGGCCCTGTTCCCGCTTCCCGGCGGCGGGCCAGTGAGGAGCACGCGGCCGCTGCAGAGCCACATCCCGCCCGGGAACCAGCAGTGCGAGCAGCCGGGCACACGACCATCGCTGGGCTTAGCCACGGTAATCTACTTCGCCTGAAGCCTCAGGGCTTAGGAACACGGGCAGCATGCCACCCCAACCCGTGCACAGCAAATCTCTAAATCCACCGAGAGCCCGTTTACAAATGTCAGTTCCAGGGGCTGTAACGGTGGTTATTTATTAGGCATCTTCAGAGCCGGGCACGCTGCCTCCGACAGTGGCCAGGCACCGTCCACTTCCCCGGGGAGGAAATGAGACCAACAGTGGCGCGTAGGAGAGCACGGGGAAAGGCCCATCCCCACCTTGCTGTGAGCACCTGCTGAGGAACCTCGTTCCCGGGGTCACCAGGAGACCCATCAACAAAGCCCTGACTTGCAGCTGAGCACAGTGTCTCCTGGCCTCCTCGTCGGCCACGCTGCCCAGGCCTCATCAGTTTTCATTTTAGGACCAAGGCTAAAAGCATGGCATTGGAACTGGAAGACAGAAGTTGTAAAACAGGGGGGATTCCTGTTTGTGTGGGCTCCACGATTCCTGGGTCACGGGGTGAGAACTGTCAGAGAGCGGGCCTGTGCGGAGGAAATGGAGCGGTGGCATAGGAACATAAGTGCCTGGTGACGAGGGGGAACCTGGGAACTGGGGGATGGAGCCTGGGGTGGGGGGACAGGGAGGAGTCTGGGCTGTGTACCCCAGGCCCACCCTCCCTCCTCTTCTTCATTCCTCTCCAGTGCAAAGACAAGTGACATGCACAGAGGAACAACAGCAGAAAGGAAGTAACAGACTTTAGCCAGTTTGGCTCAGTGGATACTGCGGACTGAAGGGTCCCGGGTTCGATTCCAGTCAAGGGCACGTACCTGGGTTGCAGGCTTCTCCCTGGTCTGGGTCCTGGTTGGGGCACGTGCAGGAGGCAATCAGTCAATGTATTTCTCTCACATGGATGTTTCTGTCTTTCCCTCTCCCTTCCACTCTCCCTAAAAATCAATGGAAAAATATCCTTGGGTGAGGATTAAAAAAATAAAGTCAGTAACAGAGTGAACATGGAGTCTGAACGTCTGGTCACCAGGCCCAGGGGGCTGCGAGGTCTCTCTGGGTCATCTGAACCCAAACTTAACCGGGGCTGGCTACACGGGAGGCTCCCGAGATGAAGCCACGGGCAGAACCTGAAAGGCAGAGGTAGAGGAGGTAGAGAAAGATGCTCTAACAAACACTAGCGGCTGGGCCCTGGTTGGTTCACCAGCTTGGAATGAAGAGGATAAAGTCCCAATGGTGGCTCATCCTGTCGGCAAAGCTGCACAGTCAGCTGACCGGCTGTGTTCAGCGTTCCTCCTGAGGGAAGGGGAGAGGCCCAGGGTGAGTGGGGTGCTCTGCTCCCCGAGGGGTGTGGTCAGTAGGTGTGTGCTCGCTGCAGGATGTGGTCCCACTGCCTGTAAGGCCCACAGAGCGTGCCCCTCATTCCTGTAAGCTCTCCGCGCTACCCAGGCCTGGACCTCCGCGTGTGAGCCAAACCACAGGAAAGGGGTGTGTTGGGAAGCAGCGCACTGTTTCAGGGTGTAATTACCGTTACAAACTCTCGAGAAAAACGAGCAGAGCGGAGATCTCTGGAGTAAATGGCTGAGGCTCCCAGAGGCAGTGGCTGTGGGACTGGTGTTGGACTTGGCTTCTGCGGTGCCTCGGGTGACTGAGATGCACTCACGCCCTCCCCTGGGATGATTCAGATGCTCCTTCCTCCAGCTCCAACCCGCACGTTCGCTCTGATGTGCGGCCGCCTCTGGAACTCGGAGGGAAGGCTGCCTTGCGCTGGACGTGTTATTGAAACACACGTCTCCGGTGTGAAAGGAAGTGGTCTCAGGGTCATGTGACGTTAGGTTAATGAGAGACCATTTCCTTATGTTATCCAACTTTTCAAATACAGCATCAGCCCCGGTGAGTGGCCCTGGGGCATGGGTTTTTAGCACAGCATCCTGTAACGATTTTACTGCATTTTCTGGATGCCATCATGCGATTCATGGCTCGGTTGCTTCAACACTGATGTAAATGTGATAGTCTCATCTCCATTTCTCCTGGGTCTCAACTGAAAGTCGAAACCTGCCAATATTTTTAGAAGGAAATGTGTCTTCAGGGGGAAATGCCCCATTCTGGGATAAAGTCTGCACACTTTTTGTTAATCCTCCCCCAAGGATATTTCCCATTGATTTTCAGGGGGAGTGGGAGGGAGAGGGAAAGACAGAGAAACATCGATGTGAAAGCACATCGATTGGTTGCCTCCTGCATGCGCCCAACCAGGGCCTGGGCCAGGGAGTAGCCTGCAATGAGGTACGTGCCCTTGACCGGAATCGAACCTGGGACCCTTCAGCATGCAGGCCGACACTCTATCCACTGAGCCGAACTGGCTGGTGCCGCACACCAGCTTGTGGCTCGGTGTCATCATGTATGTGATGTCAGCTTCACATCGCGTTCCTCACAGAACCAGCAGTTATTGCCATGTCACTGTGTATGGCCAAGGGAGTCCAGGCGCTGCAGAGAGGAACGGTTTTACTCCGCAGCACCTCCGTGGGTAGTTGGGTGTCTCAGTTCCTGACCCATCGCCCACATGGCTTGTCACATAACCAGAGACGTGCTCTTCTGAAGGGCCGGGGTGGCCGGGGCTGGGTCAGCGTGTGGTGGGCACGGCTGTCAACACCCTCACAGTCCGCCCTGCCCCCTGCCCTGGGGGTATGAGTGGTGAGGAAAGTGTGGTTCTCAGCTCTGCCCAGACACCGCCAACACCTTTGTTTCCCAGGATTGAGGTAGTAGTTACACAACTGAAGTACCTCCTCAGAACCTCACCATGAGTTAACCCACGATGTGTCCTCTGTCTTTAGCACCTGCCGGAGGCCGTTGGGAGGGTGCGGTGTGGTAGCCACGGTTACTGCCTGAATTTATTATTAATCCCCACCCAATAGGTCAACAGTTGCCAAACCGTTTTGATTGTGCACTCCAATTATTTCTAAAGGCATTTAATTGGAGTGGTTTCCAATATGATCTTCATTCTAAAGCACGCAAGAAGGCCAGTCTTTAAAGGATCAAGTCAAGAAATACTTCTAAACGTTGCTCATCATGTTTTCCGCTTGCAGCTCTTTCTGGAGACTGTTGGGCCCGTGCCGGCTAAGTCACCTGCCACCCGGGAGGGACAGCACTGTCCCAGCCAGACCAGGCCCCACACCTTTCCTCTGCCTCCCTGGGGTCTCCTCCCAGTAGAGACCTCCCTCCTTCCCTATTCTTCACCCTCCAGATGGGACATACAGGGTGGAGCAAGAGTAGGCCTACCATTGTGGGTTTGCAAAACACAGTGTTTCTTTCTTGCATTATTATTTATTCCTTAGTGCGTTATTTTCCATACGAACAACTGTAAACCTACTTTTGCCCCAACCCATATTTTCTTTTCAATATTTCCTCTTAAAATTAAGTCATCACTAAGATAAAATTACAGAGGGTTTATAGTTCCTCAAAAGAACAATAAAAGAGCACCGTCAGGATAAGTAAGTTTGCCCGGCCACTGTGGCTCAATGGTTGAGTGTTGACCTATGAACCAGGAGGTCAGGGTTCGATTCCTGGTCAGGGCACATGCCCAGGTTGTGGACTCCCTCCCCAGTGCGACGCGTGCAGGAGGCAGCCGATCCATGATTCTCATCATTGATGTTTCTGTCTCTCTCCCCTTCTCTCTTCCTCTCTGAAATCAATAAAAATATATATTTTAAAAGAATATGTAAGTTTGAAGAGTCTAATAAATATCTAGGGAGCTGGCTGCATGGACAGCACGACCCCACCGGGAACGTGGGCTCAGTGTCCTGCAGTCCTGGCGTCTCGTTTCAAACCACCACCCAGTGACGGCCGTGCAGGAAGAATGTTTGCTCTCAGGGTTATAATCTGAATAGCTTTGTTTCCTTTTAAAAGAAAGTTCCTCTGATTCCCAATGATAGCTATAAAGGCTGCATCTCTAAATACACATATTTTGGTTTTGCCCGTGTGTGTTGTTTTTTTAATTCTGTGTAAACTGAGTCATATATCCTGCACCCTCCTCTGTCTGGCTTTCCCTCAAGTCTGAGGAAGGCATGCGTCCCGACCCCTGCCTCGAAGCCCCACCGGGGCCCCTCACAGCCTCGGGGACCAGGGCCTGCGTGTTTCATAACTGCGATTTCTTGAATTACTTGCGGTTTTATACGGAGATGGACTTGGGGTACATATGCTCATAGGTGTTTCCAACGGAGATAAGTGCACTGGACAAGCCTGGTTGGTTGGTCTCTTCTTAACTCCGATGCACTGTTTTTCATGTTATTTTCCCATGGAATATGGTGGCGACTCCACGGATGGACGCTGCTTGTTTATTTTGGTTTATTAAAATGTTCTGGTCAGATCGACTTCAGAAGGAATTTTAACACCATTCAATAGTAGCTAAATAATTAACGTACTGTGAATAGACAGTTATACATATTGCAACTTATTAAAACTGACTGAGTAAACTCTCACATTCCTGTATGAAATGTATGGAGACCGGCTGGTCCGTGTGTGTTTTCATCTCTTCTTTACTAAATTCCTTTCCTTTTCCGTCTCAGTGAGAAGCGCTTCCCTGGAGTTTGGCCCGAGCATGAAACGGACACTGATGGCTGAGGAGGGTAAGTCCCCCGACGCCAGGACGGTAGAAGCTGTTTTGGCAAACCACACGCATCATGAGCCAACATTTCCAGGTGCTCGCGGTGATACGTGCCTTCGGGGACGGGCCGTGAATCGGAAAATCAGTTTCCCTTCAGATGGCTTCACGCATTTTCTTTAATGTTTAATGGAATACACTTATTTTTGTTTTGTTTTGTTGGTTTGTTTTTTTGGGGGGTGGGGGTGGGGAAGGTGTTTCGATGAGAACATTTTAATGAATGAGTGATTTTTTTTTAAAACAAACTAATCTCAGTGGCCAAAATTGTTCCCCAAAATGTGCTCAGACCACTTTTAAAGGCTGTAAAGTCAATCATGAAAAATTCCTTGGTTTATGGTCTCAAAGAAAGGGTCATGGCAGCCTGTTTATAAACGATCCAATTAAAAGGAGGAAGCTCTGCAGAGCTGTTTCCTCACGTGCATTACATGAAACCCGAGCTGCCAGCTGCTGCGGGGATGGGGTTGGTGATGGGGGAACGGGGGATGGGGGCACAAGGACTCACAGGCGGGCGATGGGATGCAGGGGTGGACGCGGTGCTCACGCTCCATTATGTCTCACATCCTTGTGGTCACAGGACGCCCACTTGGGTGGATGGGTCAGGACGCAGATCTCGGCCAGCCTTCAGGTGCCTCCATCTCCCTGGGGAGGCAGGTCCCGTCACAGGCCAGCTTTCCTGGGGAACCACCTGCAGGACCGGAGGGCCCCTGGGAGCTGCCTGGCTGCCGCTCAGGACCCTTCTCCTCCGGGAACATGGGGTGGGAAATGCTCAGCCCAGCTCCCAGCCATCCCCACTGCACACGTGGTCACCCTGCTGGGCCGCACAGTTACCTGTACGCCTGCCTTCCCAGTAGCCTCTGTACACAAGGGCCAAGTCCCTTTCTACCTGATGACAGAACCTGCCCTGACCAGTGCGCCCTTCCCTGGGACTGAGTCGTTCTGTGTATGGAACGCGGGGATTCTAAGAGTCCGTACCCACCCTGGTGTCCATCATGGCTCAGCTGCTCCCGCGGCATGCACGTCACAGGCCCACCAAGCCTGCCCCGTGCAGCCAGAGCAGGAGGCTTCCCTGTGCAGCCAGTTCAGGTTCGAGTGAGAAGGTGCAGGGGCAGAGCCGGGCTTGCCAGCACTCAGCGTGCTCTCAGGCATCGAGATGCAGGCATGCAACAGTGATCCCAGCCCTGTGCTGAGTCTGTTACCTGACCCCTAAGGGCCCTGACTAACGGGAGTCCTAGGTTAAGATTTGTTTCTATAGCAAAGCCCCGGACGGACAGGGCGGTGTCAGTCCTGTTCTTGGCCCCTCTCTGCGGCCTCCGTCAAACGCAGGTGTTGAAGGAATGAATGAACAGTACCTGGCGTTGCCGATGCTGGTTACTATTTTGATCTGCAAAGTCTGGCTGTGCTTGTTTCCCAGCCACCTGCACAGTCACTGAAGAGTTGGATCTCACCCACAACAGTTCTGACACTTGGAGCAGAAATGCACAGCATCAGGACAGGACTCTCTCGGGGACATACGTCCCTCCCCGTTCAGGCCCGTGAAGCCACCTGCTCGGTGTCAGGTGTGTGGTTTTCAGAGCGCTAATTTAAGGACCAGTCGCTTTGAAATTTATTTGAAAGAGAAAAGTGACACATGTGATGTATAATAAAAAGTGGTTCTGGCTTTAGTATTTTTCTACAAATAGGCTTCTTATTTTTAAACCGCTGCCGGCCACCTGCACAAGCACAGGTGAGCTGCTCTGCGTAGGTCCCGGCACGGACTCCTCCCCGAGGACGGGGAGAAACATCTTCATTAATTCTGACCTTTTCAGGTTCTAAAACAGACGCTCAGTCCCTCCACGGCAGGCGGAGCCACGGGCACACCTGTGTCCCAGTCCAGCTCCAACCAGCCCGAGCCGTGCTGGTCGTAGATCAGCTCCCACGTCGCCGGGCACAAGGCCCCCCGAGTCATTCTCACTCGCGGTGCTGAGCCCGGAAGTAGAAGGGCCACGGCCTGCCCCATGTCAGCCTGAGTCAAGAAGGTGGTGCGGTGACAGGCGCGTCTCCCACGCCTGGGCGGGGACGCACAGTAATGGGTCATTTACAGACCGACAGCAGTCCTTCCTCCCGCCAGTGCCAGGAATACGGGATTTTCAGAACAAAACACAGGAATATTTCCTGGTGTAAATAATAGATAAGAACGCAAGAGAGTAAAGGAACATAATCCAGCAGGCACTCTCTCCAGGGACAATAAAACCTAAAAAGTCCAATTTGTGCCGCGAGACCCATTAGGCAGGAAGCCAGTGAGCCAGACGCTGCCCTCGGGCTCTGTGGGGAAGGACCCCATTGGGGTTCGATGCCTACAGTGGGAACCGCGGGACCTCCGCCAGGTCAGCGCAAGCAGCTTCCTCTCAGCCAGTCTGCTGCCCGGGAGCCACATGGAGAGGTACCGCACGGTCACGAAGCTGCCCCCGTCAGCAGCGCCCTCGCTGGGGAGGCGGTCCGTCCGCTTGTCCTGTGAATTCCCAAATCCTGGGCTTTCGCTACGCTGCCTGTTCTCCTCCTGCAGGAAACGGCTTTCTGTGGAGGAGCATGCTTGTCCAGAGAAGTATTTTTTGTTGTTGATAATTCTCACCCGAGGGTATTTTTCCATTGATTTTTTTTTTTGAGAGAGAGTGGAAGGGAGAGGGAGAGACAGAGAGAAACATCAATGTGAGAGAGGTACCTGCCCCTGACCAGAATCAAACCCAGGAGCCTTCAGCTCACAGGCCAATGCTCTATCCACTGAACCACATCAGCCAGGGCTAGGTGTTCTTTTTTAAGAATAGGCTAGTGTTAAAAAACAGACAAATTTAGTCCTGGCCAGTATGGCCCATGCACTGATCCCACTGAAGGGTTGCAGGTCCCACCCATCAATGTTTCTCTCTCTCACCCTCCCCCACCACAGCCCTCCCTAAACATCAATGGAAAAAATATCCCAGGGCGAGGCTCGACGACAATAAAACCACACACATTCACGCCCGGGTTTCCCCACTCCTGGCCCTACGGGCTGCATGGTGCTGTCTGGTGCCTTTTACATCCCCCCCTCCCCCCCCGCCACGTCTCACTCCTGGGCACTCCCTACGCATCCTGGGGACCAGCCCTGAGGACTCCCCAATGGCCGGGCAGACCTGCCTCCCCGGTCGGTCCTTCGCCTGCTACCAGTCCCCTCCTGCCTGCAGTTGCTCTCACCTGCCATGTGTCCATCTTCCCAACTAGACGGGCACCTCTGAGACTCAGGCAGTGCCTCTGAGCGGCTCCCGTGCCCGCCACAGCCCCGTCAGAGCGGACATTTGCTGACAGGGAGTCACGTGGAAATAATGTCAATCTCAGAATTTGTAGGAGGATAAAAAGAGGTACTGGCGCCCAGCCGGTGTGGCTTAGTGGTGAGCATCGACCTGTGAACGAGGAGGTCACAGTGTGATTCCAGGTCGGGGCACAGGCCCGGGTTGTGGGCTCGATCCCCAGTGGGGAGCGTGCAGGAGGCAGCTGACTGATGATTCTCTCATCACTGATGTTTCTCTCTCTCCCTCTCCCTCCCTCTGGCTACAAATGTGGGTGTTGGTGTGGCAGTGACGACGCCGTGAACGTGGCGATGGTTGGTGTCCAGGACCAGGACCAAGTGCGGGTCTGAGCTGGAAATTGAATCTTATTCGTCTCAAGGTGAGTCGGCCCGGGACACGAAGGGGGTGGAGCACAGAGGACCATCGGCCGATCCCCCGAACCGGGGCTTGAAATGGAAAGAGAGAGGGAAGCCGTCAGGTTAGAGACGTGGAACGAAAACTCAAACCTTGACTGTCCCACTGGGAGAGGTGGGCACACCATGGGACGCGCTCCCACGAGCTTGGGCAGAACCGGCCCTGTTCTACTTGGATCAGCCATTCAGGCCCCTGTGTTACGTGACTGACAGGCGCATTCTTCCCTCGGACTAAGCAGTCGCTGGAAACGACGCCATTGCCTGCTGGTTGAGGCAGGAAGAGCATCTGGCAGGTGTTGCCTTCACCTGCACGAGTTTGCCTTGTGGTAGGTCTTTCATTTACAGGTTTTTTAATGAAGAAATTGCAGTGGGCAGTCCCTGTGGGTGACTTGTCTTCGATTACTCCCTGTGCCTCACTGTCCTCTGTGTGGGTGTAACGAGATTTTCTCCGGAACATTAAGTTGGTAAAAATTTGTGGTTCTGGGGTCAAGAAGTGGCTTCGTAAAAATAACTGTGTGTGAACGTGACGTGTCATGGTAATTGCTCCCTGACAGCCACGGGTTTTCAATCAGCGGCGCATGAGGCACTGCCCTGTGGGTGTGAGGTGGTGACCCAGCGTTCTGGGGTCCTCCCCTGTCCCTTCCAAATTCCTCCCCCTCCCCCTCCTCTTCCTCCTAATCCCCCTCCTGCCCGCCCCCTCCTCCCCCGCCATTACGCCTCCTTCTCAGAGCTGGGAGTCTTATCTTGGTTCGTGGGATTTAAAACGCTGGTATTTCACTCTGGGCCCCAAGGTACCCCGGAGCGATGATCGAGTGGTAGATAAGTGAAACGCAGCCAAGGTTAAAATTGGTTAAATATGCCGCCCGCCCATGAGAGTTCTCAGGCAGAGAAAGCCAAGGGTGCGAGTGTTGCCCATGAACAATTGAGAGGAACCTGATAACATCCGATACGGACGCCGTGACCAGCCGGTCAAAAAGCGACTGATGGTGAGAAAGGGGTCTGAAGCGGACCCTTTGTCCCCCACGTAGGGGGCTCTGGTTCTTACATCGGTGCCTGGCACAGAACGTCCACTGTGCACACGTCCTGAGGTAATGCATGAACGGTAAGGCGGGAGAGTCGTGTGGCAGAGCTGAGAGCAGGAGGGGCAGCCCCGTTAGACTGGGGGGAGGGGAGGCCGGAGACACGTGGAAGGGCTGAGGGAGAAACCCCGTCCCTGTCGACAGGCACCGTCCACGAGCCGACTTCCTGATGTTTGTCGGGCGAAGGGCACAGACAGACCTGTTTGGGCAGGTGGGGAGTCTGTGCCGTCCCAGGTGACAGTCCAAGGAGTCGGGCATCGGGCATCGTCAGGGCCTGGACTCGCAGGCGGATGGAAGCCAGACCTGCTTCGTTGCTGTTGTTGGGGCTTGGTCACTTTTTAAAAAATATATTTTTATTGATTCCAAAGAGGAAGGGAGAAGGAGAGAGAAAATACCAATGATGAGAGAGAATCCTGGATCGGCTGCCTCCTGCACACCCCACACTGGGGATGGAGCCCACAACCCGGGCCTGGTTCATAGGTCAGTGCTCAACCCCTGAGCCACGCCGGCCGGGCTGTCACTTTTTAAATCATTAATTCTGCTTTATAAAATGCGACACTCCTCTAGAACCCTTCCATCTTTGATTGTCCCCTCCTCCTTTTTTATCAGAGGTTCAGACTGTTTTCTCCCCCGAATCTCAGTGTTCCCTTGCACCTTGGCTCGCCTTTCATCGGTTAGCAGTTCCAGGAGCAAATTGTCATAAGTTTGGCTGAGGACACAAAATAGTAAAGATTCGGCAGGAGAAGCTCCCATGCAAAGCAACACTGTTACCCACCACCTGGGGCCCGGGCGAGACCCCGGGCCTTGGTGGGTGAGGGCTCAGGGCCAGACGGTCATGGAGGGGCCTGCCCAGCCGTCTCTCGGGAAACTGGGCCCTGCCCCAGCTTCAGCCTGGCCCCCGGCCACCATAAAGACACTTTCATGATGAACTTGCTAAAGAAACGGCTCATCTTCTCTGACAAGGCTGGACATTCCTCGGAGCGGCTTTCTTCTGTTGTTTTATTTTCCTTAAAATACAAACAGAGCCAAACATCTGGGCACCAAATGCCCAGAGTCTCTGGGAGGGTCCTCAGATGCTGCTCCGGGAGTCGAGAAGGTTGCCAGCTCCTTCGTGGTCAAAGGCTTGGCTGCCCCCACCCCCAGGTGACCTCTGTCCCAGGGAAGCAGGAGACGCGCTGGCAGGGAGCCGGCCTGGCCGTGGGAGCCTGCTCGGCTGGAGGGTGCGAGTGCCCGACGCAGAGGCTCTGAGCCAGCCTTCTGCCATAAGTGGTTCCAGGTGGCAGCCTCGGATCCGTGAGGACTGCCATCGAGGACAGGCCCTGAAACCGCTCGGCCTGACAACACAGCAGAGACCAGACTCCTCGTCTGCTTGCCCAGGACATCTGCCCCCGATAACAGTTCCTGCTGCTGCTGCTCCGCGTCCCGTCCGCGGGAAGGAAGGTCTGAAGCCCGTCAGGACTGGGAAAGGGGCCCACGACCCTGAGAGTGACCCTGGAAAAGTCTCGGTTTTCTAAACCAATTCCTTCTATTAAATATTGGGAAAACTTCTACCTCCTAGAGTTCTTATAGAGACCTACTATAATGTGTAGAGTATTACGGTCATACTTATTCCTTTTTTAATAATACATTTTTACTGATTTCAGAGAGGAAGGGAGAGAGAGAGAAACATCAATGATGAGGGAGAATCATTGATCGGCTGCCTCCTGCACACTCCACACCGGAAATCAAGCCCACAACCCGGCATGTGCCCTGATTAGGAGTCAAACCGTGACCTCCTGGTTCATAGGTCAACACTCAACCACTGAGCCATGCTGGCCGGACAATATCATCCTTATTCTATTCATGTTCACCTGGAATTCTAATCTCACCACCTTCTTCACCCCCAAATCTTTTCATTTATTTTCAGTTGGAAACGCCACACTTCCCAGGAAGTGACCTGAGGTCTCACCAACTGAAAGGCGTCTCCCTAATCTGAAGCGTCCCCACTTTGCACCTCACAGACGGAGGTGCTGCTGGACTTCGCCTGAATCGGTTGGGCTTCCTGTGGGGCAGTGAGACCCCAAAACTCGGTCGTGACACGTTACCTGTGTCCCCACGGCGCCTGGTGAACCCTGCAGGTGCGTCCACGGAAGCTGCCGGTCATTGAGCAAACACACGGCTTGTGGGACGGCGTTTCCTCCCTGTCCTCTGTCCCGGTGAGGGCTTTTATAGTTAATTTGAGAAAAAGTCATGTGACCCGGACAATATGAAACTATTTTAAAACTCAACCATAATTTTATTTATACACACGGTAGCATAACTCCCTAAGGAATCATCTTAAGAGAGATCAGTAGTGAAGGCCACTGTCATAATTTGGTCTTTTTAAAAAATATTTTTATTGGTGTCAGAGAGGAAGGGAGAGGGAGAGAAAAACATCAGTGATGAGAAACAATCATTGATCGGCTGCCTCCTGCACACCCCACACTGGGGATCCAGAGTGCAACCCAGGCCTGTGCCCTTGACCAGAAGTGAACCTGGGACCCTTCAGTCTGCAGGCCGACACTCTATCTGCTGAGCCAAACCGGTTAGGACTATGCCCTTTATGTAGGTTATAATTTTCAAAGGATGTTGCATCTGAAGAGGATTATAATTCCTGAGCTGTGGGTCACCTCAGCGCTCAAGAATTGCTGATTTTCCCAACCGTCCTGCATTAAACCAAGCCCTGCACTCCTGGGCCCCATTAACCTGTCATCGGCTGTGATCTGTTTCTGGAGGAAGGTAGTACCTGGCACTGAAATGTGTTACTGATACCTGTGCTAGGTCGTCCCAGCAGAGCAGCGAGCAGCTGTGTGATGGTCCTGGGGAGGCTGACGAGACGGAACAAGCGTCGCTAGCATCTGCGTTAGGCAAGGATGCCATGGAGAGACACTCCCGCTGTTCCCACCGACCCAAAGCAGGGGCACACCTTACGTGGAGGCCTTCCAACTCCAGGGGATCTTCCCACTCCCCGAGTCCGACTCCTGCCCACATTGCACGCATGCTCAGATGCATCTTCGGAAGAAGAGTTGGGTCCTGGGGGTGGGGGACCATCCTCACACATTTACATGTCATCTCCAACTTGTCCAGGGCAGGTTTTCTCAAAGTAGGACTCTTGACCTATCTGCTGAGAATCACCTGGAATTGTGTGAAAGTTCACTTTGTGTCCCCGCCCCAGACCCACTGGCTGGCGCCCTGAGCATCTGCGTTTAACCAGCAGAGAGCCCTGAGCAGCTGCCGGGAAAGGGGCACTAGAACAGCAGTCAATGTCACTGTGGGCAACTCCAAGTTTTTGAGGAAGAGAAATAGTGGAAAGTTACACTCAAAAGAGTTTTAAAAAAAAAACCCCAATAGCTGCATCTGCCTGTCTCATTCCTAGTTCTAAGGAAGAGAGCTGTTCCCTATGTGGTTCTGTAGTCCGTGTGGTTCTGTGGGCCTGGGGCCCATGTGGTTCTGCGGTCCATGTGGTTCTGTGGTCCATGTGGTTCTGTGGTCCATTTGGTTCTGTGGTACTGGGGTTCGTGTGGTCCAATGGTTCTTGAAATGGCTACACGCTGTTTGCGAGGATGGAAGGAATGCAGTGGAAAAGCCATTGTGCTTTAAACTCGTTTTTCCTTCACTTTGGGGGTTCACCTTATAGTCTGAAAAGACCCCCAACCTGGATTTTCTTCATTCCCATAGAAAAGGAGTATTTATCCTTAATTGCCTTTGACTCCAAGTATAAGATGAAACAGCTTGGATCCCTTTCTGGGTGCGTTCATGATTTATGCTCTTCAAGGCAATTTTTGGAGTTAATAAAATGTAACAGGGCGGTAGCGGTACAGTGCGGGCAGCAAGGAGGTACATATCTGAGCCCCATCTGGCATCACAGGAAGGGACGGCGCCAAATTTATAACTTAGCTGTGACGTCTAATAATCACCAAATGTTCCACCAGACCCCCTTGGCTACTTCCCTGACAGCAGAGACAGGCACACGCGCACCAGTGGGAAGATGCAGGTTTCACATCCTAACCAACTCAGCCCTGTCTGTCTCCCGACAACCTCCAGAAAGGTCACTCTGACATACCACACGGCTCACTTCCCCCAGGACACTGAACCTGCATCACGCATGCGTGTACACGTCTACGTGGGAACACAGACACAGACGCACACAATGAGTATTGACAGGAACAATGATGCTGGAATGTAAATCCTTTCTCTTGAAGACACAGTCGTGTAGCGCTGTCCGGGATGGTCATTGCTTGGGCGATTCACCTGATATAATTTGTTTGGAGGCCAGTTGAGATGCGCCTCATTTGTCGCCATTTAGTTTTTTTCATTAATAGACTTTATTATATTAAATATATTTTTATTGATTTCAGAGAGAAAGGGAGAGGGGGAGAGAGATAGAGAAACATCAATGATGAGAGAGAATCATGGATTGGCTGCCTCCTGCACACCCCCTCCTGGGGATCAAGCCTACAACCCGGGCCTGTGCTCTTGACCAGAATCGAATCCGGGACCCTTGAGTCCGCAGGCCAATGCTCTGTCCACTGAGTCACACCAGCCAGGGCCATCGACGTTATTTCTTAGAGCACCTTATGTTTCCAGAAAAATCGATCAGAAAGCAATGGCGGCTTCCCTCTACCCCTTCTCACCCCTGATCCAAAGTTTCTCTCTTAAAGGTCGCATTAGTGACGGACACTTACAACATTTGGTGAGTTACTACCAACACATGTTAAAAATCCACCCACAGTGATTCAGGGTTCATTCTGCCCATACAGCTTATGAGTTTTGACAAATACAGTGTCATGTATCCATCATTACAGTGTCACTACCCTACATGCCCTTCATTCATTCCTTCTCAAACACCCTTTCTTTATGCAGATCCAAGTTCCAGGCCTATATAACCTCCTTCTCTTTGCAGAACTTCTTTCAATGTTCCTCAGAGGGCAGAACTGTGGGAATCAAATCTGTTGTTTGTCTGAGGAGGTCTTTATTTCTCCTTCACTTTCAAAGGATGTGTTTGCTGGCTACAAAATTCTTGACTGACTTTTCTCTCAACACGTTAAATATCTTCCTCCGTTTTCTTCTTGCTTGTGTGGTTTGTGAATCCAAGTCTGATGTCATTCTTATTTTGTTCCTCTCTAAGTGCGGTGGATCCCCACTCCCCACACCCCACACCCTCTGTCTGGTTTTCTGAAGTTGACTATGACATGCTAGGTGTGGGTATTTATCCTGTGTGGTGCTCTCTGAGCTTCCTGGATCTGTGGTTTGGTGTCTGTCTGTAATTTTGGAAACTTCTCAGTTAGACATTATTAGTTTATATTTTTCTGTTCCTTTCTTTCTTCTTCTAGTATTCCCATTACGTATATGTTACACTTTTTGTAATTGTCTGACAGTTCTTGGCCATTCTGTTCTTTTTATTTTGTCTTTACATTTTAGTTAGAGAAGTTTCTCTTGACATATTTTTGAGCTCGCTGGTTCTTTCATTGGCCACGTTCAGTCTACAGATGATCCTCTCAAGACATTTTTCATTTCTATTACAGTATTTTGAATTTCTGGATGTCCTTTCTATTCTTTCTTAGTTTCCATTTCTCCGTTTATATTACCCATCTCTTCTTATGTGTTGTCCACTTTGGCCGTTAGTGGGATACAGTCCTAGTTGTCTGGAGCCTGTGGTCTGATCATCGTGGCTGATTCTGACGTTTGCTCGTCTCTTCAGATGATGCTTTTTGCCTAACAACCTGTCTTGTAGTTTTTTATTGGGAGATGGACATGAGGAACTGGATTAAAGTAACCGAGGCCCGTAGTCCTTCCGCGTGTGGTTGCGTTTACCAGGCCAGGAGGAGGGCATGTGCGCTGTCTGCTGCAGCAACGGTGTCAGAGGCCAAACTTCCCTCTGCTGACCTTAGCTTTGTCTTCCCTTTCAGCCTTTGGTTTCTGTAGAGACTTCTTAACCGGTGTCTGCGACCTGCAGCTCCTTCTGTTGTAAACCCGTTATCACGTGAGAGCCCTGCTGATGGGCTGAGGCGCAGGGAGGGCAGCGGTCTGCAGTCCCGGAGCTCAGAAAGCCCAGACCACCTCCGGCCGGAGCACGAAGAGCCAGGCAGCGGACAGAGGCATGGGTGACAGAGCAGCATGAAGAGAATGGAACAGTCACTGGCAAACTTCAAGGAATCCTTCATTATCCATTTGGGTTAAAAGTAGTAACTCGTATGCCCATTGTGATGGTACATCTTATGTCAGCTTGACCGGACCCCAGGGGGCATGGTACATGGTCAAATGTGTGTCCGGGAGTTTCTAGGTGAGATTAAGATGAAATCAGTGGACTGAGTACAGCTCACCCTCCACAGTTCGTGGCCTCATCTCATCTCCTGGGAGCCTCATAGAATGAGCAGGAGGAGGAGGTCTGCTCTCTGCCTGGCACTGAAGGTGAGTGAGAGCTGGGCCTCTGGCCATCAGATGTGGATGGAGCTCTCGCCGCCACCTCCCCTGATTCTCAGGCCGTCAGACTGCGATCTGGGCCTTCTGAGCCCCCATATCACCTGGGTCAATTGTACACACACACTCACACAGGAAACATTTACATACACGTGTGCATATGCCTCCTGTTGGTTCTACTTCTCTGCAGAACCTAACAAATGCTAATGCCATTATAGTCAGTTTATATTAATATGATACTAGATTGATAATCAGTGGACATGACATTTAAAAACCATTATACTGAAACTCTGTAAGAAGTAGATGCTTTTAGCCCGGATGGCGTGGCTCAGGGTTTGAGTGTCAACCTATGAACCAGGAGGTTAGGGTTCGATTCCAGGTCAGGACACATGCCCAGGTTGTGGGCTCCATCCCCTAGCGGGGGAGTGGCGGGGGCGGCGTACAGGAGGCAGCAGAGCAATGATTCTCTCTCATTCTCTCTATATCTCTCTCCCTCTCCCTTCCTCTCTGAAATCAATAAAAACATATCTAAAAATAAAAAATAAATAAAAAGAGAGAGACGAGTAACTTGCCCAAGGC
>NW_006288604.1:180856-181286 GCF_000327345.1 Myotis davidii
CTCTTGTCTGGGCCTGGAAGGTCTGCTCAGAAGAGAGAAAGTCTCCCCCCCCCCTCCCCACCCCCCGCCCACTCCTGAGAACTGTCACCCAGGACAGCAGCGCCCTGACCCCTTCTCCATGAACAGGTGCTTCTGGGGAGCAAGGTTCTCCAGCATCACCGTCCTCGGTGACATGCCAGCCCCTTGCAGTGAGCACTTCTTTGGTATAAAAACGGCCCGGCCGGGCGGCTCAGTAGCTGAGCGTCGACCTATGAACCAGGAGGTCACGGTTCCATTCCTGGTCAGGGCACAGGCCCAGGTTACGGGCTCAGTCCCATGTGGGGTTGCAGGAGGCAGCCTATCAATGATTCTCTCATCATGGGTGTTTCTCTCTCCCTTCCTCTCTGAAACCGATAAAATTATATTATTTAAAAATAAAATTATTGGGCTC
>NW_006288604.1:181614-182345 GCF_000327345.1 Myotis davidii
AGCGGGGGAGTGGCGGGGGCGGCGTACAGGAGGCAGCAGAGCAATGATTCTCTCTCACTGATGTTTCTGTCTTTCTCCCTCTCCCTTCCTCTCTGAAATCAATAAAAGTATATTAAAAGTATTTTCTGTATATAGGAAGTATTACCAGATTACCGAAACTTTCAAGACATGTAAAAAATGAAAAGTGATAATTTAGTTTTCAAAATAAAAATGTCTGTTAACCACTATGCTTATTAGGCTTGTTACTGAATATAGTGAAATTTCTAAGTTCCTCCAAAATGCAAAACATAGCTACTGCACAGTGTCTCTAAATTTCCCTTGGCTATTTTTTCCAGCTACATCCTCGGTGATCTCACAGTTACTAGACGCTCAGACCCACGAGGTGTCCACGGATGGTGGGGTGCGGGAACATCTGTGCATCTCGGCCGCTCCCTGGCCTGTGCTCTGCTCCGAGGCTCAATCAGGCTGTGAAGGCGGCGGCGGAACTGGGACTTCCTGCGCCCAATGATTTTGTTTAAGGTTGTTCAGCGTGCGCTCCGCCCCCTTAATCAAGCTGATACTGTGGGTATTTTGGGTTGTGTGAGCATGTGGCTGTGAATAGATGCAAAATCTTCCCGTTTTCAAAGATGTTTTTTGTTTCTTTGTGACAATCTCCATGACCGTCACCATGCGCATTTGAAAGGGTAATTTCTCTTGTCTGGGCCTGGAAGGTCTGCTCAGAATAGAGCAAG
>NW_006288604.1:182517-186309 GCF_000327345.1 Myotis davidii
CTCAGTAGCTGAGCGTCGACCTATGAACCAGGAGGTCACGGTTCCATTCCTGGTCAGGGCACAGGCCCAGGTTACGGGCTCAGTCCCATGTGGGGTTGCAGGAGGCAGCCTATCAATGATTCTCTCATCATGGGTGTTTCTCTCTCCCTTCCTCTCTGAAACCGATAAAATTATATTATTTAAAAATAAAATTATTGGGCTCATTTTCTTACTTTAGGAAAAAGACTCTTTTGGTCCACACCGAGAGTTTCTGTATAACTTGGAGTTATTTTTATCTCTGCCTGTGGCCCCAGGTGTGTCCTGCAGTGAAGAGGCCAGACCGGACTGCTGCCCCTGCCCCAGAGAGGGCTCATGTCCCCTTATTCCAACGCCCCTGGGGCCCTCCTTCATCCCTCGCTCACTGACATGCAGTCCATGTTTGCTTTTCTTTCTCCGCTTTATTACCTACTGTGCACTGTGAGTAGGGCTGAGGCTGTCCCTTAACCTCTAACATTCAGGGAAACGGCTGGGTGGGTCGTCACTGATGAGGATGTGCATTCCGGGGCTGTGACTAAAACGGTTCGTGTGGCAGCCGGGGGCCCACGGGGAGAGCATGAGAGGGAGAAGCTGTGCCTGCCCCCCACCCCCATGCTGACAGAGGTGATTGTGGGCCCACATGCAGGGCCTCACTGTAGCCCAGGAGACAGGCACAGAGCAGGCAGCTTCCAGCAGCCCCCACTGGAAGCTGCAATGACTCAGCCAACCTGCTCCACCCCAATAATAGTCTCAGGTCTGGGACCCTCCCCATCCCCCAGCTCCTCATCTGAGACCCTGACCCTGAAACCCTGAACTCTGACCTGCAGCCTTCCCGAGACGTTGAGCCCTGCGGCTGGTCCTGAGCTGCTCTGTACGGCTTCGCCCAAATCCTGCTCAGTCCCCTGCATGTCACTCCTCGGCCTGTTCACCTACTTCCCAACTCTGGCTGCTCTTTGCTTTTCTGTGCAGAAAGGAAGAGAGCAGGTGTGTCCAGCGGATGAGAAAGATGGACGGTTCAGGGGTTGGCCAGCAGGAGGTGCTGGAGGCAGGTGTGGGCTCGCGGCCTGCACCCCGAATGAACATCTGTGACACCGTTGTCTGAGACAGAAAGGAGAGCAGCCAGCACAAGGTCCCGGCCCTGAGGGACATGGAGATTTGGGGGTTCTGTGCCTGGGAAGCCATGGAGACGTGTGGCTAGCCTGTGGATGAGCCTGGGGGAAGGGGGTGACTCACCATGAGGTAAGGATTTTGGTGAACGAGTGACAGGGACGGAAGGAAGGTGCGCAGTGAGGAAGGTGGGAGGGGACAGGCCTCCACGGGGGGCATGATGCGGGGTCGTGGATTACCCTTGCTGGGCGGGCAGGAACTAGAGTTGGGTTGCAGTGACCAGCTCAGTCGCAGCCACGGGTAGAGGGAGAAACACTGCGGAGCATGGAGCACCCAGGCTGCCCTCCCAGGGCCCGGCCTCGGCCTCCACACGGCGGGAGCTGCTTTTGGAAAGCGTCGCTGTGTTGCCAGTACCCTGGATGGCTGGGGGTGGGGGGCACCCTGGGTCTCAGGACGGAGACCCTCGGGCTTCCCAGCCGTCCAAGTGGGCCGGCGGCTGCGTGGAGGTGCTCTCTGCAGGGCGGGGAGGCGGGAGGCAGGGAGCACGGCTGCCTCTCTCACGGTGCTTCCCCAGGTGTCACAGGTGCCAGAGGAAGGGCGGTCGGCACTGACATTGACACTGAGGTTCAGTTCCTTGCCTGAGGCCACACGGTGTTGGATGGCAGACCGGAGGGAAAGCCAAGTTCCCTGTCACTATGTCACGTCACCTTCTCACCTCCGGGCCGACCTCCCCAAGAGGAAGTGAGTTGAAACCTGTCACTCAAGGTCGCGAGCACCTGCACCGCACGCCCGGTTTGGAAACCTGACTCCTCAGAATCCACAATGTGTTTCTTTCACAACCAGCACATGCAGGCCTAGGCCTTCCCGCCCGCAGACCCTGCAAAGCCGCTGGGCAACAGCGAGAGGCGGTGAGAGCGAGTCAAGCCCCTACTCGGACGGGTGATGGTTCGGAGCTCAGCCGGGACCTGAGGCCGAGGGGGCCCGCCGGGTGACCTGGGCCAGCGCCAATGCGGACGGGCAGAGAACGAGTTACTTATGAACTTGCCAACATGCCAGACTCCAGGCCTGTGAGTGACAGCTCAGACGTGTACGAACAGTCCAATCTGAGCCAAATGTCACAGCCTGGGAGGGAACCGTGTGGAAAGGAAGAGAGCGGGCTTCCGGCACTGGAGACAGAAGGGAACCAGCGGAGACATAGGGCCCATTCATTGCACAAGCGCCCGTCAGGTGTTCTGCACACACACACACAACACGCACACACATACACTCACACACGCACATGCGCACACACACTCCTATTACACACATGCACACACATACATTCACTCACACACTCTCACGCACCCACACGCAATGACACGGATAACCTGGCAGCTGGGTGGCAGTACCGTTAACGTGAGGGGGTGGGGACACCGAGGGAAAGCTAGATCATCTCCTTGAGTAAACATTCGGGCTAATTTCTCAGCAAATACGAGTTCACACTAACTCTCTGCATTAGTGCCTGTTCCTGTTGTTCCCAAGATCTACCTGTTTTGCCGAATAACGCATGGTCGCATTTATTCTGTTTGAACAAACTTACCTGACACCCTGTTCTTAGCCAATCATAGCAGTTAGCCCTGCCCTCTGCGCTCACACTGTCCTGGGCAAATACTCCTGCTTATTCTGATTTTCCTTTTTTTAATTTTCCTCACCTGAGGATATTTTTCCATTGATTTTTAGAGAGTGGAAGAGAGAGGGCAAGACGGAGAGAAACATGAATGCTGATGCTCTGTCCACTGAGCCACACCGGCCAGGGCCTTATTCTGATTTTCTTAAAGTAACAATACTCGGGGGAGAGGGGAGAGAGAGGAGAGAGGGGTGTTTATCCAAACCTGCGCCTCTCCGGGGCCTGGATTGGTGGTTGCGGTGCCACTCACAGGTGTAAGAGGCAGACACCTTACACTCCTCCCGAGTCCCTCCCGACCCCCCAGTTCGAGTGGGGTGGCCCCTGCACCCCAACGCTCCCTGCCTTCCTCCCCAGCACAGCGGACTCTGTAACTGGGTCCTCCTCCACAGCCCAGGACGGCGGCTGTGTCCACTGGCCGGTGCCCACCTCCTGGCCCAGCTCGTGCTGGTCCGCCCCACGCAGTCCCGGGTGACCCTTCAGTAAGAGGCTGTTGCTCTAATTCCTTAGCTTGTTCTCCAGGGAGAACCCTCCCTGTTCATCAGAAACCATTTTCTTTCCCACTAAAGGTTTCTTTTTCTACCGTACAGATGGTCACAATGAATTCATGCAGCATTTTGATGTTTTACTGGGAAGAAGCCACAGGAAATGAAATACTTTACGGCAGGAGCTGTTCAGACTCTGAACGGAGGCAGGAGGTGCAGGGCGCAGGCGTGACCCCGTCACCAGCTCTCGGGCCGCAGGCGACAGGTCCTGGGCCTCGCTCCGCAGAGACGGAACCTGTAGGAGACTCGCAGGGGCCGCCACTCGCTTGGGAGGAATCCTGGGCTCCCCTGGGATCCCATCACTCAAGCGTCGTCCCGCCCTCAGGAGTCTGTGAGGCCCCGCCCACACCCACGAGGCCCCGCCCACACCCAGGAGACCCTGCCATCCGAGGATTTGACCTCATTCTGTGTCCGTGGCCCAGACCCCCCCACCCACCCTCCCGTCTCCCCGACACCCACGCT
>NW_006288604.1:186422-196682 GCF_000327345.1 Myotis davidii
TGTCCCGGTGTGAAATGACAGCAGCGCCGAGCGCGTCCTTCAGCAGCCATCGCAGCGCACGGACCTCCTGTCCGCGCAGCCTCTGTCCCCGCGCCCCGCCCCAGGACCAGAGCGAGGCCTCGCCATGTTGACCGCGTTCACTTCCTCCCGTTTTCTCCCTTTGTTTTTCTCTCGGCTGTTCGTCCGCGGAGTAGGCGAGCGGCTCCATTGCTGCACCCGCTCCCTGAGCCTCCGGGGGAAGGAGCGGCCTGGGAGCTGCAGGGGCGCGTGGAGCATCTCCCGGGGGGACTCGGCGCTCGCTCCTGCGGTCACCCGTGACCGGGACCCCAGACCCTGATGTGTCGCCCGGATGGCCCCACAGTGACGGCACAGAAAAACCCAGACTCCCGGCAGATGTTCCTCTCGGGCTGTGCCGTGCTTGTTCTAGAAAGAACCGTGGTTTAGGGCGAGGAGCCACGCCTTCCGGTCACAACCTTCCCTTTCCAGCAGCGCAGGGGGTCGAACAGGCCACCTGCTCCGTTGGGGGGCTGGCGGACCGCGGACCGCAGAGGACACGGCTCATTCCCCGAGGCCCTGATTCGACTCAGGCCCGGACCTTTGCTCGCAAACTGCGTCAGCCTCTGCCCAGCTTTTTTCTGCAGACACTGTCCCCCAGGTGGGTGCGGGCAGGAGGCAGCCAATCCATGGGTCTCTCGCATCGATGTTTCTCTCCCCTTCTCTTTCTCTCCCCCTCCCTTCATCCCTCCTACTCTCTCTAAAAATCAATGGATGCCAGCAAAACATGTCCAATAAAGGGACATCTGCATACCTTCAACAATAAAGACTTTAAAACCTGCCAGGTATTATAGTCTTCATTTATGTCACAGTTTATTACCTTCTGTCTTTGAATCTTGAATACTATATCATTAATTAAGCAATATAGTCAATTTTGTAAAAATATACTAGTAAACTTTTCATGATCAAAAAAATCAATGGGAAAATTATCCTCAGGTGAGGATTAACGAGAGAGAGAGAGAGAGAGAGAGAGAATAAGACTAAAGAATGCCTAAGAGTTCCCGTCATAAATTTATCTTTTTTACTGCTTTTTAAGAAATTGGCTCTATATGAGATGATACACGCTAACCAACCATCCTGCTGCACGTCAATCACATCTCAACTAAATGGGAAAGAGGATGTGGCTCATAGTTGCTGTCACAGGTCCCCCTGGAGCAGCGGTTCTCAACCTGTGGGTCGTGACCCCTGAAAATCCATCCTGCATATCAGGTATTTACATGACGATTCATAACAGTAGCAAAATAACAGTTATGAAGGAGCAGCAAAAATAATGTTATGGTTGGGGTTCACCACAACATGAGGAACTGTATTAAAGGGTCGCGGCATTAGGAAGGTTGAGATTCACTGCTAAAGCAAGCATGTCAAACTCAGAGGCATGCGGCCCCCTGGCTGCGATTTGACATGCTTGCCCTAGGCAGTGATGGCGAACCTTCTGAGCTCAGCGTGTCAGCATTTTGAAAAACCCTAACTTAACTCTGGTGCTGTGTCACATATAGAAATTTTTTGATATTTGCGACCACAGTAAAACAAAGACTTATATTTTTGATATTTATTTTATATATTTAAATACCATTTAACAAAGAAAAATCAACCAAAAAATGAGTTGGCGTGTCACCTATGACACGCGTGTCATAGGTTGGCCATCACTGGTCTAGAGAGTAACCTGTCGCCCCCTCATCACATCCTCCGGGCCCAGGGTGGGGGCGGGGGTGGACTTCGTGGGTGGGAAGGAGCCCGGAGTTTCTGTGGGGGGTGGGAGTGAGGCGGAGACTTCCCGGCAGTGGGCACAGTCAGTCCTGTTCCCATCTCACCCTTTCGTCCGACACCGGCGCTCCTTACCCGGTAGGTCCACCCTTCCCAGCAGCATCCAAGGGGCCAGAAAAGGCTCCAGAGAACAGGGAGGGAAGATGCTCCAAAAAGCATTTTCTGGAAACGAGCTCCTGCCTTGTTGCTATTGTTAAAAGCAGAAACGGTTCTTTGGAGACAAAGAAAAGGGTGTAAGTGGGTGTGGGGTGCCCAGCCCTGGAGGTGGGGGGAGGTGGGGATTGTGGCAAGGTGGGCGGGCGGGGCTCTGACTCACCTCCCCCTGCACACCCACCCCCTGCACACCCACGGTACCCAGGGCCTCATCGTCCTCTGTCCAGGGGCCCGGGATGATGGGAAGAAACAGAAAGGTGATGATTGATCAGGGAGTCATGCTGCTCCACTTGGTTCTGGAGTAGCCGGTCTGTGCTGGCATCTGCCTCCCCATCATGTAAGCACATTCCATATCCTGTCAGCATCTGGTTCAACGGAGAGTCATACCACGGTGAGACTCCAGGGTCCCCCAATAACACCGATCGGAACTCTGCGTCCTGTGGTCCCCGACACAGGTCTCCTCTCCCGGGGCCGACTGTTTCCTCCCGTGACTCATCCGATCTCATCCTGTTATAGACCCAGGGCCCCTGCAGCCGCATGTGCTGGGGAGTTACCGTGATCCTAGGGGGGAAATACCATTTACATGACAATATGGTCAAAACACGGGAGACAGGTTAAGGGAAATGTGGCGATGGAGAAAGAGACTATTCAGATGCCGAAATGCCGAAACGTGAAGATGTCCCTGGGCCCACTTCCCCGCGCTCAGCCCGATGCCTCGGTTGTCTCTCGGAATCCATATCCGTCAGGTCGTTTCTCTGTGTGACTTCATTCTGTGATTCTCATTTTCTTTTAAATATACTTTTATTGATCAGAGAGGGAGGGAGAGGGAGAGAGAGAGAAACATCAATAATGAGAGAGAATCATGGATCGGCTGCCTCCTGCATGCCCCCCACTGGGGATGGAGCCCACATCCCGGGCCTGTGCCCTGACTGGCAATCGACCCGTGACCTCCTGGTTCATAGGTCGACGCTCAACCACTGAGTGGAGCCGGCCAGGCTCCTTTCCACGTTTCCGGGTCTAGTAACAAGTCAAAGAGGACGACCACATGGGTTTTCTGTCTCAGGAGCCGTGTGCCCCTCTTCCCGGGACCTGGACCCGTGAGGCTGGGAGCAGCCCCTTTACCTCTGCATCAGCCGTGCCAGCAGTCAGGCCGTTTTCGCTTGTTTATTCATCCACTTCTTGCTCCAAAAATGACTAGAGAATGGAACCGATTAAGTAAAATGCTCATATGCTAGACATTCCCAGACTTCAAGACAGTGCCATCCGGCTACGGGCGCTTTGAGTGATAATTGACATGGAGCGGTTTCTTGTGGAATGCCCTAGTTCGCTTTAAAATCGCTTCTTCCGCCAGGGGGACCCCGCCCGGGGGACTCGGGCTCCGTGCGACCACTGAGACGTAGGCAGCTGCTTGTGTCCAGGCTCGGTCTGTGCTCGGCCTGTGCCCTGGACACGCCGCTTCCCGTTTCTGAGGAGGGCGTCACGCTCCTTCCCTCCGGCACACGGAGCCGAGAAGCTGGCTGTAACCAAAGCCAACCGTGTGAAACGTACAGACTCTTCAGAAGGAGAAAGCTGGACAATTCTCTTTGGGATGGATTCTTGTTCTGTTTTAAAATTTCCATTTTTATTTATTTTTTAATGTATCTTTATTGTTGAAAACATGACAGACGTCTCCTTTCCCCCCATCGACCCCTGCTCCCTCCTAGGCCTCACCCCACTATTGCCTGAGTCTGTGGGTGATGCATATGTGGTTCAGCTCTTCCCTCCCCCTCCCTTTCCCTCTGAGGATCAATCAGGCTTCTGTGCTTCTGTGTCTCTGGATCTATTTTGTTTGTCGGTTTATTTTGTTCACTAGATTCCACATGTGAGTGAGACCGGGTCTCTCTGACCGGCTTCTTTTGTTTAGCGTGATACTCTCCAGGTCCCTCCATGCTGCCGCAAAGGGCAAGCGAGCCTTCTTTTTCACAGCTGCACAGTATTCCACGGTGTCGCTGCACCACAGCTGTTTTATCCACCCGCCTGCTGATGGCCCCTGGGGCTGTTTCCAGATGGGTTTTAAATACACGCAGTGATCACGTGTACCCAGCTCGAGCCTATAGTGTGCAGAGACCCTGACCACTGACGGGGTGCGGGCAGGATGGAAGGGGCAGAAGACGGGGCCCATGTGCTGTGTGAAGTGCACCCACTGGCCGACCCTGCAACCGAGTCTCGTTCTCTGGCTGCTTCTGCACAATGAGCTCGCCCTACAAGCTACGGATCGGAACCCCGAGGCAGGTAGGCGGTGGGAGGCGCTGATGTTCCTCTGGATCTGCTCGGAGCCCTGCCTGGTGTTATTCCCGCAAACACGGAGGATTTTGTTTACGAGCAAACCGGCTGGACTTACATGCTGATCTGACGCTGCCATCACCTCGCACCGCCCTGGCTCCTGCCCTCCCACACCGACTCTCGGTGTGAGTTTGCATTTCCGTCTGGAGAGGTTTAAAGTGTGAAGTTGACAAACCCTGTGCATATTTAATTTACGTTAAACAAATTGTTGACTGTAAGAAACTGTATTAAAATGATTCCGCACGGAGCGTGTTGTGTGAGGCCCCCTCCCAGGTCAGGTCAAGCCGGGCCAACCACTTTGAGTCTAAGCAGCCCAGTTAGAATCCAGCGTCTGCTCACTTTCACAGAAAAGAAACGTGACAGTAACATTTCCTGAGGCTTCGGGGAAAACAGTGTGGTCGCCTCGGCTCTCGCTCCACGTCCCATGAGCCCCAGGGACCCGGGTCCCGGGATGCGACCTCCTCACCTCCGCCCGCTTCCTCCCAGTCCTCAGTGCCGCGTAGCTGTGCTGTCAGCGTATTAAACGGGATGAATTCCTCACACAGGTGGCTGCTGGAAATGAAACACCCTCCAGCACTGAAGCCCAAACTGTAAATCTGAAGGGCACGAGGGACGTCTTCGCCCAGCATCACAGGGCCGCCCTCTTTCTGAGAGTGTGGCTTCTAGACCACAAGGCAGGCTTTCTGGGACGCCAGCAGATTCGACCCCCTCCCCCCAAAACTATATCAACATGCCAGTGCACGGAAAACTGCTGTTGGGCATAGGCTGGTGTGCTCAGTGGATAGGGCATCAGCCTGAGAACCAAAGGGTCCCGGGTTCCATTCCGGTCAAGGTCACGGACCTCGGTTGCAGTCTCCTCCCCAGCCCTCACCGCTCTGCCCTGGCCGGGCGTGTGCAGGAGGCAACGAAACGATGTGTTTCTCTTGAATTGATGTTCCTCTCTGTCTCTCCCTCCCTCATCCCCTCTCCCTAAAAATCAATGGAAAAATATCCTCGGGTGAGGATTAGCAACAACCACAAAAAACACCTGTTGTTGGAATAAAAAAATTGCAGGCCATTTTCACCTGAAAAGCTGTCCCCACACAAATTTCACTGTATGGACTGCGTTTTAGAAAACAGGCTCTTCAACCAGAGATCAATATCGGCTTCTCTGCTGAGCTGTGATTTTGGCTGGAGGGTGATCATTTTTCTTTCTCTTTTTTCAAACTGAGGAAACCTTGGCTAATGACGTCGTATTAGTCCCAGGTGGACATTATCATCTGCTATCCGGGTACCGTGCTGCGTGCTCACCTGTGCCCCTCCCCACAGGCCTGGCCTTCCCGCCCCCTGCACACACCACGCTGCCTGTGTCCAAGCGTTCGGTTTGGGTTTATTTGTTCATTTGTTTTTGCTTTATGTTCCGCATTTGAGTGAAAACGTGTTTGTTTTTTCCTTTCCTGTGTGAGGTATGCCACTTGGCCTGGCACCCCCGCGTACGACCCCTCCTCACAAAGGGCGGTTTTCACCTTCTTGTGGCTGAATCGTGTCCTTCTCAACTCACCCTCTGTCGACGGCACTAGGCTGTGTCCGTATCTTGGCCGCTGGGAGCTGGGAGGCACGGGCGTCTTTTTGGAAAAAGACTCAGAGGAAGGATTGCTGGGCCATAAGGTGGCTCTGTTCCTGTTGGAGGAGCCTCCATGCTGTTTCCATGGCGACCGCACCCACATCCCCACCGCACTCACACGGAGGCGGAGCTCCCGCAAGCTCAGACCGCCCTGCGGACCCAAGGACGCGGCTCATGTGATGACTGTTGCTCCAGCCACGCTGGCTCCGGGCCGTCCTTGGCTCGTGTGGACCGTGCCCCCCTCAGGCCTGTGCACGGAGGTCCCTCCGCCTGGAATGTGCTGTCTCCGCCCAGATGTCACCTCCACAGGGAGGCTGCCCGCCTTGCACACCGCACCTGTGCCTTTACCTGTCCGGCGCCTGGTTATCCCACGTCTGCATTGGGCGTGGGCTTCGCGGGGGCACCGCTGGGCAGTGGTGGCCTCGTCGCTGGGAAACACTTCATAGCACACGGGCGGGCAGTGAACAAACACATAAGCCAGTGACGGCGAACCTTCTGAGCTCGGCGTGCCAGCATTTTAAAACCCCTAACTTAACTCTGCTGCCGTGTCACGTACAGAAATTTTTTGATATTTGCAACCATAGTAAAACAAAGACATGTTTTTAATGCTTATTTTATATATTTAAATGCCATTTAACATAGAAAACTCAACCAAAAAAAAGTTTGCGTGTCACCGCTGACACGCATGTCATAGGTTCGCCATCACTGACATAAGCCATTCCCAGTGTAATCAGGTGATGCCAATGGGGGTGGTTTCCAGCAGCCTCTCTGGGCTCTGCCCGCCTGCCCGCCACCCGGGACTGTAACAGGCTCAGCACCTCGAGCCATGAAGAGAGAACTTCCCGGACCCCGGCACCTGCCACCGCTGAGGGCCTGGGAAGCCGGCTACGCAGGCGGCTCCTCCTGCCTCTCAGCCCTCGAGAGAGCTCAGGCCGCAGGCGTGGCTGAGACGCCATCTCCCAGATGTGAGGCCGGTTGGAGACGTACCGTTCATACGTGACCATCTATCACATGTCCAATCCTACGTAACAAAAGGCTAATATGCAAAGTGTCCCCTCGACCGGGAGTTCGACCCGGGGGCAGGGCTGACTGGCCATCCTCCTGTGTCCCCTCCCCACAGCTGACCTGGCCTGATCGCCCGAACGGTGCGGGCAGACCCCACCCGTGCAGGAATTCGTGCATCAGCCTCTCCTATAAAATAAAACCCACCCTGGCGGGTGGCTCATTTCGTTGGAACATCGTCCCATACACCGAAAGGTTCCAGTTCGATCCCTGGTCAGGGCATGTGCAGGAGGAAACCGATTGGTGTTTCTCTCTCTCTCTCTGAAATGAATGAAAAACATTGATTTCTAGGGTGAGGATTTAAAAAATAAGTAAATAAAATAGAAATCAGACCATGAAAGAAATCTTTACTATCTAGGTCGCAAGAGGTCGGTTCAACGCGAACAAAGTCAATGAAAACATAGGGAAGGAAACAGCGAGGCCACCGGGGGTCCCGGGGATCGTTCCCTCCCCCGTTTACAGGCACCTTTCCGTCCAGCGCTGCCCGTCTGTGTCCGCCCCCGAGGCTGTGGCCTGCAGAGCGAGGAACAAGGCGGGCAGGAGCACCAGGGCTTCAAAGACAGCCATTCACAGGCAGCAGCGTGGAGCTGAGAGGAGGCGGACTATAAAAATGCCGAATGTTCACGTACAATTGATGGGCTTTACAGTCCTCCTCTCTCCACGAGGGATTTTGAATAAGCAAAGCAGAATGCAAGCCTGGTTTTCAGGCGGCCTCAGTCACCATCGCGGGGACCCTGGGGCGATCTCTGGCCCTCACGGCGTCGGGGGTCCGGCTGTGTGAGGGCGGGTGCGGTGCAGTCATTCTAATGAGTCAGAGCGCCATCCCCTTAGCGCCCACAGAAGCTCCCGCTGGTGAGAGGAAGGAGACAGGAAAATTGACAGAAAAATAGCAGCGTTACTTTGGAGATTTGAAGGAAGCAAAATGAGCAGAGTATATTTAGAAAGTAGAGTCTGAAGTCAGTGAAGACGGACGTGGAATAATGTGCTGATTAATAGTCACTCATCACTAATTTCTTAACAAAATAGAGTGTTTTCATATTGTCCGTTCTCACCACTGAGCTTGTAATAATAATCCACATCAGTCTTCTTTGCCCATTCATTTGTTTCAAGGATGCTTCGGTTGTTTGGTTGCTCTTTGAAAGTCGTATTTTTTATATATATTGATTGATTGATTGATTGATTTCATAGAGGAAGGGAGAGGCAGAGAGAGAAACATCAATGATGAGAATCATTGATCAGCTGCCCCCAACACATTTCAATATGTTGTGTTTTCATTATTTTTAACCTGGAAATACTGTCTAATTTCCTGTGTTTTCTCTTTTGACCCATGAGTTACTTAGAAACGCAGGGTTTGATGCTCACATATTTGAATAGCTTCTTATTGATAACTTTAAATGGAATATTCTGTGTGGAGAGCACACTGAGTCCAGTCCCGTGGCTGCATTGAGACTCGCTTACCGGTACTACGGGCAGTGTGCTCAGAAAATGCTCAGGTGCAACGGACAGAAGTGCTTTCTGGTTTGTCGATCGTATTTTCTGTGAATGTTAATTATGCCAACGTGCTCGGCCGCCGTGTTCGGGCGTTTGTGTCCCTCGTGACTCTTGTGTAATTGTCCTCTCGGTGGCTGAGCTGTGAGTGACAGCTTCTCCGATTCAGCCAGTGGGTCTGTGTATTTATCTTCTTAACTCAGTCATGTTCTGCTTCACACATTCTCCCGCTCTGTGGAAGGTGCACACATGCTTGTAATTATCATGTTTTCTCGGCGAGTTGGCTCCTTGTTGTGAAGGGCCTTTCAGCCCTGGCGGTCCTGCTGCCCCTGCGTCTGCCTGGCCTGCTTCTACGGCACCGACCACAGCTCCTCATAACCTGGGATTCGTAAACACGTGGTTCCATCCTTCACTCGGAACCATCTTTGTCTTTATGTTAAAAGTGTGTCTTTGGAGGACGGGGAGCAAAGGGACCCTCGTGACTGCGGGGGATGGAAACTGGGGCGGCCGGGAGGAAGCTGTGTCGGGGGCCCTCCAGGATGTCGCCTGGAGCCACCTGTGACCCCACCCCTCCTCTGGGCATCGGCCCGGAAATTTGAAACATTTTTTTATAAAGACGTGTGCACCCCCTGTCCACTGCGCCGTCACTCACGGTGGCCAAGCCGGAGACAACCACGTGTCCTTCGATGGGTGACTGGATGGAGAAGAGGTGGTGCGTCTATTCAACGGAATCTCAGCCGCCAGATGGGGCGAAAAACAACAGGAACGGATCTGACAGGATCATGGGAAGAAAACAAGTCCGCGGGAAAAGAAGAAGAACACGATTCCGCTGATACTTGGACTATAAAGCAGAAAGCAACCGACGGGACAGACACACAAGCAAAGCCCCAGACACAGACCACAGCGTGCGTGACGGGGGAAGGGGCGGGGCGGGGCGGGGAGGGCACGGGCCAAACGGTGGTGACGGAAGGAGACTTGACTCTGGCGGAAACACAGTGAACGCTCGGCCGCCGCATCACAGAAACGCTCGCCTGGAACACAGCCGTGTGCACCGCGGTGCCCCCCGCGCCTGGTGAACGGGTCTCTCTTTATAAGCAATGCAGGTGGAATGCCATGTCGACAGGCTGTTTTAACGAACCTGAGCAGCAGTTGATAATCACAATAAAAAGTCGAACGTTGTAGTCGCAGCTCCATCCAGCTGAAACCCGCTTGCCCACATGCAGTATTTCATCCTCAGCCCCTCGCTCACGGAGCAGCTTAACTTGCACCCCAATCGCCTGCTCGGCGGCGGAGCCCGCTGTGGCCCCCTCCTCCTGGCTAATCGGATCCGTAACCGAGTGCCGCCCCCTCCCTCGCCTCCTCTGCTTTCTTCGCTCACTGACCCTCGCACAGCCTGGACGTCAGGATAAGGCAGACGCTCGGAAAGGGGTGAACGGGGTCCGTTTCCTCCCCATGAATGGGGCTGGTCTTTGTTTCTTAAAGGAGCCGCTCCTCACCGTCTTGCTTTTGGGGGAACCCCCACCCAGAACTCTGCCCGAAGCCCGTGGAACGCAGGGACCGAGCAGACGGGACGACCCCGTCCAGAAACCATTTCTCAGCGGAGCTCACCTGTGCTCCCCCCGCACTCCCCACGCGCTTTCTGTGCCCAACACCTGGGTCGGTTTTCCTCTGGACTTGGCTGGTAGGGAACTGGGAATCGAGTTCCCACCAGGGCCTGGAGGCCGCAGCTGCCCGGGAGGGCGGACGGAAGGCGGGGCTCCCTCCACAGAAAGGTCTGCGAGGGGCGGACGGGGAGGTTGTTGTGAGGCCCAGGT
>NW_006288604.1:196720-198003 GCF_000327345.1 Myotis davidii
GTCAGCGGCGAGGGCGGGCGGCAAGCACGTGCACCTGCCGGTAACACGGGATCCGCGGCACCGGAAAGCACCCGCCAGGCATCTGCTGGGAGAAAAGAAGGTGGAGCCACTGTGTTCCTGCCGACACGCTCCCTGGTTAGTCACCTCCCGCACGGGACCGAGCGTGGAGCACCCAGGCCCAGCCCCCGGGCATCTCATGTAGAGACGTTCCTTGTTCTCATCTCTTTTCCGGAGCCTGGACGAGGTCTGAACTTGGAGCTCAGGGCTGGGTGGGCAGCGGCCACAGGTGGGGGAAGCGGGGACGCTGTGGTGGACTCAGCCTGGTGGTGTCAGCAGCTCATCTTTTCTCGTTTGCTTTGGTTTGTATTTCTGTCCGTCTTTTGCTAAAGATTCTCTTAAGATGCAAGTTCGTCTGGAAGTGCTCAGTCCTATGGCCTAACCCAGCTCCGTGAAGGCCGGCCCTGAGGAGGGCTGTGGGCCGGAGGGAGGACAGCGGGCGGTGCTGTCAGGTTCCCACCCAGCTTTCCCGAGAGCAGGATGGGCGTCAGGAAATGTGGGGACCCTCCCGGTCCTCGAGCTCCAGGGGAGACAGGAACACACACAGGAGCCGAGGTGGTCAGGGCGGCCTTTCTTCCTGGGGGTCCAGGCCCCATGGGTTGGGCCTGCGAGTGACGCTCAGGGTTCCGGAGGGAATTCTCGGGGTTCCGGAGGGAATTCTCGGGGTTCGGGAGGGAATTCTCGGGGTTCGGGAGGGAATTCTCGGGGCTCAGGAGGGACGCTTGGGTTCGGGAAGTGAGCTGGGGTGTGAGGGACTTCGAGGGGCTGGAGGGCTGGAACTCAGCCACGGGTGGGAGGCCTGGGCACCCCCTGACGGGAACAGTGGGTCGGGTGTAAAGACATCGCATGGGGGGGCGTCTCTAGAAAGATCCCCTGAGCCTGGCCTGTGCGCTCAGCTGGTTGGGGGTCGTCCTGGGCACTGAAAGGTTGTGGGTTCGGTTCCCAGTCGGGGCACAGGCCCGGGTTGCAGGCTGCATCCCCAGTAGGGGGCGAGCAGGAGGCAGCCCATCCATGCTCCCCTCTCTCCTCCTCCTCCCTTCCTTTCTCTAAAATCGATGTTTAAAACAATCTTTAAAAGAAAGAGAGAAACATCACCGGGAACAGAGAGGAGACGGTGGTTTGGTCTGATGGTTGGGTTTGTGTTTACGTTGTTGTTGGGGGGGTGCGGGTGGGGGGGCCTCGCCAGACAAACAGGAGGCCGCCTGGGCGGTTTGGCAGAAATCCCT
>NW_006288604.1:198194-199364 GCF_000327345.1 Myotis davidii
CTGGGGGAGTCTGGTTTCAATTAGCGACAGGACAGCATCTGCGCAGTCCTAGGCCCTCAGCCCAGTCCCGTCCTCGCCAAACGCCCCCCACGCGGGGGCCCCACTCTGGGTCCCCAGTTTCGGGGAGGACAGGGCTGAGTTGACTGGGCTTGTCGCTGGCCCACCGGGCCCTGGTCCACGTCCTCCCCACACCAGCTGGCAGCCCGCGGGTTTCTGCCTCGTGGATCTGATTTGGCCCAGGGCTCGGGCTGGGAAAGCGGACGAGAGGTTTAGTGCCCAAAACGGTCACTTCCTTCCCGGGGAGCAGTCAGGCGCGAGCGACGCTGCGTCATCTCAGGGTGAACGTTCGGGGAGTGGAAATCTCACTCAGGCTCACGCTCACCCGACACATAAAGCCGCGCTTTGTTTTCGAAGGGTTTGCTGGCCAGGACCCCGAAGGCCGACACTGACTCGGGGTGAGCGCGCCCCGTCCCCTCCCGAGAGCTGGTCAGCCACACACGCTGCAGGGAACCCGGACGGCCGGTCACAGGGGCTGGCATTGATACTTTTAACTGTTTTAACGTCTTTAACATTCACAATCAAAACTGATCTCAGAGAGGAAGGGAGAGGGAGAGAGAAACATCAATGATGAGAGCGAATCATGGACCGGCTGCCTCCTGCACGCCCCCTACTGGGGATCGAGCCCACACCCTGGGCGTGTGCCCTTGACCGGGAATCTAACCCAGAACCCTTCAGTCTGCAGGCCAGCGCTCTAGCCACTGAGCCAAACTGGCTAGAGTTCTTCTTTTTATTTTAAACTAGAGGCCCAGTGCACGACATTTGTGTAAGGGGGGGCAGGATGCCAGCCAGGCTGGCAGCGGCGAGGGCGGGCGGCAAGCACGTGCACCTGCCGGTAACACGGGATCCGCGGCACCGGAAAGCACCCGCCAGGCATCTGCTGGGAGAAAAGAAGGTGGAGCCACTGTGTTCCTGCCGACACGCTCCCTGGTTAGTCACCTCCCGCACGGGACCGAGCGTGGAGCACCCAGGCCCAGCCCCCGGGCATCTCATGTAGAGACGTTCCTTGTTCTCATCTCTTTTCCGGAGCCTGGACGAGGTCTGAACTTGGAGCTCAGGGCTGGGTGGGCAGCGGCCACAGGTGGGGGAAGCGGGGACGCTGTGGTGGGCATT
>NW_006288604.1:200971-201543 GCF_000327345.1 Myotis davidii
TCTGCCCTCCCCCACCCATAGGAAACACTTGACTTTTTTTTTTAAATATGTTTTTATTGATTTCAGAGAGGAAGGGAGAGATAGAGAGAAATAGACTCATCAATGATGAGAGCGAATCATGGACCGGCTGCCTCCTGCACGCCCCCTACTGGGGATCGAGCCCACACCCTGGGCGTGTGCCCTTGACCGGGAATCTAACCCAGAACCCTTCAGTCTGCAGGCCAGCGCTCTAGCCACTGAGCCAAACTGGCCAGGGCCAAAGCAAAACTTCTTATAACAAGCAGAGCTTAACTGATCCGCGTCCTAAGAGGCGAGAGCTGGAATCCGGCTCGCGCAGGGACCCTGGGAAAGTCACTGTGATTTCTTGAGCCCTGAGGAGCCGCCCAGGCCTGTGGCCGCCACTAGACAGCAGCACATCCCTACGCTGATGGCACAGGTGCCAGTCTGCTCACATCGCGTGAGAAATAGTACGCGATGGACTGGTGGTACTGGAGGCATCGGAAGTACTCAGCCCGTGGGGCTCGGCTGCTGCTGGGAGCCGGGCTGATCCGGAAGCTCTGTGGCCCCCCCCC
>NW_006288604.1:201696-204596 GCF_000327345.1 Myotis davidii
GTCCCTCCCAGAAAAATCCAGTGTTTGCTCAAGTAATTGCCAAATTTGATTTTAAAGGAGACAGTCTCTGCCCCCGGGGTTCCTAGGAAATTGCATAAAAACATGAATAGATGAGAAACTTATGCAATTTTTTAGTTAACAGTAGTAATTGAATTTCTCTTCCTGTCGCTCTCTTGCCAAACGTAAAGGAATTTTTCTGTGAAGTTCCTGGCGTGGGGTCACTGTGGACCCCGCACTGGGGACCCCGGGTGAAGGCTGAGCGAGCACCCCATCTGTGCGCCGGCGCCAGCTCTTCCCGAACGCCTCGCTCTCGGGGTGTCGGGCGTCCCGGGTGCCTCCTGGGGTTATTGTAGCGTCAGGGGCCTGTGCATCCTGAGGCCGTGTGATGGGAGCGAGACGCTGACTGCGCTTCTTGTGTCGTTGGTTTCTCACCGGAAGCCATTCACGGCCGTGAGCCGCCCGGAAGGGGACGGACTGGACTGTGGGTGTCGGTCCGGGGGACAGGCCGCCGCCGCTGCGAGGGGCATGGGGAGTGTGTTCACACACCAAAGGCAGGAAGTAAGCCCTGACTTTGAAGCTTTGTGGCCAAAGAACGGTACTTACGACCACACAGCCCCAGCCCACAGACCTGAACCGCAGGGGGCACACTCGGTGGGTTGTCTTATTTCCGAAACAAAGACCTTAGTTTCTGAAGTTGTTAGAGACAGAGCAACGCCCTTCATTTCACAGGCATCAGCGAGGCCGTGGCTGGGGCTCGGACGGCTCAGGCGGCTCTGAGGAAAGGCGGTTCCTTCGGAGCCTGTCTGTGGGGGTCGCGAGCTCCGCCTTCCCTCTGGGTCACCGTGGGAGGGGTCCCGTGCCGCGGGCCGGGCTGGCCGTGGGGACCTCAGTGAAAGCCAGATTGTTCGGTCACACTCTGGCCTCGGAGAGAGGCCACACCTGATCGCATTAAGACAGTTCCCATGCCCTGGCTGGTTTCGCTCAGTGGATAGAGCGTCGGCCTGCGAACTCAAGGGTCCCGGGTTCGATTCCGGTCAAGGGCATGTACCTTGGTTATGGGTATATCCCCAGTGGGGGGCGTGCAGGAGGCAGCTGATCAATGTTTCTCTCTCATTGATGTTTCATGGACACATATGTAATCGTCTCCTGCCCCCCTCCCCTCTCATGAAAAAAAAAAAAAAAAAAAAAAAAAAAAAAAAAAAAAAAAAAGACCGTTCCCAGCTCCTGCCCGGGTCCCTCCATGACTCACTCAGTGACTCACGGCCCTCAGCTTGTTAACTCCGTTATGTCCTGGAGAGTCATACTTGAATATTGATGGGACCTTTAGAAGCTGGAGACATTGTGTTTCTAAAATAAGGTCAGCTCTCTTTCCTGCACTTGACCTATGAGAAGTCTCCAGTCGGACTCGGTCGCGATACCCAAGCTGCCGTGACGGGCTGAGCCTCTGATCCCCGCAGGCCAGCTCATGGACGGCAGGACAGGGCACAGGGCTGGACAGGGCTGGGGTGAGGCGAGCCCCCAGGCTCTGGGAGGTCCAGGCCTCGAATGTCCAGCCGCCCGGCCACCAGCAGTCAGTGCCCCGAACCTCATCTCCATGCACAGGTGCTGCCCTGGCTGAGCAGGCGTGAGGGCCGCTGCCCAGAGGTCACCTGTGTCCCGGCTCTGAAGGTCAGTGAGGTCAATAAGGACCTGGGCACGACCTGCTCAGCAACAAGAAAATAAAACGCACGCTCCGTCGGCCGCTCCAGGCGGGGAGCGAGCCGTGGCCGCCCACAGGCCGGGCAGGCGGCCTCCAGGCCCCGAGATTCAGGCTCAGGTGTCTGGGCTGAGCAGCTTAGGATCAGCTCCCGTATCCAGTGAGCGCCCACCTGCTGTGGGGGTCCCAGTGAGGCCAGCACAGGGGCCCCCCGCTGGGTGTGCCTGGCGACCCACAGCAGGCTCTCTGCGGCTGGCTTAGCAGAAGCGGGATTCACTCAGAGGAGGAGAGGCCGACACCGGGATGCGACACGGCCTCCAGGACCAGAGAGGCCGCAGCAGGGCCTGTCCCTCTGCCTCCCAGCGTCTGGGAGCTTGGTCCTGCTCCTCCCTGTGAAGCACTAACTGTGACGCTGCAGTGTGGGTGCGTGTCCTTACACACCGTCCAGACCCAGAGCACGGGCACCACCAAGAGGGACCCTTCCTCTCCACCATGGACTTGGGGTGACATCCACGTAGGTTCATCGGCTGTAACACGCGCACCCTCTCGGGGGACGTTGATGGTAGGGGAGGCTGTGCATGGGGGGCCCAGGGGGACATGGGGCCCCTCATTCTCAAACACCTTTCTGAGCTCTTTCCTCTCCTTCAAAAGTGATTGTCTGTGACTCTGTGTGCTTTCTGCCCTCTACCAGAGGTTTTCACGCAAAATTGCCCTCAATTTTGCTGTGAACCTAAAACTTCTTTAAAAAATTAAATATAAAGAAAGACAGCTCCGTATAGTATGTACACATGTTATACAGGGGTGGGCGAAGGTAGGTTTACAAATAATACAAATAAATAATACAATAAATTTATTAATAAATATACAAATAAACTTTCACAGACTCACAACATAAACCTGCTTTGCCCACCCCTGTACACACACGTGTACACACACACAGACACATGTACACACACAGACACATGTACACACACGTGTACACACACAGACACATAATCCACAGACTAAGGGACAAAACCATCTGCTGGACAAGAGACGACAAGGTTCTCAGGTCCCGTCCCCTGTGGCCGTCCAGGCTCCGCGCCCCCCAGAAACAGGAAGGAGGCCCATGGTCACCTTGTTCCTAAAAACCAGGTCACGGCCCCGTCACTTTGTCCCAGGAGCGTGGGAAACGGCTTCCGGTGCAGGAGTGGCCGAGTGCAGG
>NW_006288604.1:204706-210109 GCF_000327345.1 Myotis davidii
ACAGCTGCCCACGCGGAGCCTCTGAATGAGCTTTCACAGCGTCTGACTCCGCTCTGCTCGTGTCCACATTGTTTGCCCGCCCTGGGCACAGGCAGCTGGCACGGCATTCATCGGCGCGCAGCTGGCGAAGCAAAAATACACCCAGGCCACGCTGATCGGCTATTTATTCCCGCAGCCTCGGCCAGAGGCGCTCACGAGAGATCCCAGCTCTGCCTGTGATGGACGCGGCCTCGCTGGGCAGGAGGACGGGCGTCATCGTAGCCCGAGGACTGACGTTTCCAGCTCTGGGGAGACTGAGGCAGAGGTTGCAGCCACGAGGCTGCGGGGGAGGGCTACACCCTGACCTCGTGCCTGGACTGCGATGAGGCCGAGAAAGATCCGGTGGGGCTGCCGCACCAAAGCCGCGGGTTGTGCCCACACAGCCTCCGCTCTGACCTCTGCCCGGGGCTGGAGGCACAGACCCTCTGGGCGGAGCCACGGGTCTCCGGTTCCCTACTTGGATACTCACCAGTTCTGGCGTCTTTGGAGAAATGACTGGCCTGCGTGGGGGGGAGGCTTTAGACTGATTTTACTTTGGGCTTCGGCCCATTTCTATCGACAGCTCGACAGTCATGGAGTCATCGTCGGTGATAAGGGACACGGTCCTCCGCGGCCCGGCTCATCCCCGTGACCTCGACCTCCGCGACCTAAAAAAAAAATAATTTTAACTTTCAACAGAACAGAATTAAAACTAAAATTATCTTAGTAAACTCAAATAATTAACATTGGGTTTCAAGATAAGTGTGTGTTTTTATTTTAAAAAGGCTATTACTACTTGTTTGCCATAGAAATGTTTGTTTAAAGAATATGTCTCTTTAAGGGGTTTACACAGAATTGTTTTAATTTACTATTATATGCAAACAAACAACTAGACAACAACCATCTGTCCATCAAAATGAACTGGGCTGATTAAAAGAACTATGGTTAAGCTGCATGCGAATGTCGCTCACCTCCACGGCCTCGCTCACCTCCGCGGCCCCGCTCATCCCCGTGACCTTTCTCATCCCCGTGACCTCGCTCACCCCCGCGGCCTCGCTCACCTCCATGACCTTTCTCATCCCCGTGACCTCGCTCCCCTCCACCTCACTTTGGAATAAAAGGGAGGCCTGCCCCCAGCTGGTTTAGGAGAGGCCATGGCAGCCTGTGTCTATCTGCGGGATGTCTGTCCAAGATGAGCTTTTAAAGGGCCCATGTGAAGACATGTACTAATAATTGCTAACATATGTACAATCATTTCAGGAAAATTATTTTCCTAATTTTCTAGAATGAAAATTGCTTCACAAGAAGAAAAGGCATTGACAGTACAAACGCGGCTGCAGCGTGCTGCACTCTTGTAACCGCGCATCCACCTCCCTGACGTCTGCAGAAATGTGGTAAAGTCCGAGCCCTCCCCTCATGGCTGGTTCCTTCTCCTCTGTCCGGAGAGCGGCAGAAGGCATCACCTTTCGGAGAGCCCAGTGTGACGTCAACCCACTTCCCTCCACCGTGAGCTCCCCCGTGCATGGCTGCGGCCCCTGAGGGTTTCGGGGACAGAAATCAGGCCTCGGGCCGTCAGTCTAGTTGTTTTAAGTGGAATTCGTTTGTGGTGTCACCTCAACACCTCCAGGTGTGATAGGCCTGGTCTCTGCGGGAGCCGGTTCCTCATCCTGCCCCCCCCTCCCCCGCCCGCCGCGCCCTGCAGGGGGTTGGCTCCTTTCTCTCAATGACGTTCCTGATCCTGTTGTGCCCAGGTGGGGCTTTCTCTCTCTCTCTTTCTCTTTCTTCTATCTTTCTTTTTCTCCTTCCTTCCTTCCTTCCTTCCTTCCTTCCTTCCTTTTTAAAGGCAGCTTTCTTGCTCTTAAATCCTACGTATTAAGTGGCTTGGCAAAATAGAATGACAGCACATGCTGGTTGGTATAGATAATGTTTCTAAAGTACCAGGGACTACAGAGTGGCCGACAGGCGTCTGTCCCTCGAGGAGTTAGAGCCGAGTAGACACAGAGAACACCTTCTACGACTGCAATTCACGGGTGATGGGGGTCGAGGGAAAATGTGTAAACTTTTGGGGGCTGAGGTGAGAGTGAGGTGTCCTAGAGGGGGGGTGACTCAGAGCTGGGACACCGCTGTTTTGGGACCCGCTGTTTTGGGACCCGCTGGCCTGGAACCCTCTGCTCTGGGACCCGCTGGCCTGGGACCCGCTGCTCTGGGACCCGCTGGCCTGGGACCCGCTGCTCTGGGACCCGCTGGCCTGGGACCCGCTGCTCTGGGACCCGCTGGCCTGGGACCCGCTGCTCTGGGACCCGCTGGCCTGGGACCCGCTGCTCTGGGACCCGCTGGCCTGGGACCCGCTGCTCTGGGACCCGCTGGCCTGGGACCCGCTGCTCTGGGACCCGCTGGCCTGGGACCCGCTGCTCTGGGACCCGCTGGCCTGGGACCCGCTGCTCTGGGACCCGCTGGCCTGGGACCCGCTGCTCTGGGACCCGCTGGCCTGGGACCCGCTGCTCTGGGACCCGCTGGCCTGGGACCCGCTGCTCTGGGACCCGCTGGCCTGGGACCCGCTGCTCTGGGACCCGCTGGCCTGGGACCCGCTGCTCTGGGACCCGCTGGCCTGGGACCCGCTGCTCTGGGACCCGCTGGCCTGGGACCCGCTGCTCTGGGACCCGCTGGCCTGGGACCCGCTGCTCTGGGACCCGCTGGCCTGGGACCCGCTGCTCTGGGACCCGCTGGCCTGGGACCCGCTGCTCTGGGACCCGCTGGCCTGGGACCCGCTGCTCTGGGACCCGCTGGCCTGGGACCCGCTGCTCTGGGACCCGCTGGCCTGGGACCCGCTGCTCTGGGACCCGCTGGCCTGGGACCCGCTGCTCTGGGACCCGCTGGCCTGGGACCCGCTGCTCTGGGACCCGCTGGCCTGGGACCCGCTGCTCTGGGACCCGCTGGCCTGGGACCCGCTGCTCTGGGACCCGCTGGCCTGGGACCCGCTGCTCTGGGACCCGCTGGCCTGGGACCCGCTGCTCTGGGACCCGCTGGCCTGGGACCCGCTGCTCTGGGACCCGCTGCCCTGGGACCCTCCTCTCAGACTCCAGCGGAGGACAGAGGTAGGGTCACCTGCTGCACACGCACCTCACCTGTGCCCCCTGTCCTCCCCCGCTCCCCCCTTCTGTGAGAGACAGGAGGCCCAACTCAGCGGGCACGGTGCCCGGGGGCAGGGGCTCCCACGCAGGAGGGCGACTGTGGCTCGATCCTTTCTTTTTTCTTTTCCCTGAAGATCTCCCCTCTTCGCCAAGACAGCTGGGGCGTTCGGTTCTGGAAGCAATCAGGGTGCAGGCAGGGTCTGGGCTTCGTCAGGCCTGGCTGCTTTGCTTTCCTGAAAACGATTAGAGCTTTTGCATTTGATGAAAGGTTTGAAAGAGGCCCTTTTAAATGGAAGACTTTAAATTTGCATACTGATTAGAAGTGGTGCGTTCCCCTCGTTGTGGGTGGAGTTGGGAAGGACTGTGGTTCTTTAGGTTCAGGGACTAGGTTCCTCTTTTAAAGGAAGGGTCCCATCTCCTCCTGCCGTGGGGGCAGTTTTTCGTGGCCCCGTCGCCTGGTTTGCTGGCCTCTGGGCGAACGCTGGAGCCTGGGAGGTAGATGGGAGGAGGGGAGACTGTCCTTTAACACAATAAACCAAATACTGTCCCCAATACCTGCCCATCCCTGGGCCCTGCTGGTTCTGATCCAGGAGGTGCTGACCCAGGAACAGAAACACTCGTAAATGCCACTAATTGGGAATCTGCCTCAAAACACTGGCAAGAAACAAATCGCCCTCACGTTTCTGTCCTCTCGAGGTTGCTCTCGGGTGGGGTTCACTGTGGGGATGTCTGCAGATCCCTGAACCGGCTCCTCTCAAACACGTGGCAGAATTGGGTTTCGTGCAAAATTACTGGCGAGGTCACCACGTCAAGAAGGCCGTTCGGCTCCCTGGGGGCCCCTGGGTTTTCTGCCTGGTTTTGTTTGTTTCTTTCCCGCGTGTTTTAAATCGTATTTGGGAGAAGGAGGCACTTTGTTATCTCGGAAATCTCCTGCGAGGTTCCGCCTGCCCTGCGAGCCGACAGGCAGGGTCTGGTGGGAGGGCTGGACCGGCTCCGTGGCCAGGAGAGCCGTGGCCCCGCGAGTGTTGCTGCAACACACATCCCACCCCCTTTTGCCTGAAATGGTGGGGGGCCCCTCGTGAAAAGGTAGGAAATTAAGGGCGAACTTAAACTTAAAGCCGCCAAGATGCAGGCAGGTCCTGCCCGCTCCAGACACAGGGGTAAGTGATGGGCCAGGACACAGGGCCAGGCAGCAGCTGGGGCTGGAGGTGCCCATGCTGAGCCGCCCGACAGCGGAAGGCACTTCCCCCAACAGGTCCCTCCTGGTGAAGGGACGTGTCCGCCAGATGAGGTGGCCAGGGAGCCTCAGGAGGGCGCGGAGCCGACCGGACAGACCGTCCGCAGGCTCTTAGGCGGCGCCTTTGTGAGTCCCGCCTTCGGACCCACATCCTCCCCTGAGAGCCTCCGTTCCGCGTGACGTAAATGTGCTGTTTGCCGAGGGCGCCCACTCCAAGGCCCAGCCACCGCGTGTGGACGTTCGCTCCCGCCCCGACATGGAGACCGTCCTGATTCGCTGTAACGCGATGTCATGGGTCCCAGCTGGACGTGTGTCTGAAGAGGTGGAAGTTGGTCTCCTTTTAGGCTCCAGGTTGTGCTGATGGACCGACCGAGTGCCCAGAGCCAGGAACCGGTCTGTTCACAAAGAATAAATCAGAATTGCCCGGCTGGGTGGCTCAGGGGTTGAGCATCGACCTGTGAACCAGGAGGTCAGGGTTCGATTCCTGGGCAGGGCACAGGCCTGGGTTGCAGGCTCGATCCCCATTGTGGGGTGTGCAGGAGGCAGCTGATCCATGATTCTCTCTCATCACTGATGTTTCTCTCTCTCCTTCTCCCTTCCTCTCTGAAACCAATATATAAAAATTATATCCTTGGGAATGATTCTCTCTCATCACTGATGTTTCTCTCTCTCCTTCTCCCTTCCTCTCTGAAATCAATACAAATATATTTTTAAAAAATCAGAATAGAATTGCCCAAACCAAGCTGCTAACAAGTCAACACAGGAGCATACGTCTTTCTCACTCTCAGGCCCTCGCGCCTGGCGCAGGCTGGCCCTCCAGGCACCACGCACGGGTCTCGGGCGAGGTCTGGTCCTGGGACGCAGGGCCCCTTTGCTGGGAAAGTGCGAGCACCCCCACACACACACACAGGCGGCGGCTGGGAGCTGCTGGGAGCTGCTGGGAGCTTCCTCCCCTCTTTCTAATCTGAGTGTTTTCTCTGAAAGACCCAAGAACCACACAGCTCCCTCCTCCCAGGC
>NW_006288604.1:210180-210746 GCF_000327345.1 Myotis davidii
CGTGGCCACCTGGCAGCCCTGCCTTTCTCCAGACGCGGGGCCGCGCCCTCCCTCCCGCATCAGGGGCAGAAGAAACAAAACATTAAAAAATAAATAAAAGGGAGAAGTGGGATTTTCGTTATCGAAGTTGAGATTGTAAAGGTGGTGTCGCTGGTTCAGAGAGAAGCCCGTAGGAGACGCATGCGACCCCGGCGTCTCACCGTGACCCGGGCTGCTCAGGGGCAGCCTTGTCACAAGGGCCTCGAGCTCAGCATCTGCGACCGCAGGCGGTCGGAGCGCTGCCTCCAGTGTGATGTATTCTTGTTGGTTTGTAATCCTCCCCCAGGATGTTGTCCCACTGATTTTAGAGAGAGGGGAAGAGAGGGAGAGACAGAGAGAAACATCGATGTGAGAGAAACACATCGATTGGTTGCCTCCTGCATGAGCCTGACCAGAATCGAACCCGGGACCCTTTGGGCTGCAGGCCGACGCTCTATCCACTGAGCCACACTGGCCAGAGCCGGTTTAATGCACTTTGATCTGTGCGAGGTCAGGTGGCCGCTGCCTGGCCTGGGTCGTGCCTTCCT
>NW_006288604.1:210825-221345 GCF_000327345.1 Myotis davidii
CAGCAGCTGAGCCGTGACCACGGCGAACTTGCCTCTCGCCTGTGAGCGCCCGTGGCCACAGCCACTAGCCCTTCGGGTCTGGAGGCCTGTGCGTGTCCGCGGCGACGACAAGGATTCAGTCGGCGTTTCCTCCGTGCCCTCTGCTCATGTCGTCCGGGTTGGATCGGGAGGGGCGTCTATGACGCATGGAAGTCACATTCTGGTCCTGAACTTCGCCATTGCTCATTTCCATGTTTCAGACAAAAACTAGAGACGAGAGGAGGGGAAATGAGTTGATTCTTTAACAAAGTTACGTAATAAGATGAATCCTGAGTTGTGGCTGATTCATTTATACAGAAATGAATCAACTCGTCTGTAAAGGTCAAATGGCTGTAACCCAATAAGACATATTGTAATGACTCTGATAAATAATGCGTTTTCAAATCTGAGCTGACTCGAAACGGAAGGTTCCAGCTCCCATTCTGTCCATCCGACCCCAATGCTCAGACACTGAAGGAAGAACGGCCTTTAGATTTGAAAACACACATTAAAAAGCCTTGAAGGATCCCCGGCCGGTGTGCTCAGTGGGTAGAGCATCAGTCTGCGGACCAAAGGTCCCGGGTTCAATTCTGGTCAAGGGCACGAACCTCAGTTGCAGGCTCCTCCCCTGCCTGGGCCCTGGTCGGGCGCGTGCAGGAGGCAAACAATCCAGGTGTCCCTCGCACATTGGTGTTTCTGTCTGCCCCTCTCTCTTCCACTCTCTCTAAAAATCAATGGAAAAATATCCTCGGGTGAGGATTATCAAATAAACAATTAATTAAAGGTCTCGGAACTGGGGGCCGTCGCCTTAAGGAAACGTGTCCTGGGCCTTGGGGCCCGCGGCAGCGATGGGGCAGCGGGGCCGTGCCTGCGGGCTCGGCGGCTGCACTGGGCACGGCCATCTGACCGCATTCCGCACGGCTGGGGACGAGTGACCGTCCACCTGTCTGTTCCGTGGTCGGCTGGATGGGCGTTTACTTCCGTGTGTGGTTTGTATAACGAGTTTAAATTCTCTTCAGCCCGATTCAGAGAAGCGGAGGCCGTGCCCAGGAGACACCCAGCAGGTGCCGCGCCCGGACTCAGTTGGCGACAGCCTTTCCTCGGGGGAGCACTGGGGTGACCAGCTTGGTTCCTTCGTCCTCACACGTCAAAGCATGATTGACACTCACGATACTTGAGGTAAGTCCCTAAAATGAGCTGATGGGGATCTGCCGTTTCCATGGCGACTTGGGGAAAACTGCTCCGAGCACTGGATTTTCACCCCCGCCCGCCCCGTCTTTTCTTGCGGTTTCTTACTTGCTGGCCCCCCGCCCCCCTTCCCCCTCCCGCACACACACTGGCTGCCTGTCCCTGGCAGAGCCTCCCTCTGTCTGTCGGGGAGAACACGGGTCCGTGTGCAGAGCAACCCAGGCCCCCTGGCCGAGACCTGTGGGCCGTCCCATGGGCTCTTACAACCAAGGGCAGCCGGTTCAATGCCTTGCTTTGCAGTTAACGTCACAATTGAGAAACCACTGCTCAGAAAGTCAGGGCGACTTCTTTATTTTTCAGAATTGTACGGTTTTATTACCACGAATACACTGTGCGCACAGTCTGCCTGGTCACTCTCTCGCTGCGCAGCCTGGCGTTGGGGTTGGTGGTCTGATGGCAGCTGGGCTGCTCCCCCCACCCCCAGTGGCTTTGCGGGTCTTCGGGGAGACGCTGTGAGCAGTCAGCACAGAGAGACTGCACGTCAGCAGCGCTTCAAGCTCCTTGACGTTAGGGACCAGACGCCTCTGGGAGCCACTGGGCAGCCTGTGCTGTTTGCTTGTTGCTCCATAACCAGCGTTGGGCATCAGGATCTGGCCCCTGGGTCTTCTACGCCCCCTATTGTCAGTGCCTCTGGGTTCCCGCCAGTTCTGCTTAGTCTTGACACATCGGTCTGACTGGGTCCTCTTTTTGACAATCTTGGGTTTCACGAGGGGTCTGAGGGCAGCCATGGTGCCAAGTAGGAGATGGCTGCCACCTCCGTAGGCAGCGCCCAGGAAGAGAGCTTTTGTTTTAAATCTTTATTGTTGGAAGGATTGCATTCGTCCTCCTTCTACCCCGTTAACCTCTCCAGCCCGCTCCCCACCAGGCCCTCACCACCCCAGTGTCTGTGTCTGTGGGTGATGCATATACGCACACAAGTTCATGGGTTGATCTCTTCCCACCCGCCCTCCCTGCCTTCCCTCTGAGGGTCAACAGTCTGTTTGATGCTTCTATGCCTCTGGATCTGTTTTGTTCATCAGTTTATTTTGTTCATTAGGTTCCACATATGAGTGAGGTCATGTGATACTTGTCTTTCTCCCACTGGCTTATTTCTCTCAGCATGATGCTCTCCAGGTCCCTCCGTGCTGTTGCAATGGTCAGAGATCTTTCTTTTTTACAGCAGCGTCGTATTCCACAGTAGACGTACCACAGAGCGACTCCTGAGGCCTGAGGCCCGAGGCTTGCAGGCGTCTGTGCAAAGCAGGTCCCACTGGCCATGAGCGATGCACAATGTGAAGGCTTCAATCCTGAAGGAACTTGCTTTATTCCTAATTATGAAACATGAAGACGTTTATACTCATAAGACAGCTCTGAGCTGCAGCCTGTACGTGTGGGAGCTGATGTCCACAGAGAGGACTTGGTGGTCTCTTAGAGTAATTGCTCTTTCCTGAGCTACCTGCCCAGGCTCCTGGAGCCTCCTAAGAGTTAACTGCGAAGGAAGGGGCATTTCCCGGGCGCCCGCGTATGTAACCCTGAGAAACACCAAAACCTAGTTCAGACGTAAGTACTCGGGATGTTCTTCTCCGTGTGCAGAGCACAGCGAGGGAAGAGAACGCCTGTGCGTCTCACACACAGACTGATGGACTGCAACTGCGGCATCTTTGCTCGTGTGAATATGGCAAAAATCATCTTTAAAAGGGGGATTGCAGCTGACCTGGGGCCAGCAAATAGGGGTTACAGATGCGCTAAGAGATGTTCTTACCAAAATTCCAGCTGGGCCGCCTCGGGGGGCTGCACAGGCCACAGGTGAGGCCTGAGCGTCGGGTGGGCCCGGCCCCCGCAGCCCGCACTTCCTGGCAACCTTTCGCCCACATCAATGAGGTAATCTTTTGGAAATGACTCTGAAATGCATCTTTAATGCGCTAAGCACAGCACACCTGCAGTCAATTGGAGGCACGCATACCTCGGGTGCCATCTCAGCTCTCAGAAACCGCGCGGCCGGCAATCAATACGGCTGTCATTCGCAGTTGCTAACGTGGGCTCTGGGCCAAGCACATCTGTCTTCGTGGAAAGAGAACCGCCCCCCCCCTCACGCCCCTGCGTTTGCTAGTGCACCCTGTGAGTGTACAGTGTAGGGCACAGGATCATCCCCCCATCCCCCTCCACCCAGCCCTTACCCACCCATGCCCCACCCCCAGGTCTTTCTGCCCCCCACTGCCCATGTCCATGGGCTGTGCATATCTATATCTATATCTATATCTATATCTATATCTATATCTATATCATCTATATCTATATCATCTATATCTATATCATCTATCTATATATCTATATCTAATCTATATCTATATTTATAAAAGGCTAAGCTACCGTCTGACCGTCTGACCGGTAGCTATGACACGCACTGACCACCAGGGAGCAGATGCTCAATGCAGGAGCTGCCGAGCTGCAGTGACTTGCAGCGGCGGTTCTCGGGTGATACACTCTGGAACCAGAGAGGGGGGAGCCCTATTCCAGGGTGTGTCACCTGAGAATCACCCTCTTGCATTCCAGGACCCCTCAGGCGATGTCGGGGAGCTAGTTTCGTCCCGATCCCCACAGGCCAGTCCGAGGGACCCCACCTTCCAGAGGGACCCTGCTCACTCCACAGACACCCTTCAGGCCCCAGGCGCAGCCAGCAGGGGACGGACCGCGGGAGGTTGGCTCCAGGCGTGTCCGGCCCGTCTTGCCCCATCCCATCCACCCACACCCTGCAGAGTCATGAGGACGGGCCACAGGCTGTGGCGGTGCCCACACTGCCTGGAGGGTGCTGCAGGGCCCGCTGCCCTGGCTCTGTCCCAGGCGGGACAGGCGCCCTGTGGTGGGAGCAGGTGTGCTGCCTGTTTTGGGACAGCCCAGGGGCGTCCCGGGCATGGGAGACGGTCTTCCCTCTGTGTGGGTGGAAGCCAGGCTCAGGCCGGCTGGGACCAGGAATGGGGACGATGACGATGTGGAGAAGCCACCGTGACCTGCGAACCTCACGTGACCAAAATGACCCTTCGCTGCTGTAGGCCTGAGGGACCTGGCTGCCTGGCACCCAGAGCCCAATGCTGTCCACAGCAACCCAGGGCTCGGGGTCAGGGGGAGGCGGGAGGGAGGGCTGCCTTGGTGACTGGTCAGGGGCCAGCACTCCCATGGGTGTTGGTTCGGGGGAGGCAAGGAGGTGCCAAGTAAGACGTCCTTGGCTGCAGCCATGTCACTGGCCCCGGATGTCCCAGCAGCCGCAGTCCCGCTCGACTCCTCCTGGTCCCCAGGGGGCTGCAGGGCCTGCCCTCCGGGGTGCCCCGGTGCAGACCCCCAGGCTCAGGCTTCTGACCACAGGCCGATGCTGGTCACAGGAGCAGTGACAGCTGGCAGCGTGAATGGGGACTGAGCGCTGAGGGTGTGTTCCCTGCCCCCAGGCTGGGGACGGGGAGGGAGGCCGCTTGGAGCTTCCTCGGTGACGGTCCACGAGACTCCACAGGCGAAGGGCAGCCAGGACCCCGCCCGGAAGCCGGAGCTGACGCTGGGCTGCAGCTGGGGGAGGGCAGCAGCCTGGACGGTGTCCATGCTCGCGGTTGATGACGGCTCCGCCCCGCAGGCTCCCAGGACACCTGGGACTTCAGGCACCGGCTATGGACCAGCACGGACGGCTTCCTCGCTGGGTCTACGGAATCCCTTTGCTACAGCTCTCCATCCTCGGGCCTGTGCGGCCCCAAACCGGAACTCAGCACAGTAAGTCCTCGGAGCGCCTGGTGCTCGGCGTGCGGCAACGCGTCTCTGGGCCAGGACCTGGGAGTGAGTCTGGAACGGGTCCACGTATTTGCACAGAGGGGTGGGCGTCGTCAGACGCTGCCAGTGAGGCAGGGCCAGCGATGGAGCTGTCAGAGCCTAGATCAGTGCCACATGCTGGATGCTCGGGCTGCTTGGCCGCCGCGGCTTTAAAGCGACGTGACAGAGGGAGTGGGTTTGCTTTCTTTTGAGTGAGGAGCTCGCCCGTCAGAGGCTGATGTCATGTCTCCATGCTCCTCTCGGTGGGGCTGGGGGGCCAGGGGACCAGGCGGGAGACGGACTCCAGATGCAACGGCTGCTGCTGCATTCTCTGTGAGGCTGCATCCCTCACCTAGTACCTGGGGGCTGGATCCCGCACCTGGTACCCGGGGGGCTGCATCCCGCACCTGGTACCCGGGGGGACTGTATCCCGCACCTGGTACCTGGGGGCTGCATCCCGCACCTGGTACCCGAGGGGACTGTATCCCGCACCTGGTACCTGGGGGCTGCATCCCTCACCTGGTACCTGGGGGGACTGATCCCGCACCTGGTACCCGGGGGGCTGCATCCCTCACCTGGTACCCGGGGGGCTGCATCCCGCACCTGGTACCCGGGGGGCTGCATCCCTCACCTGGTACCCGGGGGGCTGCATCCCGCACCTGGTACCCGGGGGGCTGCATCCCTCACCTGGTACCCGGGGGGCTGCATCCCGCACCTGGTACCCGGGGGGCTGCATCCCTCACCTGGTACCCGGGGGGCTGCATCCCGCACCTGGTACCCGGGGGGCTGCATCCCTCACCTGGTACCCGGGGGGCTGCATCCCGCACCTGGTACCCGGGGGGCTGCATCCCTCACCTGGTACCCGGGGGGCTGCATCCCGCACCTGGTACCCGGGGGGCTGCATCCCTCACCTGGTACCCGGGGGGCTGCATCCCGCACCTGGTACCCGGGGGGCTGCATCCCTCACCTGGTACCCGGGGGGCTGCATCCCGCACCTGGTACCCGGGGGGCTGCATCCCTCACCTGGTACCCGGGGGGCTGCATCCCGCACCTGGTACCCGGGGGGCTGCATCCCTCACCTGGTACCCGGGGGGCTGCATCCCGCACCTGGTACCCGGGGGGCTGCATCCCTCACCTGGTACCCGGGGGGCTGCATCCCGCACCTGGTACCCGGGGGGCTGCATCCCTCACCTGGTACCCGGGGGGCTGCATCCCGCACCTGGTACCCGGGGGGCTGCATCCCTCACCTGGTACCCGGGGGGCTGCATCCCGCACCTGGTACCCGGGGGGCTGCATCCCTCACCTGGTACCCGGGGGGCTGCATCCCGCACCTGGTACCCGGGGGGCTGCATCCCTCACCTGGTACCCGGGGGGCTGCATCCCTCACCTGGTACCCGGGGGGCTGCATCCCTCACCTGGTACCCAGGGGACTGTATCCCGCACCTGGTACCCGAGGGGCTGCATCCCGCACCTGGTACCCGGGGGCTGCATCCCTCACCTGGTACCTGGGGGGCTGCATCCCGCACCTGGTACCCGGGGGGACTGTATCCCGCACCTGGTACCTGGGGGGTGGCATCTCTCACCTGGTACCTGGGTGGCTGCATCCTTCACCTGGTACCCGGGGGGACTGTATCCCACACCTGGTACCTGGGGGGCTGCATCCCGCACCTGGTACCCAGGGGGCTGCATCCCTCACCTGGTACCTGGGGGGCTGCATCCCGCACCTGGTACTTGGAGGTGAGCCCATGTTCTCAGGGGAAGACACTTGCCTGCTTATCCGAGTCGCCCGTTGCCATGGGAGACCCTCACCTCACCCCACACCTGCCCCAGCAAAGGACCTGTATTTAGCATGAGCTGAAAATTAGAGTTGAAATAACCAATGTTAATGTGAAGTTAATGAAATCGCATGTGTCTCTCCCACCCCGAGGCCTGTGGGGCCGTCCAAGGGCTTGCACTCGGGACTCACATGGGAGCCGGGAGGTGGGGGGGAAAGGGGGGCGCCCGCGGACCTGAACCCCCTCCGGCCTTGCAGCCATGTCTCCCCAGCTCTGGGTTGTGAGATGGCTTTTCTACAAGTGGAAGGAAGGGCTTTGCAGGCCTTACAGGGATTTCATGCAAAATGATAACAAAACGCCTTAAGATGCCATCGTAACGTTGGGGAGGAGGGGCCGCTGGTTTGGGACCCGGAGCCGTCACAGGGCAGGTCCCAGCCCTCTTCCCGGAGGGGCGGCCACCAGGCGGGGAGGCTGGTGGGGCCTCGGACAGCAGGGCCTCCTCAGGGTGGGGATGCTGCCAGGAAAGGTCTGAAGAGAGTGAAAACCAAACCAGCTGGACGTGCACGTGGCTGGAAACTGCAGTTTGGGCGCCACCTACCGTCCATTTCCTGGAAACTGGGGTTTTCTTAGCGGGGATATTGGGACACAAAGACCCCCACCAGCCTTCACCTTATTTTTTGAAGTTGAATCTTGGGAAAACCCCAAATGACATAAGTTTTTTCTTTAGCTTTGCCCATTACGCAGCTCACTGGTCGCTGTTGTGAAAACTTGAGTCTGGCCTCTGAGCCTGAGGTGGGTGGGTCTGTGCCCGAGGACGGGATTCCTACAACAGACGTGTTTCTTTCATTTGCTGGAGCCGCGAGAAACAGCCCGTGTTCTGGGGCCCTCCTCAAACTCCTGCTTCTACCAGAACAGATGGCGATGGAGCCAGGACGCCCTCCTCTGATCGCAGTTACAAGCAGCACAGGGCCCGCCACCTCCCTGCCTGTTCTGCTTCCTGTTGGAGCCCGTAGACAGGGAATCACGGGACGGAGAGGGCAGGACCCTTTGCAGCCCCTCTCCCACCTGGCTCTCCTCGCCCCTGATGAAACCCTGGGACCAGGAAAGGCCCGAGGCACCAGGAATCTTAGTCCCTCCCCCTGGTCCCTGGTCACCAGCCCAACTCTAGCCGATCATCAGCTCCACTAAAGGCAAGTGCCGTGTGAACAGAGGCTGAATGTTATGCTAAAGGAAATTAGAGACAAAGTTCCACCAATGTCTACTAAATATATTCCAAAGTTATGAATCTTTATATTACATGCCAAGTATACACTGAGTTCTTTTTTAAAATGTATCTTTATTGATTTCAGAGAAGGAGGGACGCCCCCCACTAGGGATTGAGCCCGAGACCCAGGCCTGTGCCCTGGCCGGGAATCAAACCAAAAGGAGCAGCGAAGGAGCCTGTTCTGCTTCGTCCCAGGACAGAGCCTGGGGTTCCCAGGGCCCGGCCTCGCGGGGAGGGTCCAGGATGCTGAGACGTAGCGTCCTGTCAGGACCTCGCTTCGGGGTCCCGTTCAAGTTCCCGGTTTCTGCCCCGGCACTGCTGTCATTTGGGTCAGGTCATCTGGGGGCTGATGGAGGACGCCCACCCCGCCAGTGACCAGTGTCACACGCCTGGGGCCGCACCGCGCTGGGAGCGAACCAGGGGACCTGGGGAAGCGGTGACACGTGACGGTGCCCAGGCGTGAGAATCAGCCTGACCGTTTTGTATGGAGTTAACACCACTCGGACACGCTGGGAACTGCTTAGCTCAGTGCTATCTGTTCAGTGTAACTGGAGGCTCCAGTCCAGGACACAGCCCGCGGGTGTTTGTTTTGAACACACGGGAGAGTGTGTTCTACAGCGTGGGCGGCTGCTGTGTTGGTTTTTTATTTCAAATCCGCTGGTTTGTGACGTGAGCGACACTGTTCTGAAGGGGCACCTGCTGTCAATAATCACCCAGGCGCTCAGCGGCTGACGGCACCGCGGGGGCCTTACCCCCCGGAGCGTGTGGAGAGGGGCTGAGACGTGTGGACACTTAGCTTCATACCAGGGGCTTGTGAGGACCCAAGTGTCCGGTCCGTGCAGGGCCACTGTGCTGACCTCCAAGGCCCCGAAGACCCCGGGGCCTCAGCTGTGGCCGTGGCCTCGCTACTCTCTGCCGGTGGAGAAAGCCGGGCAGCGGCCTGTGGAGGAGAACCCGGCCCACCAGCCGGTGCCTTCGTCCCACCAGCACTGCACTGTGGCGACAGGGACTTTCAACTCGGCTGGACCAGCTCCCAGCCCGCGACGTGACTCCTCCGAGAGCCGGCTCCAGAAAGGCCCAGCTCCGTCCACCACCTGGGGCTTCGTGCCGGAGCCGCGTGACCCACCTGTCACTGTGTGTCCGGTCACTGATGACCGAGGTAACACCCTGGACGCTATGACTTGGGGGGATTATTATTACACATCGTAATCCTGCAGGAACCCAGGTCACATAACCGACCGGCAGAGACAACCTGAGCAAAATTAGCTGCAGACAAAACAGGGTCGCGGTGAAAACCATCTTTACAAACGACGGTGGCTGCTGGGACGGGCCTGCCACGCCAGCACTTAGTTCTCAAGACGGCGACGGGACAGCTCCAGGAACGCTGCGGCCGCTGCGCCACTACTCCTCCTTCCTCCTCTTCCTCCGCTCCTTCACCTTCTGCTGCAGGGCCTTGAGGTCGGCCATCACAGTCAGCGTCTTCCGGACCCACAGGATCTGAAAGCAGGAGTTTGGAGAGCGTTCACACTGGGAACACGTACAAAGGGAAAGCGAGGACGCAGCAGGTGTAAGTACGCACCACGATGATCATGGCGTTGAGGAGCAGCGGCGCCGAAAACACTAGTGAAATGAACATCCCCCTCGAATCGAAATACTGGTATTTTGAAAATGACCTGTTTCAAGAAAAATTTAAAAATCACTTAGCGTAGCGAAACAATGTTTTAAATGACGTTCTCTACTTAGTGTGAGGCTTCTGGAGGCCTCAGGTCACGAAGGCAGAACCCACCCTGATGACGGCACCGGCCCTCGGGTCCTACATGGTCAGACCCTGACATCTGGTGGAGGCGGAGCTGAGGCCCCGACACTGGACATGGTCCCGGGAGGGGGGAGAGGCTGCAGCGTGCTCTCCACTCGGCCCACGCGCACCAATTCCATCAGGCCACTTCCTTACTCTGCCGCTAACATCACTTTCAAAAGCCCCGACCTCTCTCCCCCTCGAGGTCATGGCCAGCAGCACCCAGTTTTCAGCTGGCACTGCCAGAGGAATGTGTGAGGAGCGCTTCCCAGCCTAAACCTGTCCGAGCGGAGGCTGCTGTGCTGCATGCAGGTGCTCGTTCCAAAAAGCAGAAGCCGGACAGCGACCTGCCCCGACCGGCTCACCTCCAGTTCATGGCGGCCACTTCATTGATGTACTCAGCACAGTAGACCAAGGTGACTGCAAGAGAAGCCGTGTTAGAACCTGCGTGACTGACCAGTAGTCATTGTGGAAACACCCTCTACAGACGCATGCTCAGTGTAAACACAAGACAGCAAGAGTTCGAGGGGAAATGGAATTTCTCCTTTAGATGTAACATCAGGTAACAATGATAAAACTGAGACGTCAGGACACACCCTTTGACCGAAAGGAAACCAGGCCCACAACGTCAGTCTCCACGTCTCGGTGAAAC
>NW_006288604.1:221399-222754 GCF_000327345.1 Myotis davidii
CCTACATGCTCCAGGCACAGGTCAGGGCGACGGGACGCTGGGCAGCAGGGCCTAGAGCCGCGGAGCCGGGACCTCGCGATTCTGCCAACAGGGGCCGCCCTGTGAGCAGCAGCATTGGGGGCCAAGCCAGGGCAGCAGGAGCCCCAGCCGCAGGGACGCTGATTTGTGCCCGTGTCCTTCCCAGTTCGCACCCTCCCTGCCAGAGCGAGCAGCACGGCACTCGCCCGTGGCGAAAAGCTTGTAAAGAATCAGCATCTCACTAACCCTGACTCATCTTGTGCAACTGGTCCCGACCCCTCCCTGGTAAGGCAGGTGCTCGGTAGATTCCTTTCAAATACAATATCCACAAATTCATGTCACCTCTGGAATTCCCGAGAGAGAAATCCGGGCGAGCCCTGAGACTGAGAGTAGAGCCTCAGACAGAGGGCTGGGCCCCGGGAACACGCTACATGCTGAGGACACGCAAGGCGCAACACATAGCTCTGTCCATTCCACTCACCGAGGCACAGGAAGTGCCCGACCTGCAGTTCGTATCGCCGGGAGGACACACAGGTGAGCAGCAGGCAGAGTACGTGGAAGACGACCAGGCCGAGGAGCCAGGGCTCCGTCCAGTCTATCTGCTGTGAACACACCATTGGACACTCGTCAACATCAACTCCCTCGGGGCCAGGCCTCAGTCTCCAGGGTCAGTGGGGCGTCAGTGACCCCTCACTCCTGAGGACTTACTTCTGGGGCTACTGAGCAAGGCTCCAGAGAGGCCCCCAACCCCGGGCCTCACAGAAGAGGGGGAGGGAGCGGGAAGGGAAGGAGGGAACCTGGACCCCTCCGTGGCTACCATGGCCCCCGGTCCGGAGAGGAATTCAGGGTCTAATGCTGGAGCACAGAGGGGTGGCCTCCTGGCCGGCCCTGGGGTTTGTGGAGCTGTCACACTGTGAGACGAGTGGACCCTAAGGGTCACTGTCCCAGGAGGGAGGAGGAAGTTAGTGGTTTGTTCAGGAGATGCACTTGGTTACTCCCCCTCAAGACCCCTATTTCAAGCCCCTAAGCCAGGATTAAGGCCTTGAGAAATCCGAGCCATCCCTATGGCAAGACTTGCTTTTCCTTTCGCCCTGCCCCAGCCTGCAAACAGTGCTGCGAGCCCAGGTCTGCGCAACCCCACGCTGGCCAGGTCCTCACCCCACGGCCCGATGCCCCCCTGTGCTCGGATCCACGCTCTGCCCGACCCGGCTGCAGACCAGGCCCCCGGACTGAGCCCGAAGCCTTCAGGCCCAGTGCGGCCGCCCTCCCGCACGCCAGGCCCGCAGGACCATGCAGCCGGGCAGGTAAGCTGGCCGCGAGCTACGTCCACCCACTCG
>NW_006288604.1:223619-225043 GCF_000327345.1 Myotis davidii
CTCCCGTTTGGGGGTGTTAGGGTTCCGTCGGGTTCCTGCCCCGCCCGCGGCCTACTCCGCCCTTTTGCTCTATGGTCACAGCCGCCCCTTTGAGCTCAGTGTCCTCCTAATTTTCGATAACAGGTTTTTCCTTTTCCCAACGTCAGGCACAGTGTTCCCTGCACCTGAGTGGAAAGATCCAAGTGCCCCCGCACATGCAGTGCTGTTTCCCGCAAAGCTGACACCCTTGTTCTCTACCGCAGTTTAACGGGGGCACCAGCAGGTGGCAGCACGAGGCCGGTCCCAGGTCCTGCGCGGTGGGAACCTGAACACCTTTTCCATGATGTTTGCAACAGAATGAGTTTTCATATATTCGCACCTGTTGAACTGAGATTTTTTAGCCAACACCATTGGATTTTAGGCGAGAAAATTGTACACCATGGAATAGCTAAATGTGTTATTTTGGGAGTTCTTTATTAGATTGCCTTTAAAAAGTTACTTTAAAATGTGCTTGTGAAAAATCCATAATCATGGGTAATAAAAGCTTTAGAGATAAAACCCAACAATTTAATACCTCATTTCCACTTTATTTTTTCAATATTCTATCAGTGCAGCCCTAGCTGGTGTGGCTCAGTGGATAGAGTGTTGGTCTGTGGACTGAAGGGTCTCGGGTTCGATTCAGGTCAAAGGCACACAGGCCTGGATTGCAGGCTTGATCCCCAGTAGGGGGCGTGCAGGAGGCAGCCAGTGCATGATTCTCTCTCATCATTGATGTTCCTCCCTCCCTTCCTCCCTGAAATCAGTAAAAACATGTTGTCAGTGCATCTCTACCCTTGTGCTCACAGAGGAGTTTGACTGCATGGCCACACTGCCCTGTGCCGATTTGGTGGGATTCATGTTCTGCCTGTCTGATCTGAGCCTCTCCAGGGCATTAGTCTGTGTTATCTGCGGAAACGATTGCAATGTGAATGAACTGATGAGCCTGTCCAGACAGCTCATTTAGTAACTAGTGATGAAAATGTGTGGTGTTGTCTATCCTATATAATAAGAGCCTAATATGCAAATTGTCCCCTCGACTGGGAGTTCGACTGCTCGCTATGATGTGCGCTGACCACCAGGGGGCGGCATGGAACATGGTGGGCGTCGGCGACGCAGGGCTAGCAGTGGCGGTGCTGCCAGTCCTGGTGGGCCGCGATGAGAGCGGAACTGCGGCAGGATGGTGGAGCAGATGGGCAGGCAGCACCAGGCCAAGGCAGATGCGAGCGGGGCCCAATCGCCCCACCGATTGCCCCGCAGATAGCGATCAGTGGCAGTGGAAGCAGGGGGCCCGGCCCCGACCCATCGCCCCACAGGCGGGATGGTGGAGCAGGTGAAGGGGCAGCACCAGGCCAAGGCGAGGTGCCAGGCGGGACTGCAGGATTGCGGGGTTGCAAAGCTGGAGGAAG
>NW_006288604.1:225205-234097 GCF_000327345.1 Myotis davidii
TGGTGGGGTGCCAGGCGGGCTGCAGGGCTGTGAGGCTGGGGGCATGAGCTGGGGCCCGATCCCTGTAGGCCACCCTGAGGGACCCCACCCGTGCATGAATTCATGCCTTGGACCTCTAGTCTGTATATAAAAAAGCCTGAACGACCGGTCACTATGACACACATTGACCACTGGGGGCAGACGCTCAAGGCAGGAGCTGCTCTCTGGTGGCCAGTGCACTCCCACATCAGGAGCGCTGCTCAGCTGACCCACGGGCACCAGACGCAGGGCAGTGGCGCAGGCCTCTCGCAATCGGGACTGACTGGGCATGAGCCCGCAGCAGGCACAGTGGAGCCAGGATGAGCAGGAGGGCAGGCGGCGTTGGACTGCCAGTTTTGGCCCAATCCCCGCAGGCCATGCCTGGGGGGACCCCACCAGTGCACGAATCCGTGCACCAGGCCTCTAGTATTTGTATAGAGGCCCCGAGGACTACACATAATCAAATGCTGTGACTGCAAAACTTCCTGTTCCTAGACAAAGGCCTTTCATGCCAAAGGAGAAAGAAGAGTTCGGGGGAACAAGTGTAGTCCCTGTCTTCTTCGGGGACATTGAGTCAGTAACACTATGTTATCAGTGGAGGAGCTGAGCACAGGTGCTGAGGACAGTTTCCAGCACGTGTTTGGAAGGCGGCTCTGGGAAAACGGATTTTAGATGAGAGAAAGCTGGATTTGAACATGAACGATTTCCCTCACAGCAGCGTGGCCTGGGGGTTGGTTATTGTTTTTTAATTGCCCAAGTCTTAGTTTATTGTGTGTAAAAGTGGCTAATAATGCCTTTCTGATGCGTGGTTTCTAGGATTTGTGATAATATGCCCTAAAGGCCGTGCTTTGTGCCGAGTGAATGCTTTTGCTTAATAAGTGAGAACTATTACTACTTCTATAACGTCCCAACCCATCTCTCCCCGGGCCCTCTTCTTTTTAATGCACAGGCAACATTCCTTCTGCTTCCCACTCCCGTCCTGCTCAGGTAGAAGTGTGCGTCAGCCATGGACAGCAACACAGCGCTTGTATTTCACTCTGGGAGGTGTCATAGCCCGCCTTTCTGCACTGCATTGCGCATTGAATATTGCATCTTGAAAAGGTTTAAAGGCCAGAAACATTTTGTCTGAGAATCTACAGCCGGTTCAGGCCCAATCAGTGTGGCTGTGCAGCTCAGATTACTTTTCCTAATATGGATGTTTCTGCTCTATTAAACCAACCAGCTGTTTACACAAGTCTTCTCTGACTGGAGATTGCGTTTGCCTGATAAATAGATCTTTTATGGAAGATGTAAATTTCTTGATTTTTTAACTTGTCAGGTTCAGGTTTCTCTTTCTGTAAAGGAGACAGACACACACAGGACACGGTTCTGTCTGTGGAAACCGTCTTCGTTCACAGAGTCCCGAGGAAAGCATCCAGAGACCCCAGCGAGGGGTGTGGCGTGGTGAGGGCAGAAGGCTGGCCCTGGGTGCACAGTGTCTCATCGCTGTCCCACCGTACAAGAAGTCCAGCCTCCTTTTCATCAAGTATGTTCCTATTGTGTTTCTCTCCTGCGATTTCTTTCACTACAAGCTGTTTAATGTAACTTAATAATTACCTTTACCAAGATTGTCTAACACTGAACAACATAGGCATGAGGTTAAGAAATTCTCTTGATTTAAGAATTACTCTGTCCAATAGAACTTATGAGAGCATATACTTTATTTCCTTCATCCTGTCTATTTACACCAACGTCAGTTTCATCCTTTTAAGAGTGTAGCCATCCTAACAAAATCTCCACAGCCATGGAGAGCATTTGTTTTTAAAAGAGGCTGCATCGAACTGTTCCATGGGAGCTTGACCTGTAGCAGTAGCTTCACGTTGTTCTCCGTCCTTGCCCAGGACGAGCACACCCTGCATAAGCACCTCTGTTTATATTAAGGAATCTGCACTTTCTTCTCTCTAATCTATTATGTAATGGAATTCCAATTATTTATACAGTAGTAGAATTTCTTATTTTATTTCACTTATACACTTGCTTTTCACTGAGGTTTGTGTGGCTATTTTAAACTCCCTCAGGCATAAAATCAAAGGCAATTCAGAATGTTGACAGGTGCTTAGAATTGGATCTTTCCTCTTGCCAGGACCACTTTTCTAATACAGTTTCTATTTTTTGCCTTGGAAATCTATCACAAAAAATATTCAGCATTTTATAAGAATTCTTTTTTACTTGCCATCTTCTACCGTCAGGGAAACGTGGAGAGGGGTTGTCTGGGGCACTTGGGCTCCCGTTGGGGCTGAGCAGGAACACATGGGTCCCAGCTCCTCCCGAAGCTGCACACTCGCCTCTCCAGCCGGTGAGGGGGGTTCCAGGCTGGAGAGCAGTGACTGTGTCTGCAATGACGTGACTCACAGATAGGCGCTGTCCAGGGTCTGCGACAAGGAGCCATGGCGAAGGGTGTGCACAGGGGTGTGCACAGGATTGCAGATAGGACTCGTCTGTTTGGCATTGCCATCCTTGGAGGAACAGTAGATGCAGGAAACCAAGGACACATCTGTGTAAATCCTGGACCCATGTCGTGATCTCTGTAGAGAGAGCAGCACATGAGCAAGAGGAAGTGGTGGCACAACAGGTGCCCTGCATACTGCCCATCACTGACAGGTGGCTCCATCGGCTGACAGGCAGCTGTGCATGGAAGGAGGGGCTGCAGAGCAGCTCCAGGTGCCTGGGGAGGTCTGCTCCTGTCCTGCCGCGGTCCCACCCACATCGCTGTCCCCGGAGGCTTTTCCTAACCAGAGGGCATGCAGAGCTGAGGAGGACTTCCACTGCTCACTGCAGACAAAACACCTGGGAACCTGCATGAAACACAGTGCGGAAGCCAAAACTGACAGATGCCAGAGAACGGAAAGGCAGTGAGGACGCTCCCCCAAAGAAGGGAAAATGGAGCAGGACAGATGGGAGCTGCTCTTTCGTGATTTTGATCACGTACCAGGAGAAGCTGAGTGAAACATAATCAAAGTGGTTGAGAAATTCTGAAAATAATTTTTAAATCTTCAGAACCTGAAGGGACACAAATTTGAACTCAGGACCCACTAATGAAGGGTACCGGATGCGCCCCAGATGTCAAATGACCAGGAAGGAGAGCAGGTCGCATGCAAAGACGGCAGCACTGTAGACCAACCTCAGCCCACAACCCGCCTCTGACCAGCCATCCGCTGGTCACAAGTGACTCCTCTTTGGGGAAAGACGATGCCACCCAGAGTCCCAAATTTTCTCTAACATTATTTATATACCCTAGAGGCCTAGCACACGAAATGTGTGCACTGGCAGGGTCCCTACTTCCTCCTCCGCCCCCCGGCCGGCCCCACCCCCTGGTTGAACTCCCGGACAACTCCCAGTTAAGGGGACAGTTTGCATACTACTCTTTTATTATATAGGATTGTATGTTTCTCAGATGTTTGCAAACACACAGGAGACAACATTCATGGCTTAAAAACAAATTTAACCAGGACTGCAATCAAACGGCGGGGGCTTTGGACGCTGGTTACCGGACACTGATTTAGAAAAAATAAAATACTTCCAAGAGGTTAGTTGACAAGATGGAGAATTTTAACTGCAGAGAATAAAATTTGGAAATTCTGGTGAAAACAATTTCTAAAATTAAGAACCTGCAGGCTCTTACAGGTGAGTTGAAGGGAGCATTTGATGACAGGTGAGATTTGTGCACTGGCAGTTAAATCAGAAGAAAACATTCAGTCTCAACACATTGGTCAAGAAGAATATGAAAGATGAAAGGGTGATAAAGTAATATAATAAATCACGGAAGAACAAACTGTGTTTGGAGTCTGAGAGAGAAAAGGGAAAAAGGGCCAAGTCATACTTAAAGAAAATATACCAATTTTTCAAAACAATATATCCTACCAAGCCAAAGATTCAGATGAGCAATAAAACCTGGGGAGCATAAATAAAGAAAAAACTAATCTCAGGTGCACTACAGCACAGGAATGAAAAGAGAAGTAAGCTATTTATAGTGGGAAGTGCAACAGAGGTCATTTTTAAGGCACATTTCACAGAATCGAGACACTGCTTTCCCAGCTGTAATCTCAGAATCCAGGACCATGGAATCACATTTGTAAAGTGCTGAGAGAAATAGCTACTGACCTTGAACTCCACCCTCTGGAAACCTGAAACTTACCAGGAAAGATCAAGGCCAGCCCAGTTGGTTTCGCTCAGTGGATGGAGCGTCGGCCTGCCACCTGAAGGGTCCCGGGTTCGATTCCCGGGTCAAAGGCACGTGCCCAGGTTGCGGGCTTGATCCCCAGTATGGGGTGTGCAGGAGGCAGCCGATCAGTGATTCTCTTTCATCATTGGTGTTTCTTTCCCTCTCCCTTCCTCTCAGAAATCAATAAAAATATGTGTACGTATGTGTGTGTGTATATATATATATGGCTTTTAAAAAAGAACAAGCCCATTATAGACATACAAAAAGTGAGAGAATATCATAATCAGGCTTTAATGAAAAGAAATAAAAATGACCTTCTTTAAGCAGACCCCACATGAAACACATATTGGAAGAAATAAAAGCTATGGAGGTAGGTAATTGTGTTAAAATTAACTGACATTTAGCCCTAACCAATATGGCTCAGTGGATAGAGTGTTGGCCCTCAGACTGAAGGGTACCAGGTTCGATTGTAGTCAAGGGCATGTAGCTTAGTTGCAGGCTTGATCCCCAGTAGGGGGCATGCAGGAGGCAGCTGATCGATGTTTCTCTATCATTGGTGTTCCATCTCTCACTCTCCCTCTTTCTTCCTCTCTCTAAAATCAATTAAAATATATTTAAAAAATAACTGACATTCAAGTCTATAAGACAATGAATATTTTATGGAATTTAATCACATGAGCTATCGAAGGTTTCCCTTACATTAGAGAGTTTTTGATTTAAGCAGTTCCTTCCTTTTCTTTCTTAGTTTCCATCTCTGCTTATATCACTGATCTGTTCTTGAATGTTGCCCTTTTTATGAGAGGCCTTAATATACTCATCTCAGTTATTTCCAATACCTTATTTGCTATTTCCCAAGTCTGTGCGGTTCCGAGCTGTGTGTGGTCCCTCGGCTCCTGCCTGTCCTGCATCAGTCGCTGTGTGTGAACCCGTGGAATTTAATCAAGTTTGAGCATAAGAATCCACCCCGTACGAGTGCAACCTGGGAGCCCCCTGGTGGCCTCACGAGCTCACCTGTGCCCACATGGTAAATAGCTCTCGGATGCCACAGGGAAATTGTCACACAGCGTTGCACATTGTCTTGCTGTCACTTTCCCACTCATCTTCTTGCAAATACTCTATGTACTCTTTCAAGTTTTAGTAAACCTGCCTGCCTTATAGAGTCCTTGTCAATTTCTAAATGTCCCCTGTGGAGGTAAATTTATTTTTATGGATGGGCTGCGGTGTGTGTCATAACAAGATAAAAAATGTAAGTGTGCAGCACAGGGGTGGGAGGAGGTGTTTTTATTCCTGGAAAAGGAGGGACTCCCCTAGAGAAAGGACTTCTGAGTCGGTGGCTGCACAGCTTCAGAGAAGGAAGGCGGGAGAGCAGATTCCTGGGAGACCAGCCTGGACATGGGGGATGGGACGATGAGATGGATGTGGAGGGACCACAGCAGGACAGGAAGCGGGAGGGGGGGGGGGCTGCTGCACACGCACAGCCTTGTTGGAAGGACAAGATAAGGCGCCGAAAAAGACCTGCCTCCTAAAAACCCCAGGTCCCCAGAGCCCACCTGTACCGGGTCCCAGGACACCTGTCATCCAGGTTGCTGAGTTCAAGAAACGGCCCCATGAACCAGCAGGAAGCAAATAGGACGTTGCCTGCTGCCCGATGCACAGCGTTGGGAATTTTTACCTTTGGAAAAAGGAATCTTACTTTTTGCCATAGGAAAATTAGAAGTTATTAAAATTACAGAGATGTTATAATTTTTATTCTTAAAGGAGAACTTAATTATCTAAACCCATAGTAACTTTTATTGAAAAAAGGTCTCCAGTGGTCTAGTACATTTGAGATATGTTAATGATAGTATTAATTATGAATTAGCTATGTTAAAGTTATTCATCTAAAAATATTTTATTCTATGATGTTTAATCAACCAAGACCCAGAAGAAATCTCCATGAAAAATACTATCCTTCATTTAAAAAATAAATAGAAGAAACATTTCTCATTTTAAAGGGCATATATATATATAGATATAGATATATAGATATATATAGATCTATCTCTATCTCTATCTACATAGAGATAGAGATAGAGATATATAGATATAGATATAGATATAGATAGATATAGATATAGATATAGATATAGATAGATACAGAATGCTGATTGTAGATTTTATGTCAAGATCATGGCCAGGCATGATAAAACTCTTTCCTAAATATTTTATTTTTATGACACCTTTGGAAAGATAAACATTTCCAGTGGCACACAGAATTAATGCAGGCTAATAAATGTAAAGGCTATTATGCTAACCATGGTGTCTTTGTTTCTCTCTCTCAGCTGTCTTATAACGTTCCTCATTTCAGATCAGAAGGGTTCTCTCACTTTCCCGGGTTCCCTGTGGCTGCTGTTTTAACGTCACAAGTAAAGGCGCTGGCACAGGAAACGTAATAATTGGCTTTAGTTTACACAGTGTTTTGTGGCCTTGTCTTTTTATTACTTTGTGTTTCCCTGAAAATGTTCCTCATAATTTGTAATATGCCACATTCTAGGTCAGTCAAACTGACTGGGTTTGTGTTCAGCGTGCTTTGACTCCAGGTCTCTTTATAGATGCTTTCCTTTGCATGTTCGGGAAGCTGTGCTCTGTCTCTGCCTTAATTCCAAGGACAGCCCGGAGTTAAGTTCAAAAGCACCGAAACCCCCATCCTGAGTTTGTTTTCTGAGTTCTCTTCCAGGGCAGCCACTGAATTCTTTCCTCATCCTGAAGTCCTGGATCCCACCCAAACCTATGTTTTTAAGGGCTCATGGGTCTTTTTTTTTTAATATATTTTAATTGTCTTTTTACAGAGAGGAATGGAGAGTTAGAAACATCGGTGAGAGAGAAACATCGATCAGCTCCCTCCTGCACACCCCCTACTGGGGATGTGCCCACAACCAAGGTACATGCCCTTGACCGGAATCGAACCTGGGACCTTTCAGCCCGCAGGCTGATGCTCTATCCACTGAGACAAACCGGTCAGGTCAGGGCGGGCTCGTGGGTTTTCATAGAGAAGCTGAGAAGTGTAAAATTTAACCCATTGTACGCCATGAGCGTCTGAAGATGCAAGCGACGGACCTTCCCCACATGCCACGTGCATCTATTAAAAAAGAAAAACGTTTTCCCTAAGTGGCAGCGCTGACCAACTTTAAAGTCATTTTTCATGAGAATTTTCAGCTGAAAATATTCAAGAACACCCGAATTGTAATATATTTATTTTCATAATATTCATTGCAAATTGATTTTTTTAATTAAATTCAAAATATCGTGGCGTGCGGGGATGGTTTCCGTTTTGGACGTGTGGTAGTTAACTGGTTAACAGAAGTTAGGGTATCCATTGGTTTGCTAAGTGTGAGCTAAAGTCGGGCTTTACGGAGCATGAGATCCTGAGGTTTGGACGCGGGCTTACATGGATGTTTGGAGAGATTCCATGTTCTCAGTTCACAGTGGCCACGTCCTAAATGAAGAAGCCACACTTGCAGGTTCCTGGGTGGGGAGGCCAGCTGGACAGGCCGCATGCTCCGTCTGCTCAGCCCCTCCATGCCGACCCACATCTGGGCTCATGTAACCTGACTGATGGAAAAAGGAATGTATTCTGTCAATGGTGGTCGGAACCCCTGCATTTTTTAACTGGCCCCTTGCTATTTTTAGAGACGATATCAACACACATGAAATGCATTCCCTACTTAATGGAATTTTCATGCAATACTGTGGGTTCATGGGTCGGAGATGCGTGTTTACAGAAAATGACAGATCATTAATCCAAGAATCTCCGGGCGCGACTCAGCAGCAGGCGCGATGACAGCAATTCCTCAGGGCTCGGCTCCTCGCCGCGACCTCATCTGCTCGTCAGCTGACCGTACCTCACAAACTCCTCAGTAAGGGCCCACCTACGCCAGCTTCAGCAGCCACGGCCTCTAACCTAGCTGGAAGGGACGGTTCTTGATGCTATAATTATGCCCTTCAAATTTGCCTCTCTTATGAATAATATTTAAATACGTAAACAGGTATTCCATGCACACTGTGAGGATTTCTCTTCACAGGCAGGTAGAATCGGTGGGTTACACTTTATACAGCATAGAATTTTTTTATTAAGATTTTATACTACGTATTTTAGAGAAGGTTCACGGCAAAATAGAGGGGAGTGTATAGAAATTTCTCATGTGGCCCCAGCTCCACACAGGCACAGCCTCCCTCCATCAGCATCCCCCCAATGGGACATTTGTTACAACCGAGGAGCCTGCACTGACACCTCGTCACCCAGAGTCCACGGTGTGAGTGAGGGGTCACGGTGTTGCACATTCTATGGGTTTAGACAAATGTATGATGACATCATTATAGCATCACAAATGGTTTCCCTGCCCTGAACATACTGTGCTCTGCCTGCCCATCCCTCCTCCCCTCGCCCCTGCTAACCACTCATTTTTATTGTCTCCATAGTATTGCCTTTTCCAGAATGTCACATACCGTATTTGCCGGCGTATAAGATGATTTTTTGGCCCTGAAAAATATGCCTCCAAGTGGGGGGTCGTCTTATACGCCAGGTACACTTCAGATAGACTGCCCATAGTGCTTGCCCCGTGCCATAGTGGCCTCCCGATGCCCGCCCACTTCATTCCACATACCGTTCAGGCATCAGCAGCGCTGCTGGGTGT
>NW_006288604.1:234406-237572 GCF_000327345.1 Myotis davidii
ATCTTTCTTCTATCATTGACAGTCCCTCTAGGTTGTGGGCTGCTTGCCTGTGTTCCTGAGAAGCATCTACGGTACCAGTCTATAGAGTGTGTTTTCTTTAGTGAATTACCGGTATGTTTACCGGTAATAAACTTGCACTGTTTTATGTATATGTTTGATTACATACAGCCTTGTGACAGTTTTCCTGCATGTCATAAGCATTTGAATATAAATTAAAATGTTAAAATCAAATCTGATATTGTTTTACCTTTTATTTGGTGTGTGGAAGGTGTGCGGAAGAGGGGGTAGTCTTATACGGCGAGTATATAACAAACTCTGTATTTTGAGTGGAAATGTTAGGGGGTCGTCTTATACGCCCAGTTGTCTTATACGCCGGCAAATACGGTAGTTGGAATCACAATATGCCACCTTCTCAAGTTTGTCTTTCATTAGTCATATGTATTTAATGTTCATCTATGTTGCCCAGCTGGCGTGGCTCAGTGGTTGAGCATTGACCTATGAACCAAGGAGGTCACGGTTCCGTTCACAGGCAGAGACACATGCTGGGCCATAATGATGACAATGATGCGAAGTTATGACAAGTCAGTGACAGGATGAAAGTTATCGACTGTTACGAGTGTTCAGTGGACAGGTCCCCACATCCATTCTGTCAGGCTGGGCATCCCCACTGCTATCCCCATGGGTGCCTTCATGTCCAGGGCAGGCTCCCTCTCTTCACGGTTCTCTCCCCCACCCCGCCCCCCCACCCCCAGATACCCCAGGCTTTTCAACAAGTTCTGTGGCAGCTGGAGATGCGGGCTTAATGGAGGGCGTGTGACACGGAGGCAGCCCAGACCACACACGTTCAAGCAAAGTTTGGTCCCGTAGCCCTGTGAGCAGTGGGCACGTCACAGGAGTGAAACAGCTCAGGCGGAAATGAGGTCACAGTGGGAGCAAGTTCTTACCACGAGAAGAAAGCCTGGCTCTGGAGGGTTAATTCTGAGACATTTTGAAATAAAACATGAAATTTTAAGAGAATTGACATTAATCACAGGAAATTTTATGTTCTTTTTATATTTTCCCCCCAGATTGTCTTTCAGAGCACGCCCACCAGGTCACACAGCCCATCAGAGTGACTAGGGGTCAAAGGGCACGCCTTATAGTTTAGAAGACTATGGGACCGCTGGTGCAGTCCGGTCATTTCCAGATTACTTCCTAGGACTTAATGGGTCATAATTGATGGGAGGAATGTGCGCTGGCACTCCATTTTCACTAGGATAATGGTAATTTTTCAGTAATTGCTCTTTTTAATGGGATGGATTTCTCAGCATTATTTCTTTTTTATTGAATTTACTGGGGTGACATCGGTTAATAAAATTGTCAGCATTATTTCTGCCTCGAATTTCTATTCAAGGCCAACATGCAGAGAAATATATTAATTGATGGTTGTAAAGGTTTCTAACTGAATATAAGATTTAATATTACCTGCATTTCAGATACGCTGAAGGAATAATGACTGGCCAACAGGAGTCTCCAAGGTGAGCGAGCTCACAAACAGTTGTAGGTCTGTCTCTCCGGAGCTCCCCACCAGCAGTCACGACAGGATATCCTCCACCCCAACGCCTCCATGCCCGCCTCCCAGCGCAGCCACTCCCTTCCCAGCCTGGTAAGCAGCATCTGTGACTGACCCGCCTGGCTCCTGCCTGACCCTCTGGGCCACCCCCATCCACTTCCTGCTGGAAACAGCTCTTACTCCTCTAATAATCGGACGTGATCATCATCAGATCTAACAATCGGATCCTGGCAATTAAAAGTTAGCTATCAAAATAGTAAGAGTTGTTGTGCAGTTGGGAAGGAAGAAACAAACTGTCTTTGCTCACAGAAGATATGCCTGTATGTGTAGAAATGCCAAAGACTCAAGAACAACAATCTCCTGGAACTGACATGGCTACAGCACGGGCTGCAGGGCTCACTCTTAATGCACAAAAGCCATCACTTTCCTACACACCAGCGGGAACCACTGAAATCTGAAATTAACAACCCAATGCCATGGGCATAAGCACCCAAATAAGGAGAAACACTGAGACCGAAGACTAAGAAATGTACAAAATAAATGTAAGGAAAACCACCTCACTCATGAAAACAGTCAGAGAATGCTGGGGTCCAGCCCCAGCGGTCCAGGGATTCCCAAAGGTGTGGACGGAGTCGGCGAAGAATGTTTTACACGGAGACAGCGTTCAAAACTCTCTAGCTTTCCTTAGTCTCCGTGGATCTTCCCTGTGCCTGGCTGAGGCCACAGAGAGAGAGAGATCCCAAGGCAAGCTGAGCCTTTATTTTATAGTGAGAGGTAAACAAGGTAGTGGTTACCATAGTTACACAGTTCTTGTGAGTTTCACTTGTTTTGACCACTTCCTGCACTTCCCTCAGCCCATTAGCTCCCAGATAAGATCTAGAGAGCCTCATAAGGTCAAGCTTAATTATGCTAAGAGGACTGTGCCCTCTAAGCTGGGAATTGATTGTGACTTTACCAACAGATCAGTCCTAGGCTTAATCCTATATCAGCTCTCCACAGGTTTTACTGATTTATTCCCTTCCTTAGTCCTGTTAATCCCTAACTCCAGGGAAAAATCCCCACCTGGGGAAACAACATTTCTCAGAGAGGTGACCTTGGTTAAAACACATAGTGCCAAGAAGGAGAGCAAATATATTAAGAACAGTATGCCATAAATGACGGGTCCCATAAAACAGCAAGAATGGACCGGCTCCGGCAACCTTGCCTGCGGTCCACCGTTCAAATCATGGTCACGGACCACAGGCAAGGTGGCATTCCGGGACCCAGAAGCCGCGTTTGCTCCAAGCCATATTTGGATCATGATTTTGATCGCAAGGTAGCAGGCAAGGCGGTTTCTGGGTCGCAGAATGTGGCCTTGCCTGCGGCCCAGCTTTCAAATCACGATCATCGGACACAGACAAGTCGGCTCCTGGGTCCCGGCTGTCTCCTTGCCTGTGGGCTAGTTTTCTGATCACAATTATGTGCTGCAGCACGGTGGATCCTTTTCCCAGGATGTCTGGTCACTACCGTGATCACGATCGCGATCACGAATCACTGCTGGAGGCATGGAGGCTTGTGGGTCTCGCAATGTCGCCTTGCCTGCGGCCCGTGATCATGATTTTGAAGCTGGGCTGC
>NW_006288604.1:241025-242176 GCF_000327345.1 Myotis davidii
TGAGCGGTAAACAAGGTAGTGGTCACCAAAGTTACACTGTTCTTGTGAATTTCACTTGTTCACACCATGGTTATACTTCCTGCACTTCCTCAGCCCATTAGCTTCCCAGATAAGATCTAGGGAGCCTCCTAAGGTCAAGCCAGTTATGCTAAGAGGACTGTGCCCTCTAAGCTGGAAATTGTGACTTTGCCCACAGATCAGTCCTAGGCTTAACCCTATATCAGCTCCCTACAAGAGAAGACCTGAATGGATGCAAAGATGGTCCATGTTCCTGGGGAGGCGACTCAATATTGACCAGATGTCCGTTCTTCCCAACTTGACCTATAGATTCAATGCAATCCAACCAGATTCAAGCAAGTTGGTTTGTGGCTATGGACAGAATGATTCTGAAGTTTCTATGGAGAGAAGCCACGTGCCCAGAGGGGCCAGCACAGTATTGAAGGAGGAGAACAGAGTGGAGGGCCTGACACTCGGGGGTCCTGACTTATCTATCATAAAGCTGCCGTGACCATGGGGGGTGGGGGGGCGCGGTTGTTGGTGAAATAATGGGCAAGTAGAGCAATGGGCAGAGCAGAAAGCCAGAACAGACCCCATAAATACAGTCACTTAATCTTTGACAGAGGCGCAGAGGCAGCACAACGGAGAAAGGACAGTCCCTTTAGCCACGGGAGCTGGAATAACTGGATAGCTTCTTACAAAAATAAAGCTAGACACAGACCTCACACCCGGCACAGAAAATTAACTCAAAATGGATCACAGACTTAAATGTGAAACGCAAAATTACGAACTCCAAGCAGATAGCATAGGATAAAACCTCGATGACCGTGGGTATTGGGATGTCTGTAGATACGACATTAAAAGGGCTCTTGGTCACGGATGCCCATGCGTGGCTGTGGATGACAGAAGCCATCACAGGCCAGGCAGCTGGTCGACCAGACCATTTCAGACGGAACAGGAGGCGGTGCAGATAAACCGTGAGGGTCTGGTGGCAGGTGCAGCTGCAGGCAGGACAGCCTGGGAGAGGCCATGACAGAGGGAAAGCCAGAGGCCGGGATGTGGTGATGGAGCCAAGATGGCTCTGCTCACACCAGGTCTGGAGAGCAGTTCTTCCCTCAGGGGCTTGGGGACCAAGGCTGCTCTTCCCCAGGAAC
>NW_006288604.1:242250-244158 GCF_000327345.1 Myotis davidii
AGGGAGAACGGGCAAAGAGGTAAATTATTACCCTCCCCTCCCCAAGAGGGGACAGGCAATTGAGCGGCTTCCAGGCCGGCCTGGGAGACATACCCAGGGTCGGGGGTTGTCTTGTGCCCTTCCTGGCCCGGCAAACAAAGCTGAGTGACTTCAGAGAGACCGGGTTCTTTAACCCGTGTGTTCAGAAAGCATCCATCTTCCTGTGGGGCTGAAACCCACATCCCAGAAGGCAGGAGGGCAGAGGAATAACCTTACATTTAGTGCCAGCGGCTGAACCCTACCTGGCCTCCGGGCCTGAATAGAGGGATCACAACTTTATTTGCTGAAAAGAACGCCGACTGTCCATCCCATTCACGAGGAGGTGCAGCCCACAGCTCATTTGTTTAAAACGACTTCAGCCCAGAGAAGGCGGGGATTGCACAGCAATGCCTGAGATGGCAGCGATGACAGACGCTCATTTTCCGCCTGCAGAGTAACTTACTTTGGGAAGAGCTCGCTTTTATCCTCGGGGGAGGAAACGGACGCACTGCGCTCTGATGCTCTTAAATCCTTGCAGTGATGATACCAGCACGGTGTCTTCCAAACGGGCCTCTGTGCTCAGGCTCATAGCTTAGTGCCAGCGTCTGGGGATCCTGAAGCTTCTCGCGCGTTTCCACAGCAGGGAAGTGTTCCGAATACAGGTTATATTTGAACTGATCCCTGAAGATGCACTGAGTTTTCTGTTCCTTGTCCATCGGCACTGCAAGCTCACAGAGCTGGTTTTCGCTTTGCAGTTCATTGGGAGGATTACATTCAGGGTGAACCTCGCCCGCCTCCCATCCTGTGGCTGCGTTATTTGGCAAACGCCCCGTGGAGCCTCCACTCTCCAGGGTCCAGGCTTGGGGCTGGACCAGTGCCATGGTGCTCAGCAGTCTGGTGAGGAAGCTGCAGGTCGCCACGGCCACAGCACCACAGCTTCCCCTGCCTCGAAAATCACCTCCAGTCCTGCCTCCCTCCCTCCCTCCTGTGTCCTCAGCCCGAGAGGGACCATCACACGGGAGCTGGGCTCACGGGACACCGAGCCTATGGCCTCGTGGCCCTGGTGTCTCTGTGGATGGAGGGTGGGGCGAGGCCCCATGGGCAGGCAACTTCTCTGGGAGGGAGAGCTGCCTGCAGGAGGTGGTCACAGGTCACCCCGGACACAGCTCCTGCGCTGGCCTCTGGCCTCCAGCCTCCGCCCTGGGTGTGTGCAGCCTCCTCTGTCTTGGCCTTAAATAGACGTTTTTAAGAATCAGAGCCGACTGTCGTGGATACGATTGCATTGAGTCTGCCATGTACAGTTTAGAATTATGCCGTGGCTGGCTGACCCGGATGCAAACGGGCATGAATGACAGTGGATGCTCCCAGCTGAGCCCTAGATAACGGGGACTCGGTCGGGCTGGGCTTTGTGTCAGGTTCTCTCCCTCGGGGTCTGATGGGCAGTAAATCCAGATACTCATGTTTCTATCAGCAACGGCTTGAATTCGTCTAAGGCTGCAAACTTCACTGACTTCCTTGCGGTTGCTGTTTGATGATGACGGCTGTGACGATAGGGGCTGCTCCTGGCCTTGGAGGGTCGTGGGGCGAGGTTGTGTGCGGTTCACGGAGCAGGGGGCGGGGCTCGACCCAGGATTCGGACACGGAGGGAAACGGGTGCTGCTTCGTGGCGGGGGTAGCCTGTGCTTCTGCGCGTATTTCCTGAGCCTTATCCCCGCCAGCTTCACTCACATGTAAGTTAGGCCGACTTGAGTCTGCACAGCCTTGTCCTGCCGTCCTGGGAGCCCTCTGGGCTCAGAGCAGAAGGGGAACCAGCTCGCAGGTGGCAGCGCCCGGGGACGCGGAGCCCAGCGCGAGCCCAGCAGCGGCCCTGGTGTGAGCTGAGGCTGAGGG
>NW_006288604.1:244809-245828 GCF_000327345.1 Myotis davidii
CCGGGTGCGGAGGTGCCACCTGGAGGGTCGCGGGCGCCTTCCCGGCCAGGAACTCGGGGCTCCTAGCACCAGCTTCCGCGTCTCTTCTTGTCTGCACCCCCTCCCCCATTTTGAAATAACTGAACTTGCGTGAGGAAGAGCCGACATGCGGCTCAGACCTCAGTGAAAAGTTGCTGGAAACGGTCAAGTTGCCACCCGCAGCCCGTGTCCTGGAGGCAGTTAGGAAAGAACCGAGTTCCTGCCGCCGCGGGGGATGGACCGGGCGGCCCCTGCCGACGCGGTAACCCCCACCCACCCCCGCGGGGCCTGAGTGACAGTGCCCAGACCCCGGCAGGTGGGGAGCTTCCTGCAAGGTACTGTTTGTCACATGCCTCTCAGCCGGACGTAGAGATCACACTCACACTCACACGCGCGCGCGCACACACACTCACACCTGTGCACAGGCGGTGCCTCTCCACCCGTTCCCACCCCCCTGGGAACTCCTGGGCACGTGGGCAGCCGGTCTGTTGAAGTCTTTGCAGCTGAGCCCGCGGTGCGGGGGCGGCTCCCCTGGAGACGGGCCGGTGTCGTTGGAAGCAGCTGCCGCTGAGGGCGCGGAGCGGCTGACAGGCAGAAAGCGCTGCTTGGTTTGGAAAGGATCGCTCCCGGCGGGAAAGGTCTCGCTGTCCTCGTCTGGTTGCAGCGGGTTTGTCCCGCCGCGGAACGCACCGCGCGGATGCGTGTTGGCAGTCACTCCAGTTTTTACAAAGAAACGAAAGGCAAGGCCCCCCTAATACGCTCCGTGAGCGACTGTGGACTCGGTGGGCGCTGGCTCTGGAGCGCGCCGCCAGGGGGCGCTGGTCGCCCCTCGGCTGCAGGATGGGGTTCGTGCTGCTGTTGGGTTTTTTGTTTTTGTTTTTAAATTGTTCTTAATTTATTTTCTGTAGCCTGCAGTCTTTCTTTTTAAAATATATATGTATATATTTAATTATTTATTGTTGAAAGTTTTACCTGTCTCCTTTTTCCCCCCTGACCTCTCC
>NW_006288604.1:246188-246625 GCF_000327345.1 Myotis davidii
TGTCCATTGGTTATGCGTACACACGCACGTCCTTTGGTTCATCTCTTACTCCCCCGCTTCCCTCTGAGGTTTGACAGCCTGTTCCATGCTTCTAAGTCTCTGGATCTATTTTTGTTCATCAGTTTATGTTGTTCATTATATTCCACAAATGAGTGAGGTCATGTGATATTTATCTTTCTCGGATGGGCTTATCTCACTTAGCATAATGCTCCCCAGGTCCCTCCGTGCTGTTGCAAATGGTGAAATTTCTTTCTTTTTTACAGCAGTGTAGTATTCCATTGTGTGGATGTACCATAGTTTTTAACCCACTCATCTGCTGAGGGCACTTAGGCTGTTTCCAAATCTTGGCTATTGTAAACTGTGCTGCTGTGAACATAGGAGAGCCTTGACTGTATGATACAACTTGAGTGACCTGTATTTGCAAGAAGTTTTGTCAG
>NW_006288604.1:247292-248022 GCF_000327345.1 Myotis davidii
CGTTCCCAGGCAGGAGGGGGGGTCCCTCATTCCCGGGCAGGATGGGGGGCCCTCGTTCCGGGGCAGGATGGGGGCTCCTTGTTCCCAGGCAGGAGGGGGGTCCCTTGTTCCCTGGCAGGATGGGGGTCCCTTGTTCCCAGGCAGGAGGGGGGGTTCCCTTGTTCCCAGGCAGGAGGCGGGGGTCCCTCATTCCCGGGCAGGATGGGGGGTCCCTCGTTCCCGGGCAGGATGGGGGTCCCTTGTTCCCGGGCAGGAGGGGGGGTCCCTTGTTCCTGGGCAGGATGGGGGGACCCTCGTTCCCCGGCAGGATGGGGGCCCCCTCGTTCCCCGGCAGGATGGGGGGTCCCTTGTTCCCAGGCAGGAGGGGGGGGGGCCCTCGTTCTCGGGCAGGATGTGGAGGCTAGGGTGCGGTGTGGGTGTCCGGGCCTCCACAATGCACTTCTGCGCATGTCCATGTGTGTGGCTGGCACACAGGACGAGGACACACTCCGTGACCCCCAGGCTGCGTGTCTCCTCCGTGAGGTTCTCGTCCGCCTCCTGGGAGGGCACTGGGGAGGCAGCGCTGGCTGCTTGTTGGCTCAGATGGAAGGACAAGATAAGGCGCCGAAAAAGACCTACCCCGTCACACACAGAGCAGGGCCCATGGGGGAGGTGGGGGGGGTTGGGGCTCCGCACCCTGTCACACACAGAGCCGCAGGGTGATCAGGGGGTTGGGGAGCTCCCCCCTATC
>NW_006288604.1:248300-250131 GCF_000327345.1 Myotis davidii
CGGATGGGCTTATCTCACTTAGCATAATGCTCCCCAGGTCCCTCCGTGCTGTTGCAAATGGTGAAATTTCTTTCTTTTTTACAGCAGTGTAGTATTCCATTGTGTGGATGTACCATAGTTTTTAACCCACTCATCTGCTGAGGGCACTTAGGCTGTTTCCAAATCTTGGCTATTGTAAACTGTGCTGCTGTGAACATAGGAGAGCCTTGACTGTATGATACAACTTGAGTGACCTGTATTTGCAAGAAGTTTTGTCAGCATCAGACACCAAGTATTAGAATGATGACACAGCATGGGAAGAGCAAGAATAACTTTTTGTTTTCAGAAATGCTGGGTGCTCAATGCGCCATCCTTGAACTCCAGTGGATGGGAAGGTTCAGGTTCCCAGTTATTGAAAACGAATCTGTCAAGTACCCTGTTCGCACATCTGTCTTTAAAAACATGAACATCTGTAGCTACAGTCACAGCTTAAATAGCTGGAAAATGGCCCCATATATTGACGCCCTATGAACCTCTCCTGGCTGTTCATTTTTACTTGAATGATTGGGGTCTAGACTCATTTTCTTACTGGTCACTCTCCGTGACATCATTGAATTTGCATAGTCACGTAATCATTTCAGTTAAGAAAGAGAACTTGGTGCTTCTAATTAGAAAAGTGAAATCCAAGAACGTTGTTTAAGACCCAGGTTATTTCTGGTCACAAATATTTTTTTTTCTGATGTAAAAAATACAGCACATTCTTTACAATGGCTGCTTGTGTGAATAATGGGAACTTGGCCAGATTTAAATGTCTCTTGTTCGGTATAGGAATGTCTTTCCCCCCTTGGGTGGCTGTTCCCTGTTCCACATGCTGCGGAGTTAAGGGAGCCCATATGCCCGTGTGCCTGGCCATCTGCATTCCCGTGGTGGAGCCCACTGGTGGAGAGCCGTCCCTGCAGTGTGTCCTGCGTGTAGGTTGGATTTGTACTGAGCGCATTTTCGGATTTTGACTAAGCTGCTTCCATGGAAGGGGCTGGAAGCACTGAAGGGCCCGAGGCAGGGGTGTGCTGTCCTAGTGAGGGCGTGCCAGGCCGTTCTCCGCCTGTGGTTGTAGGAGACACTCCCTGGTCTCCTGGGTGACGTGCTGTCCGTTGGTCTCATGCTCTGGGGACACGTTTCTCGTCCTTGCTGACTTGTCTTCGATTTCAGTGGTAGGATTTCTGGTGAGGTCTGTGACATCACAAGCAATACTCCCTTGTTTTAAAGTGGGGAACAGCCCTGGCTGGTTTGGTTCAATGGATAGAGTGTCGGCCTACAGACCAAAGGGTCCCGGGTTCGATTCCGATCAAGGGCACATACCTTGGTTGCAGGCTCCTCCCAGGCCCGGGCCCTGATTGGGCTTGTGCAGGAGGCAACCAATCGATGTGTTTCTCTCACATCAATGTTTCTCTCTGTCTTTCCATCTCTCTTCCACTCTTTCTAACAATCAATGGGAAAATATCCTCGGGGGAGGATTTAAAAAATAAAAATAAAAAAATAAAGTGGGCAGTGATCTGATCTTATCAGGAGGTTTGTTCTCTAGTGAACATTTTAACAAGATCCGAGTTAAAGGTGCGCTTATTTATTGAAAATATCAATGGTAAAGCTGCCTCATTCCCCTCATTCCCGGGCAGGATGGGGGGGCCCTCATTCCCGGGCAGGATGGGGGCCCCTCGTTCCCCAGCACAGGGTGGGTACCTTGTTCTCAGGCAGGAAGGGGGGTCCCTCGTTCCCGGGCAGGATGGGGGTCCCTCGTTCCCAGGCAGGAGGGGGGGTCCCTCATTCCCGGGCAGGATGGGGGGGCCTCGCTCCG
>NW_006288604.1:250306-251309 GCF_000327345.1 Myotis davidii
GAGGGGGGTCCCTTGTTCCCGGGCAGGAGGGGGGGTCCCTTGTTCCTGGGCAGGATGGGGGGACCCTCGTTCCCCGGCAGGATGGGGGCCCCCTCGTTCCCCGGCAGGATGGGGGGTCCCTTGTTCCCAGGCAGGAGGGGGGGGTCCCTCGTTCTCGGGCAGGATGTGGAGGCTAGGGTGCGGTGTGGGTGTCCGGGCCTCCACAATGCACTTCTGCGCATGTCCATGTGTGTGGCTGGCACACAGGACGAGGACACACTCCGTGACCCCCAGGCTGCGTGTCTCCTCCGTGAGGTTCTCGTCCGCCTCCTGGGAGGGCACTGGGGAGGCAGCGCTGGCTGCTTGTTGGCTCAGATGGAAGGACAAGATAAGGCGCCGAAAAAGACCTACCCCGTCACACACAGAGCAGGGCCCATGGGGGAGGTGGGGGGGGTTGGGGCTCCGCACCCTGTCACACACAGAGCCGCAGGGTGATCAGGGGGTTGGGGAGCTCCCCCCTATCAGGCACAGAGCAGGGCTGATCAGGAGTTTGGGTCGCCTTCCCTGTGGGAAACTGATATAGGGTTAAGCCTCGGACTGACCACCTGGCAAAGTCACAAACAAGTCCCAGCTTAGAGGGCTCAGTCCTCTTAGCATAATTAGGCTTGACCTTATAACACTCCCCAGATCTTACCTGGGAAGCTAATGGGCTGAGGGAAGTGCAGGGAGTGTAAACATGATCAAAACAGGTGAAACTCACAAGAACTGTAACTATGGTAACCACTGCATTGTTTACCTCAGCCTATAAAAGGTCAGTGCGGCCTGAGCACGGGTGGAAGTCCTTCCTCTTGAGTTGGACTTACCCGCCTGGTCCCCCAATATTTCCAAATTATCTCTTGTCTTTTCTATTTCATTTGTGTGCAGCTCCTCTTCCAGATATTGAACCCTGAACCACGCGGGATGTGGAGGGAAACATTTACGACATCTGCACCAACTCTACACTGCATACTTCTAGAGTTCTTTT
>NW_006288604.1:251855-257472 GCF_000327345.1 Myotis davidii
AACAGGACCCCTCAGAGGATGTCGGAGGCCTGGTATACGGGTTCGGCCCGATCCTTGCAGGCCAGGCTGAGGGACCCCACTGGTGCACACATCCGTGCACTGGGCCTCTAATATGCATATAAGATCTTTGGTTAATCTCTCCCCGCTTCCCTCTGAGATTCATCAGTCTGTTCCATGTTTTCATGTCTGTGCCTCCTGGTGTTCAGTGCGCGTCATAGCTACGGGTCGAATCGTTGAACAGTCGTTTAGGCTTTTATATATATAGATTATGCATATAAATACATGTTTATGTGATAACTATAAATATTTCACTGAGAGGCCAAGTCCATCCCGAGAGCAGAGCATGTATCAGGGAGAGCAGGGTGGGGTGGGCTGTGGGGACTTCAGAGTCCGACGCCTGTGGTCACTGAGTTGGGCTCCGGTGGGCGGGTGCCCTGGGGCCGAGTGCTGCTCCCAGGCAGCTGTGTTTGGACACTAGTTGGGCGACGCTGACTTAGGGGTGCGTCCATCGAGTTCTCATTTAGGGCGAATATCCCATCGTGTCTCTTGCAGAGAGTTATTGAGTGTGGAGCTCTGGAGGCAGGCAGGTGGGTGTCCCCTCTAGAGACGGGGCCCCAGGACGACTGCAGCCCCGCCGATCCCAGATGCATCCCAGTCCTTTAAGAAGCGTGTCCACTGGAAAAAAAATAAAATAAAAAGCGGTGCGTGCCCCAAGCGGGGCTGTCTGGGCCATGCAGTGAGCGCCCTCCCACCTGGGCCCATTTGCGATCCGCGGTTCATCAGCACCTGCGGGGTGTTGTGTCTGGTCCTGTGGTGGCTCATGGGGCTCGTTCACATTTTCAACGTCTTGGCTCCCCTGTGGCCCGAGGAGGGATCCTCCCTCCGTCCCCTGGGTCACCCTCTGCCCCAGCCACTGGCCACGCAGTGGGCCTGCACCGCCAGTTAGTAGGCCATATCTCGGCACCAGGCTCCATTAGGACATGGTCTCTGTTAGCGTGTGCTGTGTCTTGGGCTTGAGCTGCCTCTAAATTCACCTGTCAAGTGAGCCTGGTCTCCCCAGGCCTCCTGAGCAAGGCACCTGTCAACTCCCACTTCCCTCCCAATTTGACTTTTCTTCTCTTGACATGTATCTCTTTTATGCAATATTTTGTTTTAAAAAAATAAGAGAGGAAGCAGTTTAAGTGCAGGTAGAAGCGCCCGGTGTCTTTCTCACTCTGTGAGAGCTGCCTGTGCTGTCGGCGGTTACCGCGTGTAGATTTGGGGGGCGTGCTCAGGGTGCCGGTCCATGTCCTCGCTCCCTGACTGACTCTGTGACCCCTGGTTCTCATTTATTTTGCACAGGCTCCGCCATCACTTTCCTCGCCCATAGCTAATGAGCCAAAATATGAGAAGCGCTGGCTAGACTCCTGGTCAGTTCCTCTGTGTATGGCCCGCATCTCCAGGTCCCAGGCCGGAACGCAGACGTTAAGGTGTGTGCCCGTGGCCCGAGTGGGAAGAGCTGACCCCCGCACACGTCCTCCTGTTCTGAGTCATCCCTGGACCAGGCTCACTGTCCCGACCTGGTGCATGGGACCGTCTTCTGGCGGAGGCGCCTTTGGGGAAACACAGCCAGAACAGGCGCCGCCTCACGGGCGCTCGATTGTGTCTCGGGCGGAGTTTGTGGATGACTGAGCGTCTGGTGGAATTTAGCAGCGAAGCCCTCGGGGCCTCCACTTCTCTTGTCGTTAGTCTCTTGGTTATTCAGACACTTTGCTGTAATGTTGTCCGCTCAGATGTCTTCCGGACGCGGTTCAACAGTTTCTCTCTAGGATTTATTTCCCAGTTCACGTAAGTTTCGCATGGACTGGTTCACAGTCATCCACAGAAACCCTTTATCACCCTCCTCGCTCGACATCGATAGACCCACCTCCTCTTCCATTTCTTGTCTCGCACTTGAGTCTTCCTTCTTTTCCTTTTTTGGTAAATCTGGCTCAGGTTTGTCGATCTTGCCGATCTTTTTAAGAACCAGACCTTGTTCACATTGGTTTTCTCTCTTCTCTTCTGTTTCGTGAATCCTGTGTGTCCTCCCTTCTGTGGAAAGTGGGAATGAATTGAGGTCCTTGGTCTCCCATCATCCAGGCGTTTCGGTGCCTCTTCTCATAAAGACTCTGGTCCCATTAGATCTGGACCCTCGGGCCCTCACTTCACCTTAACTCTTCCCTTAGAGGCCCCGTCTCCAAGGACACCACACGGGGGTCAGGGCTTCCGCATAGGAATCTGGGATTCCTCACCTGAGTCCACAGGAGCCCGTGTGAGTGATAGTTGAGGAAGGCTGTGCGTGCTAGGGAAGCCTATTTAGCCAGAGACGGTTATTCCCGGGGGGTAGGCTGCTGGCAGGTGACTTTCAGGGAGGAAAGGTGGGAGCACCGACTTCGCAAGCTCGGTCGTAACAAATGTACGTGTGGTCACAGCTTCACCGTGGACTTCACCTCAGGATTCTCCTGCTGCAGGACACAGGTGAGGGGCACAAGGGGTGGGACCAGCATCCTGGGCCGGAAGGGAGGGTCGGAGAGAAAGCCATGTGAGGACCGTTCTGTGGCCGGAGGATGGGAAGGTGGGAATCTGGTGAGCTCTCACCTGCCCGGCCTAGAGAAGCCAGTGTCTGCGTTCTTATGTAGACGACACGATGTGTGAGTCGAGGTGACGACACGTGGGCTGTGGTTTCTGATCTCTGGTTCCCTCGTTCCCTCGCAGACCATACTGTGGAGCTTTAGGTTCTCCCGGCTGCGGGTTGTCCGACGACGGGAAGGCCCCCTCAGGCTGCTCTTCCAGCACCTCCACACCCGACTGGTGGAGACGAAGGTAAGGACTCAGCTCCCTCTGCACCAGCCGCCCACCTCATAGCACAGAGACAGGCGAAAGCTTGCCCACCCACACCCACACCTGCATACACTCACACACCTGCACACACCCACCTGCACGCACACAACTGTACACCTACCCACATCCACACCCACACCTGCATCCACTCACACACCTGCACACACACACCTGCACGCACACAACTGTACACCTACACACATCCACACCCACACCTGCATACACTCACACACCTGCACACACACCCCTGCACGCACACAACTGTACACCTACCCACATCCACACCCACACCTGCATCCACTCACACACCTGCACACACACCCCTGCACGCACACAACTGTACACCTACCCACATCCACACCCACACCTGCATCCACTCACACACCTGCACACACACCCCTGCACGCACACAACTGTACACCTACCCACATCCACACCCACACCTGCATCCACTCACACACCTGCACACACACCCCTGCACGCACACAACTGTACACCTACACACACCCACACCCACACCTGCATACACTCACGCACCTGCACACCTACACACACACACCTGCACGCACACACCTGCACGCACACAACTGTACACCTACACACCCCCACACCCACACCTGCATACACTCACACACCTGCACACACCCACCTGCACGCACACAACTGTACACCTACACACCCCCACACCCACACCTGCATACACTCACACACCTGCACACACCCACCTGCACGCACACAACTGTACACCTACACACCCCCACACCCACACCTGCATACACTCACACACCTGCACACACCCACCTGCACGCACACAACTGTACACCTACACACCCCCACACCCACACCTGCATACACTCACACACCTGCACACCTACACACACACCTGCACGCACACACACCTGCACACACATACCTGCACACCTACACACACATACCTGCATGCACACACCCATATGCACACCTGCATGCACACCTGCATGCACAGACATGCACACACACATGCACACCCCAGACACCTGCACATGCACACACCCGCCCACACACAACTGCATACCTACACACACACCTGCACGCACACCTGCACGCACACACACCTACATGCACACCTGCATGCGCACACACATGCACATCCCCCACACGCCTGCACACACATACACGCAACTGCATGCACAGTCAACCACACACATACCTGCATGCACACCCACACACACAGATACACACACACACACCTGCACACACAGTCCCTCCACACACACCTGTACACCTATACACTTAAATACCTGCATGCACACACACCTGCACACACTCGCACACACATCTGCACGCACTCACACACAACACACACCTGCACACACTCACACACACACAGACACCTGCATGCATTCATATACCTGCACACACACACACCTGCACACATACATACACACTCACCTGCCTCCTTTCCTGTGTCCTGGGGCCTGAGTCACCCGACCTGGTTGGCTGTGGCCACGTGTCCCTGATGCTCACACCCACTTGTTCCACTCTGTCTTTCCTGCAGGAGCTGGAGTTCCTGGACCTCACGGCCGTCCTGCACTGCGTCCACGCCTTCCTCGTGGCCAAGGTTGCCTCCCTGGACCCCGGCTTTGCGGGCAGCCAGGGCCTCACCAGGAAGCCCCCAGGCAGCAGCTGAGCACTCGGTCAAGGACGAGAATTAAATTATTTTCTTAAGAGACGAAACTTTGCCGCCCAGCATTGGAGCTCTGTGGCTTCATAATGAGCCTACGGTTGTGATACCAGGCTTGTTATAGCATAGAAAGGATTGTTACCTCATAGGCCTGTTTCCAGCCACAGGCATCCTCGTTAGAGGGACGGTCCCACAGGACGCACGCGCGGCTGTGGCTGGGGCCCTGGCCCGTGAATCGCCACATCCCTGCATCCCTCCGGGCCCTGCGAGGGGTGAGCCCACATGCACCATGTCCCTCGCTGGCCACACCTGGGTTTCCTTCCACGGAGTGACGGGACCGAGAGCCCCCCCCAACTCCCCTGCTTCCCTCTCCCTGGAGAGGAAGTGCTTCCTGGGGTCGGGCGTCTCCTCCCCTGCGCCCAGGAGGAGGCAGAGCCAGGGGTGAACTGGGCTGTGAGCAGCAGGACTGTGGGGATGGGAGTCAATTTTTGTATCAAACATGACAAATGAGTTACAGTGGCATTAAGTAACGCGTCATTTAAAGGTTATTATTATTGTTGTTGTTTTTGTTAATCCTCACCGGAGAACATTTTTTCCCCATTGATTTTGTTTTATTTATTTTCTATTTTTTAAAAAATATTTTTTATTGATTTCAGAGAGGAAGGGAGAGAGAGAGAGAGAGATAGAAACATCAATGATGAGAGAGAATCATGGATTGGCTGCCTCCTGCATACCCCTCACTGGGGATCGAGCCCACAACCCAGGCATGTGCCCTTGACTGGAATCGAACCCCGGACCCTTCAGTCCATAGGCCACCGCTCTATCCACTGAGCTACACCAGCCAGGGCTAGAAGATGTATTTGTATTGTGGCAGCAACCAAACAGAAAATGCTGAGTTAGGCTGTGGGAGAAAAGGGTGTATATTTTCTTTGTGCCCAATAGTAAGTGTAGACCACAGTAAGACTTCAGAGGTCCCCGTCCCCCCACCTCGGGGAGCCCTGGGGTGTGTTGAAGCCCAGTGGTGTCCAGGCGTCTGCCCCCTGGGAGAACACGCCCCCCTCTTCCCCCGAGGACCTCACTGCTGTGTGACGCCCG
>NW_006288604.1:257510-261164 GCF_000327345.1 Myotis davidii
AGGCTTTTCTCCAGGGGAAGCCTGGTGTATCCCCTGGTTCTAGAGACAGCTGCCTGCTATCGGACTGGAACACGGTCAGGCCCATCACTGTGTCCTACATGGGGCTCTGTCTGTGTCCACGCGGCCCCGCCCCCTGTTCCTGTGCCCACTTCCAGCTGTTCATGTGGCCACGCCCACACAGTCACATGATCACTCCCTCCTGCTGGCGCAGCCACACCCCATATTCACATGACCATGTTAACGTAAAAAAACATTCAAACCTGTAAAGAATTTCTGTGCGTTTATTTGATCCAAACTGTGGACAACTGGCAGGAAGCAGGATCTCAATGGATTGGGACAATGCTCCGGAGAATGGTGGTTTTCCACCTATTTTTATAAATTACAATCACAGGAGGAGATGTGAGTTACCTGAAATCCATGGGTGATAGATTAGGGAGGCGGGAGAAAGCAAAGGGGAGTGGGTGGACCTCTGGGATTGGATAAAGAGTAAAATGACAGACACACACTTCCAATTAACTCAATAACAATGAGGAGATTTGTGGTCTCGAGGAGCCAGTGCCTGTGCCCTGAGGAGTCTGGAAAAAGAAAAATTACTTTGACCTTCCAAGGATATTGTTGTAGATGCAAAAAGACAATAGGCTCAGTTAAGGTTAAGATTGACCTTCATCACAGAAGATGCCGGCCTAGGATGTGACAACACACCATGATTGCTTTTGGGTGAAGTTTTCATTTCAGACCATCCTGTGTGGTTACTTTAGGCCTCCCCTGAGCTGCCAGGTGAGGGTGTGGCCCCTTTGCGCCCACACAGCGTTCAGGTGACACCCCCGGCTGGATTAGGACGGACTGACTGTACGCAGTCAGTAGAGTGGACGGCTGTGGAGAGCAGGCCTCACCTGGGGGAAAACAGACAACTTCGCTGACACTGATCATGCCACGTAGAGACCGAAGTCACGTTCATGGACACTAACACAGTGTCACAGCTTCACTCGAGCCGACAGCGCCTCAGCCCGGGGCCCTGCGGACGCTGTGGGGTCCCGTCCGGCGAGTCTCCTTTCCTCCCAACCTCCGGCGGCTCCCAGGGCCTCGCACTCTCGTTTGCTCTGTCCTGCCCAGGATTTGTAGTTGTTTTAAATCGTTTTCTGTCGGCCTGTCTGTTATTTTTCTTTTTCACGTTCCCCCTCCCCTTCGGCAGCCATCAGCTCCGCACCCGTGAGCCTGCTTCTGTTTTGTTGCTTCATCATCGTCTTGTTTTGTTTTTTAGATTCAACGTATAAGGGAAATCACGTGGCACTTGGCTAGGTCCATCCGTGTTATTGAAATGGTAAGATTCCATTCTGTTTTGTTGCTGTGTAATACCCCGTTGTACATAAGTACCACTTCTCTATCCACTCACCTGTTGATGGGCACCTAGGTTGCTTCCATATCTTGGCTGTTGCCGATAATGCTGCAATGAACATAGGGGTGCATACACCTTTTCTGTGGATAAATACCCAGCAGTGGAATGACTTAGTCTGTGGCACCTCCATACTGCTCTCCACCGGGCTGTGCCACACGCACTCCCACCAGCAGAGCACGAGGGCTCCCTTTTCTCCACATCCTCGCCGCACTTGCTTGTTGGTTTATTGCGGGCGGCGGTTCTGACAGGTGTGAGGTGGCACCTCGCTGCGGTTCTCGTTGGCAGCTCTCTGGCGACTAGGGCCGTTGAGCATCTTTTCATGTGTCTCTTGGCATCGGTGTGCCCTCGTCGGTGAGCGTCTCTTCAGATGCTCAGCCCGTCTTTATGAAATGCCGATAAAGGAGGACGAGTCACTTTCCTAAAGCTTGGTCAGCATCGAAGACATTAAATTCAGGTACGAATTTACTGAGCAGGGGGAGGAGGGTGGGTGGAGGTGGAAGAGGGTGTAGGGGGGTAAACGGTGATGGAAAAAGTAAAATAAGGAAAAAGCGTGTAGTTTACCTTTTGTTTTAGAGAAGAATTTGCTGAGTAGGAATCCTGTGAGCCAGGGGCCTGGGTGTGGGACCTCAGGGCTGGGTGAGGTCAGCCCTGATCTGCACACAATCAGAAGCCGATGACCAGCGTCCTGTCAAATCCCACAGCGCCTCTCGGAGTGCAGACTGCAGACCGTGCTCTGGGAGCAGCCAGATGTGGACTAACCTGTGCTCACTCACCTGGACCCCTGGCTTCTTGGAAGAAACAGAATGTTCCGGAACACGGTGGTTGTCTTAAAAAAAGGGAAGGTTGTTGTTTTGTTTTCTCATTTTGCAAGTAGATCAAACCAGCACAGAGCGTCACGGGTACTTGGCTCAGTGAGCCTGTGAGTGGCTCTCACGGCCGGAAGCCTCTGGAAGCTTCCAGCGCGTCTGACCGACTGCGTGGATGTAGGAGGTGTTGGCTCCGTGTGGCTCTTCGCTGTGCTCCTCTAGTCACCCGTCCACGGGCCTGTCACCCCCAGGAATGGACACCCCCCCCTTGGGAGGCTTTGCCACCCCAGCACCCACTGGATGATGTTCTAGACGGACTCACTTTATACAAGTTTCAACCACAAAACCCACCGGCAGACAGTGGCGTTGTGTTAACTGAGAAACACGCAAACCTTAAAGAATCTGTGTGCGTTTATTTGAGCCAAACGGTCCACAGTCGCCAGGAAGCAGGTTTCACCTTGTTTTATAAATTACAACCGAGGAGATTTCAGTCGGTTCCATGAAATGCGTGGGTGTAGATTCCGGGGAACCTCTGGGGGTGGGTGAAGAGTGAAGGATAGAACTTCTTCTAACTCGGGTGGGTCCCGATCGTTCACAGTCAACAACTAACTCAGTAACAATGAGGGGCCTTGTGCTGTGAAGGGTGGGGAAGAAGGAAAATTACTTTGTTTTTGCAAAGGCATGTTCATCAGCCATGTTATCTTAGATGCAAAAAGACAACAGGCCTAGTGAAGGTGAGGATTAACCCTTATGGGGAAAATACTGCCTTAGGACATGACTCCCCACCAGAAACTGCTTTTAGTTAAAAAAACAAAAAAGTTTTCCCCTCAGACCCCCTTCGTGGTGACTGTAGGTCTCTGAGTTTGCAAGGCCGCCACGCAGGCCTCCCCTGAGCTGGTCAGGTCAGCACGTGGCCCCTTTCGTCCACGTGGGCACATATTCTAGTGGGGATGGCCTTGACCTGCGGGTGGGACCTGCAGGGAACATGGCTGGTACATGGGCCATTAAATCTACTTAGACCAGCGGTTCTCAACCTGTGGGTCGCAACCCCTTTGGGGGTCGAATGACCCTTTCACAGAGGTCGCCTAAGACCATCGGAAAACACGTATATAATCACATATTGTTTTTGTGATTCATCACTATGCTTGATGTTCAATGTGTAACAATGAAAATACATCCTGCATATCAGATATTTACATGACGATTCATAACAGTAGCAAAATTACAGTTATGAAGTAGCAACGAAAATAATGTTATGGTTGGGGGCCACCACAACACGAGGAGCTGTATTAAAGGGCCGCGGCGTCAGGAAGGTTGAGAACCACTGACTTAGAGTCAGGGCCCACAGAGCAGCTCCATTCAGTGCACAGCTGCGCTGTCTCAGCCACACTCACGAGCGTGAGGAGAAGGCAGAGTTCAGCGCCGTGCTGGTCAAGCAGGCTGCCCCCGCCC
>NW_006288604.1:261299-262313 GCF_000327345.1 Myotis davidii
TCAGAGAGGAAGGGAGAGGGAGAGATAGAAACATCAATGATGAGAATCACTAATCGTCTGCCTCCTGCACGCCCCCTACTGGCGATCGAGCCTGCGACCCAGGCATGTGCCCTTGCCCAGCATAGACCCCAGGCCCCCTCAGTCTGCAGGCCGATGCTCTATGCACTGAGCCAACCCAGCCAGGGCGACTCCTTTCCTAATTGCTCATGATGGAGTAGTACGGGCACCGTCTAAGGGGGCCCCTAATACGCGGTCACTGCAGGTAACTCCCCCAGCCGCTGATGGAGGAATTTTGGGACCATGTTGGTCCCCTCCAGGGACAACCTATGAACAAAACACTCGAGACGGCAAATGCTGGTCACCACTGAGGAGAAAGACAGCTACACAACTTCCGTGTCCGCACAGCGAGGTGAGCTGTCCCTGCCGTGGCCACCTGGCCCAGCCCGGACCCACCTTCCTGTTTATTTCCGTCCTTCTTACAGTAGCCAACCCTCTTGCGGTTAGAAAACATATCTTTGAAAAGTTATTAAACATTGGGTGGGGGGTAGGGGGGCCCAGTGGGTCCCAGAAAACGCACGGAGCTGTAACCAGCAATTACTTAAAAACCAAAAATATCTGCCACCGTCCTGTGCACGTGCCTTAGCAGCTCTATTATGATGTGAGAGCCCCTCCAAGCGGAGCAAGGAGAATGTAATTTCCTTCCCGTCTTGGGGAGACTGATGTGGACTCACTGCAGGTGAGTTTGTTCAGTTAATTTTATCTGAGAATTGAATGAGCCCCACGTAGAGCTTTCTTCATGTCTTGGCAAATCAATCATTAATGACTAAGCCTAAAGGAGATATTTTTAAAATGGCTTTTATCGTTTACCAAAAAAAAAAAAAAAGTAAATAGATGGCTTTCTAATCATGCGGCCTTGTGGGGGGAAATTCAAGCTTTAGAAGCATTGCATAGGGTGCCCTGCAGGGAGCCGAGGTGTCCTGTCAGCAGTGGTCTCTCTCCCTTCCTTTATCCCTC
>NW_006288604.1:262513-266969 GCF_000327345.1 Myotis davidii
TCCATCTATCTGTCTATCCATCCAAATTCCAGCATCCAGTCACCCACTCACCCATCCATCTGTCCACTCATCCATCCACTCACCCATCCCTCCGTCCATCCATCCATCCGTCCATCCACCCACCTACTCACCCACCCATCCATCCACCCACCCATCCATACACTCACCCATCCACCCATACACTCATCCATCCATCCATCCATCCATCCACCCACCCATCTTTTCATCCACCCACCCACCCATCTATCCATCTGTCTGTCTATCCATCCATAATCCACCATCCATTCACTCACTCACCCACCATCCATCCACCCATCCATCCATCCACCCATCCACCTACCCATCCATCCACCCACCCACCCACCTACTCACCCACCCATCCATCCACCCACCCATCAGTCCACTCACCCATCCACCCATCCACTCATCCATCCATCCATCCATCCATCCACCCATCCACTCATCCATCCATCCATCCATCCCTCCCTCCCTCCATCCATCCATCCATCCATTCCATCCATCCATCCATCCATTCCATCCATTCCATCCATCCATCCATCCATCCATCCATCCACAAACATTTTTGACTGCTAATATTTGCCAGGCTTTTCTTGGACAGAACAAGAAACAAAACCGACACATCTTGGAGGGTTCCAGCTGCCGTGTCAGCCAGAAGCCTGTCCTCTCCCGATCACCACCCCCCCTCCCCCCCTGCATTGTCCTCCTCGTCATGTCAGATGGTCAGGCACCTGATCCCGGGTTCCCAAGGCTCGTGCCCGGGACCCTAAGGGTCCCATAATCACCTGAGAGGAAGTGACTGGGATGCCTGCCTTCCTGAGTACACGGCACCTTCTGTAAACCCAGGGAGACCCCAGCCTCGTGTTCACACCCGTCCAGCTCCGAGCGTGGCCCTGAAGAGGCCTCAATGAGCATGTGTGGAACCCAAGACTAAATCTACCTTTCTGAGCCGTGGAAAACATCTCAACTGGAGTGTGTTCTAAATTAGGCCTTTGTTTTTAGACTCTTAACTGTCATCACAAAGCCCCAAGCTGCCTAGAAAGAGAACATATATTCTCTCAAACTGAAATGTGCTCAAATCAACATTAAATGTACACTTTTTGTTCTGTTTTGTTTCCCTGGGGCCTTTGTCTCATGTCAACTCGGACAAACACGTCCAGAGAGAAGTTCCTGTCAGCACAGGCGTTTCCAATCCCAGGGCCGCACGGACCCAGCGCGGCCAGGGCAGGGGAGGGTGGGGGGGTGGGGCTTGTGGGGAAGCAGCTGTCAGGCCCCAACTGGAAGCTGTGGTATTTGCTCTGAAGGTTGAGAAAAGGCATGTGACTGGGCTTTCACACACACCTGAGGGCAACCTGGGGTTTCAGACGCCCACGCCTGGGCTGTCACAGATGGGACAGCAGACGATCCTGGTGTGAGCTCCTCAAAAAGCCAACGCGTTCTCTTTATTTCCGTTTCTTTTCAGTCTTCCAGCTCGTCCTTGAGACGTGGTCAGACAGCACAGGCGTCTCAGGAAAGTCCTCTGGTGCTCCGTTCCTGTCTCGCCACACACTGCTCTCAGCACAGGACACAGGAGCGAGGTCCTCAGGTGCTGGAACAAGCCGCTAGCGAGTCATCCCTGAGCAATTCACCTCCAGGAAAGGCAGTTTGCTTTGGTCTGACCCCCAGGTGGCGCCCTGAGGTGAGTTGCCTGAATCTTTATCAGCGAGTGAGCCCTGGCTGGTGTGGCTCAGTGGATAGAGCCTCAGCGTGTGGACTGAAGGGTCCCAGGTTCGATTCCAGTCAGGGGCACTACCTCGGTTGCAGGCTCAGTCCCCAGTCGGGGTTGAGGAGGAGGCAGCTGATCAATGATTCTCATCTTTGACTCTCTCCCTCTCCCTTCCTCTCTGAAATCAATTTAAAAAAAAAAAGAGGCAGCGAATGAATGTGCAGAGTTGGGGCCGGGGCCCATTATTCCAGTGCTTTCTGCGGCTTCTGCTGATGTTCTGAACCCTCTCGTGAGCGTGCGACTGGCTCGAGGGCCCAGTGGACCGCAGAGAGCGGTCACAGTCCAGTGGCACCACACGGCCCGGCAGTCACAGGACATCCTGCTGCTGCAGGCGGGGTCACCTGACCACGGACCCGTGTCCCGTGTGCGGGGCGTGCTCACAGGGGTGCCACGTGTGTGGTCCGAGGCTGCGTGTGTGCCTGGCTGTGGGCACTTGTCCTGAAGCAACAAGCTACTTACATCAGCGCAGACATGTCACAGCTCTGATGCCAGGATGTCCTCGGGGGTCACGGGCAGGAAGCTCCACGTGGTCCCAGAACCGGCACGACAGGGGGGCTCGTGGGCTGTCACTCACCCTGGCTCAGCGAAGGGGCTGGTGGCAGGCCAGCGGGCGGGGCTCAGTGCTGGGGGGTGGGGGTGCAGGAGAAGGGAGGGGGGAGGGCAGGCTAGGGGACAGGAAAAAACTGGCCCTGGGATGGTCGTCAGACCACGAGTTCCTTGTTTTATTATTGTTTTTAAAGCAAATATTTTTTAAAATGTATTTTTACTGGTTTCAGAGAGAAAAGAAGAGGGAGAGAGAGAAAAACATCAATGATGAGAGAGAACCATGGATCGGCTGCCTCCTGCACGCCCCACACTGGGATGGAGCCTGCAACCTGGGCATGTGCCCTGACCGGGAATCCAACCGTGACCTCCTGGTTCATAGGTCATCCTGGTTAAGTTAATGCTCAACCACTGAGCAACCCTGGCCGGGCTTAAGTTGAGTTTTGATAGGAAAGCCTTTGGGTTATATTCCCAGCATCTAAGTCAAGTCGAGAAGGGACTCCTAGTGCCTGGTCCCTTCTCCACCCCACCCTCCCCTCCCCACGTGGAGTCTGGCAGCGAGATCTCCAGGACGGAGGCCTGGCTGGGACCTGGGGCCCTGCCCTCTCTCCCTGCCTCCCTGGGGGGCCTGCCTGAGGGTGGTGACGCAATCCCAAGGCCCAGAACCAGGCCCTCCACCCTCCCGGCCCCCCGGCCCTGCCGGCCACCTGGCTCTCTCCTCCCAAACCTCAGTGTTGTCATTTCTAACCCACACTCCCACCAGGGTGACCGGTCCCCAGGGGCCCCAGCTCCTCACAGCGGGGCGGGATGTCCCTCCATCACAGACACACTCCGTGTCAGCACCTGGGACCACACATTCCCGTGACCAGAGCTGGCCCATTAAAAGGTCCAATTACAGGAAAAAATCCAAGTTTTGATTCTGGCTGGTTTTTCACTGTTTATCAACAGCACAAGTGTAACTCTGCTGGGCGGGTGGGGCAGTTCCCTCCAAGCTCGCTGTCCCCTGCGGAGGGACCTTTTCAATGCTGATGGTGACAGTGTTATGCTGCCCAGCCTGTGGTCCGAGATTGGGGAGCTGCCCAGCCTGTGGTCCGAGATTGGGGGGCTGCCCTGCCTGTGGCTGAGATTGGGGGCCTCTGTGTCCTGTTGTAGAATCTCACCTCACCTCTCCCTCCGGGAGGCAGCCTCTTTATGCTCCACTGACTCCTGACAAGAGAGGGAACGAGAGGAGGAGGAAGCGATTTCACAGGAAACCTGAGATGAGGTGGGAATGGGGCAGACAGCCTTCCCGGCAAACGTCACCCCAGGGAGGGGAGACTGAGGCTGGGACACTGAGTAGGGAACAGCCAGCTTTGCGGGTCCTCGCCTGGTCCCTGGGGCAGCCCCTTCAGCTGGCCCAGCCCCTTTTCCATTAGCAGCAACTCAGGAAAGCGAGAGGAAGGCCAGGTGTTGTGGTCACTCAGCTGCTTTCTTCCTGAACGTGTTTTCTTCTCCTTTCTCCCGAAGCATGGCCAGGGGCTCCGCCTTCCGGCCCACAGACGCCTGGCAAGGACACCGGCCGCACTCTGGTCGCCCACGGACGGGCCACTCAGCGCGGCCACTTGAGCGGGCGCCGGAGCGCAGAGCCAGCTTATAGGGGAGCAGCCAGGCCCCGGAGCAGACGCCGCTGAGGCTCGTGGCTCAGAGCAGCTGCGGCCACGGGCGCTCCGGTCCTCACACTCACCTCCGGGCTCAGAAGAGGAGAGAAGGTCAGCCTGTAAGACGTGCTGCTTCCATTTGCTGGGAGAAATGCACCATGGGAACGTGTGCGGGAGCCTAGGGGGGCTGTGATGTGGGCCATAGGGTGACTCTGGGGAGGTCTCCATGACCTCCGACCTCTGCTCGGGTGCTGGTCAGTTAACTCCGGACCAGACGCATCCCATCCAGGAAGCGCCAGGAAGCCCGGATGAGGGAGACCCGGGTGTGGGGCACAGATGATGGGTGTGGGTTCTGCCCTGTGATTCTGAGATCATTTCATGAGCAGGAGAGAGAATGCTGCAAAATCCCTGTGCCTTTAGGGTTTGTAATGGCTGAAGTCCCATAGTCGTCTTCTGTACACAGAGCGTTACGGGAAGCAGAGTTATTTTATTC
>NW_006288604.1:267052-271939 GCF_000327345.1 Myotis davidii
GCTGCTCCGCTGATTGCAGCTGCCCCTCGGCCAGGTTCCTGCTCGGGTCGTGAGGACCCTGCGGCGCCTCAGCCTGCGGGGCGGGCGGCCCTCCCGCTCGGGGAGGGACTCGGGTCCTCCACTGCCCACGCCAGCCTCTGGGAACCTGCCAACGTGTGGGGACAGGAAGGTTCAGCGACAGAGGGCCTGCCGACAAGTTGCCCCAAAAGGCAGCCCCTGGGGACCCAGCCCTGAGCGTGTGTCTCTTCATTTGGTTGTAGGATGAGGGCGCCAGCCGCCCTGGGCGTCACGCTGGCCGTGGCCTGCAGCCTCCTGTTCTTCCCCGTCCTGAGGGGCCAGGCCCTCTGGGGTAAGTGACAGGTGGGTGGGGTCTGAGGACCTGGCAAAGACCCCGCCCTCGATTCCAGAGCAGAGGGCGCTGGGGCGCAGAGGCAGGTGGGAGGCCCGCGGGTTCTCTCCCTTCCCAGAAAAAGAAGAGCCATTCATGAGTTTAACAGAATTAAAACAGCTCCTTCTGGAAAAGAACCGATTTTCCCAGGAGTGCTCAACAGACGTCCATTTACCTGCTCAGGTACTTGGAGCAGGAGAGTGTTTGGGAGCAGCTGCTGGCTCCTTTGCCGTAAGTCCCTTCCGTTAAGTACCTGATGTGGTACCCTCAGGGAATCAGGGTGTTACATCACCAGACCTGGTGACTAAAGCAGAAAGTCCTGCCCATGAAAGAAAGTAAGATGCAGATGATGGACAGCAGGAAGCAGAGGCGTGGCCAGCAGGGAGAGGCGTGGCCTGCAGAGGAGAGGCGTGGCCAGCAGAGGAGAGGCGTGGCCAGCAGAGGAGAGGCGTGGCCAGCAGACGGGAGAAGCAGGGAGCAAGCAGCCTTTGTTTAAAAAGGAAAAAGTTGACAAATTCATTCCAGTTCCTTAGACTTCGTATCCTTTACTTGGAACCAGGCATTTTAACCTGGAAATGGATTTGCAACATTGTGGACCGTGTGCACCGGACTCCCAACCAGCAGATGCTCAATTCTCGCAGCTCTGGAGCCTGAAGTCCAGTCCAGGCGCCGTGGACCTGGGGTCACAGGGGAGGCCCGGGGTCTCTGCTGTCAGGGCCTGGGCCCTGTTCGTGAGGCCCCACCTCCTGCCGCCCTCAAAGGGGCCACGGAAGGTCAGCCGTGAATTTGAACGACAAACAGACCATGGCTCTTCCTGGCCATCCCAAGGACTAAAAGATAAAACAAAGTGGGCGTCTTTTCACTGGAAGCTGCGGGCACATTGGAGTGGTTTATCTTTCGTTAAAAGCACAGGCTAAGCCCCAGCCGGTTTGGCTCAGTGGATAGAGCGTCGGCCTGTGGACCGAGAGGTCCCGGGTTCGATTCTGGTCAAGGGCACAGGCCCTGATTGCAGACTCCTCCCGGCCAGGGCCCTGGTGGGAGCTCGTGCAGGAGGCCCCAATCGATGTGTTTCTCTCACATTCATATTTCTTTCCCTCTCTCCTCCACTCTCTCTAAAAATCAATTGAAAAATATCCTCTGGTGAGGATTTAAAAAAAGAAGCACGAGTTAAAAGAGGCAAATATTACCATGAGTTTTCTGTATTGCTGGTTCAGGCAACAACAATATTCAGAAAAGGCTGTAGAGAATCGTGCGGCCGGGGCCAGTGAGAAAAAGGCACGGCCGCCGCACCCACCTGAGGCCTAGCAGTGGGTCCGTCCTGGTGCCCGGGCACCGGCGCTCTGCCCGCAACGAGCTGCCACAGGTTAAGGTGGGAGGACGGGCAGGGGCCCAGCTGCACCACGGAGAGGCCGACAGGACGCGGTGCTGGCCGTTCGTGCTGCGCTGAGGGTGGCACTGGTTCCACAGGGAAGTCCGAGGACTCGCACGCGCTCAGCGTTCTGGAAGAGAGCCGGCGCCTGGAGGACGCGGCCACCCACAGCACGAGGGAGAGGTACGTCGGCGCCCACAAAGGGGACCGGCCATGCCCGGCCCGGTGCCTGGTCCTGTGACACCTTCTTCGCCTGTTTCCTGAGTTTCATCTCACAGCCACCTCCAAACTGGCCCAGAGTCTCCGTTTTGCAAATTCAGAACCGGAGCTCACGTGGACTAATGCACTTACCACCGTCTGTGGAGGCAACGGAGGAAGCACTATTCAGTCTCCCAGTCTTTCTCTGGCAAAACAGAGCCAAGCACAGCCATCGCCCGGCCAATGACCGATCCCGGCCTGGGGGCGGGGGAGGGGTGGTGGAAGTCCTGACGGGTGGGCGGCTCCTCTCCCAAGAATTAGGCACTTGCTGCGGAGACAGGGCCACGGCTGCTGGGATAGAGCCCGTGTTCACCAGGGCTGTGGGACTAAATCTGCCCACGTTCTCTCTTTTATAAAAATTTGTTCAGAGAGGAAGGGTGAGGGAGAGAGCGATAGAAACATCAATGATGAGAGAGAATCATGGATTGGCTGCCTCTACACTGGGATCGAGCCACAACGTGGGCATGTGCCCCAACCAGGAATGGAACCGTGACCTACTGCTTCATAGGTCGATGCTCCTGGGAACACCAGCTGGGCAAGAAGCAGTAGATTTTATATCTCCCCTTTGTGCCGTAGAAACCTCAAGAAAAGAGACATCATTTCTCCATCTCGGCTTCTGTCTTCTCCCAAACTCCCTGAACCAACAAGCCGAGCTATTTCCCGAGCAGCGGAGCTCGTGGAGACGTCCGTGTGGGCGATGAACAGAAGGGTTTACCTGAGGCCGTCACAGCCTCCAACAGGTGAGCGAGCGCTCGGAGGGGTCCCGGTCCCCCCGGAGTGCCCGCCAGGAGTACCCCTTCAGGGGCCGGGCGGGGCCCCAGGAAGGCATGACTGCTACTCACACGCAGGACTGACCCAGCAGTTGGTAAAACACAATCTTCTGTTTTTGTTCGTCTGAGGATAAACTGTTTCTCTCCTATTCAAATTGGGTTTGGAGAACCAGCTCGAAATTAATTTGTGAACAAACAGCAATAGACTTGGCAAAAGAAAAACCCACAAAAACGAAAGAGCCTGTTTTCTGGGGTCCTGACCTGGAACATTCACCAGCATCTCCTGCTATTTCCTTCATCTTTACAGAAATTTCAAGCCCACTCTCCATTTGGTCACCATCTCGTCAGAGGGCTTGGTCCGGCAGGGTTTAGGCGGGGAGGGTAGATACCAGGTGGTCGCCGTCCACTGAAGCATCGCGTGGCTGGACACAGGCCTCAGCTGTGCCGTGTGCCACCGAAGACGTGCCCAGCGAGGTCATGGTCACCCCGAGAACTGGCCTTCCCCGGGCTCAGAGCTCTTGAGACCCGCTTTTCCAAAAGATCAGAAAAAATAAAATTTAAAAGCCCGTCTCCTGAGCAGTGGGGATGCTCTTGGGGGTTGAGCAGGAGGATTATTATGTGGGACCCAGACCCGGAGCCCACGGCAGGTGCTGGGCCAGGGGGCGTGGCCTCACAGAGGGTTTACGCCGATGTGTTCCCCAGATGCTCTGTCGGAGGAGCTGCTGAGCACCATCGCCAACGTGTCAGGGTGCCTGCCCCACATGCTGCCCCCACAGTGTCCGGACACCTGCCTGGCCGACAAGTACCGGCTCATCACGGGAGCCTGCAACAACAGGTAGCTCATCACCCCTGACCTGCAGGTGGGATTGGAACCGGACTCCCTCCCGACCTCTGTCCTGGCCCTCACCCATCTCTACACGTCGTCTGAATGCCCGTCTGGCCGTTGCTGCCTTCCACATGGTCCTGTGTCCAAATGGCAGGGCCTCTGGGACCCCACACCCTAGGGTGGAGGTGGGGAAAGGGTCACACAGGGTGACCAGGAACGCGGAGGAACAAGCAGGGTGCGTGATAGGCGGGTTTCGGGCCTCAGCCTCGTGCTGTGGGCAGGCCCCACTCGCCGATCGGGGCTGAGACGGGACCAGCAGGGGGACGCGCGGTTCCTCCCTGCGACAGGCACACAGACAGGCCTGCCTAGGAGAGGCCGGGACTCAAATGTAGACAAAGACCACCCTGGGTGCTGAGAGGCAGAGAGCAAAGGTCCCGACCGCCACCTCGCTTCTGAGCTGAGGAAAAAAAAACAGCAGGTCCGACCTGCTTCTCGCAGCCTCTTCGCACACAAAATGCACGTGTGAGGCGGGAGCAGGCGCAGCGCCCGGGCGGGGTGGGCGCCTGAGGGACGAGACACCAGCAACTTTCCAAACTGCATCTTTGTGGGAGCCCCCAAGTCTCTGTCCTGCAGGGATCCCCCCCCGCCCGTGCGGCCCCCGTGTGAGGGGCACCTGAGCCAGAAGGGCTGTTGAAAGGTGGGAAGGTGTGTCCTGGGCTGAGGGAAGGGCACACCTGGAACCTGGAACGTGAGAGGATCCAGGTCCATGCGCCCCCAGGAGCCCATTCACTCGGTGGCCCCCCTGGTGTGAGTCTGGCTGGAGGCGGCATTGAGCCAGGGCCCGGGGGAGCCTGCCCGGGGGCTTCCCTTGAGGATGGTTTCTTGTAGGTGGACCTGCTGCCTCCCCCCTCCTCCTCCCGCCCCTCCCCACTCACCTGGGCACCGTTGTCTCCACAGAGACCATCCCCGGTGGGGCGCCTCCAACACGGCCCTGGCCCGGTGGCTGCCGCCCGCCTACGAAGACAGCATCAGTGAGCCCCGAGGCTGGAACCCCCACTTCTTATACAACGGGGTTCCCCTGCCCCCGGTCAGTGCCCGACACTGTGTGACCTGCATTAGGGTTAGGCTCCATGACCTGTCCCTGAGCCCGGGGGGAGGTAGCGGGCTGTGTGCGGTGTCTGTGGGGTCCCCTCCCCCTCCCCCTCTCCCCTGCGGGTAGGGCCCCTTGTGGCAGAGGAACTCACGTCATCCGGTAGCGAGGGGAGCGCAGGTTAAA
>NW_006288604.1:272717-274173 GCF_000327345.1 Myotis davidii
CAGGTTCACAAAGCCACGTGGGCACCCCGGGCAGGTTCGCAAAGCCACGTGGGTGCCCAGGGCAGGTTCGCAAAGCCACGTGGGTGCCCCGAGCGGGTGCGCGAAGTCACGCGGGCGCCCCTGGGCGGGTGCGTGAGGCCGCGTGGGCGCCCCGGGCAGGTTCACAAAGCCACGTGGGCACCCCACACCAGGTTACCCCGCAGCTTCCTGAGGGCTGGCTGCCCGGTCTGCACTCTCATCCCCTGGAGCGGGGGTCGGGGGGGATGGGAGGGGCTGACATGTGACCAGGAGTCGGGCAGGAGCAGGTTCAGTCCGCCGCCCGCTGGTTCCTGGCGCCCAGAGCTTTAAGGTTTCAACTCAGCGGGTCCTGGCGACCCCGAGCCACCTGGGCACCAGTGCCTTTGGGAGCTTATACCTCGAGTCGATGAGAACATAGAGAAAAACCATGTGCGTGAGGCTGTGACTCCCAAGCGGAATAGGAGCCCCAGTCCTTTCCTGGTGTGTGATGGTCGAGGTGGAATCAGAGGGTTGCTGTGTGTTCCGTGTGCAATTGTCTGCTCTTCCGCCTTCCACCGCCTGTAATTTAAGACCTTCCAGACTTCCCTCCTGCCAGTGGGTCTGTGGTGTGGTGTGTGTACGTGTGGTGTGTACGTGGTACGAGTGTGTGTATGTGTGTGTTGTGGGTGTGAATGGGGATGTGGCTGTGCATACGTGTGGTGTGTGTGTGGTATGTATACACGTGGTGAGTGTGTGTACATGTGGGTATGCATGTGTGTAGGTGGTACATAGTGTGTGTGAATGTGGCACATGTATGTGTGAGTGTGTGGTGGGTGTACATGTGTGTACGTGTGGTGAATGGCACCGGTGCTGGAATAGCAGGTGGAAGCTCTCTCTCCCTCGTTCTTCCTCTTTGAAATCAATAAAAATAATTTTTTAAATCAATTTTTAAAAACTCTGTGGAAGAGGCTTTTGCAGCTAAGGAAACAGCCCGGGTGGGGGTGGGGGCTGGCCGACCTCCTGGGGTCACCGGCTGGTCTGCGTCCTGAGCCCCGGGTGCCAGGTCCCTGAAGATTGGATGTTCGCTGTGGGTGCAGGAGCTATTGCCGCGCCCGCAGGGGGAGTGGGCGCGAGGGGAGAAGGTGGTTTGGACGGAAGTCTGTCACGTGTGTGAGAGGAGCCCGTGGGCAGCAGCCCTCCTGGCCAGTCAGTGCTGAGGCCCAAGGTGGCCTGGCGTCTCCTGTCCTGCCCTGCCCCAGAGGGAGTGTGTGTGTGTGGGGGGGCTCTGACATCCGCCCAGGCCATCGATGCGGGAGCTCGAGGCTGTCGGACGGTTGGTGCTGCACCTGCTCACCTGTGTCCGTACCTGGGCGGCGTGGTCCCTCCCCGGACACCTCTGAGCCCGGGCTGGGCAGGGAGACCCTCCTTCCCTGAGACGGACCAGCCCTGCTGCCTCCCC
>NW_006288604.1:274278-277385 GCF_000327345.1 Myotis davidii
AGCTCCTGCCCCCGCTGCTGCTGCGCGACGCCTTCTTCAGCCCCTGGAGGGTCCTTAACGAAGGTGCGAGCCCCCCTCCTCTCTCTCCCTCTCCCTCTCCCTCCCTCCTCTCTCCCTCCCTCTCTCTCAGAGACAGAACCCACCGCAGCCCCCTCAGTGCCCGCGTGCCCCACCGTTGACGTGGGCCGTTGGGTAGATCTTGCCGGTCATCGGTGTTTACGGAGAAAGCACGTAGGCTCGGAGCTTTTATTTTTCTATTTAATTTTAAACATCTTTTTATTGACTTCAGAGAGGAAGGGGGAGGGAGAGAGAGAGAAACATCAATGATGAGAGAGAATCACTGATGGGCTGCCTCCTGCTGGGGATCGAGCCCACAACCCGGGCCTGTGTCCTGACGGGAATCACACCCTGACCTGCTGGTTCATGGGTCCACACTCAACCACTAAGTTACACCAGCCGGGCTTAACAAGGTGGTTTTAACAAGCTTTCCAGAATATTCTGACGCACACCAGAGTTTGCGAACCACTAGTTTAAAATGTGAAGAGAGGCATGACTCAGGGCATTCACCCTAAAAATGGGAAAGCATGAGCCAGTATTTTCCAAATTGTATTATGTCGAATAAGGTAATACCAGATGCTCTATAAATAAAGGGGTTTGTGGTCAAATATATTTGGGAAGCACCTATCTACATTTTTCGTGCAATCGGACCGTGACCTCCTGGTTCATAGGTCGATGCTCACCACTGAGCCACACCGGCCGGGCTGCTGGGAGATTTTAAAGGCCTAACTGTGCCTCAGAAACACCTGTGTCAGGCCTTGCAGCTCAGCATTCCCGGGGGAAAGTGTCCCAGGCCCGGCTGCCTCCCCGCCCCCCCCCCGCCCCCCGTGGTTTCAATGACACTGAAGGAAATCGGACTTTATATCCCACCTGATAAACGAGGCCCTTTTCCGTAAACACTGTCCGGAGGCCACGCTCAGTGCTACGTGGTTTCAGAAGGTCACGGCGGGGTCACGTGTGGAAGGGAATAGTTTAGAAACCGCTTCAGTTTCTGGGCTCTCCACACTCCCCGGTCCCTCCTTTCTTCCCGCCCCCCTGTTCTCTCTCTGTCTGTGTGTCCGGAAGCTTCTCTCCGGCTCCGAAGGCTCTTGGCTCTGAGTGGCTGTGGGGAGGAGGATGAGGAGGCCACTGTACCCGCTCAGTCGCCACGGAAACGGTCAGCACAGCGTGTGGGAGAGGCCAGGGTGCAGCCAGGCTGCCAGGGGATCTGACTGGTCCCCACAGGGTCCCTGGGGATGGGGATGGCTGGCGCTTTGGAGGTGAAGGGCTGCGCCCCTCCCCCACACTCCTCAGGGCTCCCTCAGCCAAGCCAAGTCCCCACTGCTGTTTCTGATGTTAAAATTCAGCAAATGCTTCCCTTGACTGTAATGTTTTTGCTGCAGAAAAATAAAGCAAAAAACTTGAGCATCTGCCCTGGCCAGGTGACTCAGTGGTTAGAGCCCGTGGACCGGGGGTTCCCAGGTTCGATTCCTGATCAAAGGCATGTCCCTCGGTTGCGGGCTCGATCCCTGGCTCTGGTCAGGGCACACGGGGAGGCAAACAATCGATGTGTCTCTCCTTCTCTCCCCCTCCTTCCTCCCCCTCCTTCCTCCCACCAACTCTCTAAACATCAGTGGAAAAAGGAGCCACAGGTGAGGATTAACAACAAAACACTCGAGCATCTGAGGGGCTCACGTCTGGGTCCCCTCGGACCTGAGTCCCGACCACCCCGCACCCGATCAGTCCCCTCAGGCCCGGGGTCCAGGCAGGGCCAGGCACCCACAGCCGGTGTCAGAGAGAGCTGGAAAGCTTCGGGGGCTGAGTCGGGACCCCTGAGGGCGTTGGTTCGGAAAGCGCGTGGTTCAGGTCTGGCCGGAGACACGGTGTCTTGCAGGAGGTGTGGACCCCCTGGTGCGGGGCCTCCTGGCCAGGCCGGCCAAGCTGCAGGCACAGGGCCAGCTGGTGAGCGCGGAGCTGACGGAGAGGCTGTCCGTGCTGGCGCCCGCCGGGACCTTCGACCTGGCGTCGCTGAACCTGCAGCGGGGCCGGGACCACGGGCTGCCAGGTGAGCGCCTCGCCCCCCGGCCGGGCGGGGCCCGGGGGCCAACGGGAGGCCTGCTCCCTGGGCCGGGTCTGGAGTAACTGTGTCTGCAAACCCGCTGCCCACTTCCCAGAAGCGGGCTTTTCCCCGTTCTAATCGGTGTGCAGTGTCTCCTTGTTGTGTTGTGTTGCGTTGTTGCTCTATAGGACTGAAATGCTTTTATTGTTTTCATTTTTATTTATTTTTATGTTTTAAATATATTTTCTATTTCAGAGAGGAAGGGATAGGGAGAGACAGAAACATCAATGATGAGAGAGAGTCATTGATCGGCTGCCTCCTGCACGCCCCCTACTGGGGATCGAGCCCACAACCCGGGCATGGGCCCTGACCAGGAATCGAATCCAGGACCATTCAGTCCAGGCTGAGGCTCTATCCACTGAGCCAAACTAGCTAGGGCTATTTTTATTTATTTTTATTTTTTATTTTTTCCCTTGGTACTATATTTCCTGTTTTATTATGTTTTTAATGTTCACACTCTTTATCTTTCATTTTTATTTTTAAAAAAATCTTTATTGTTGAAAGTATTAATATGTTCCCCTTTCCCCCATTGACTCTCTAGCACCCCTGCTCCCCGCCCCAGCCTCACCCCTGTTGTCAGTGTCTATGGGGGATGCCTATTTGCATACAAGTTCTTTGGTGATCACGTCCCACTCACCCCCCTCCCCTTTCCCTCTAGTCCGTCTGCAGAGGAGCCGCTCACTCTCTCAGACAACAGGACCCCGTGGGCCTGGCGCCCTGTGAGGGAAGAGCCCTGCGGGGGGAGGGGGTCAGGGAGGCTGGGTGTCCCGGGCCCATTGCAGAGTCTGCGTCGGGCCTCCCAGGGCCGGCCTGCGTGACACAGTGTCACAGGGAGGTCAGGCTCCACGCCTCCCGTCCCCCGTCCCCCTGGCCCCCGGCCTGGGCTGTATCTGACCCGCTGGCCCAACCTCCCAGCCATGGCCGGGCCCTGGGCGTCCCCCCTGCACCCTCC
>NW_006288604.1:277880-278253 GCF_000327345.1 Myotis davidii
TGGGCCGGGGCCACGGCTCGGCAGGGTGTGGTGGGCAGGCTTGCTCCCCGTGACGCTGGGGAGAAACACCTGGACGTCCTCTCGCTCAGAGCCCTGGTGTCCCGGACGGGAGCCCTGACCAGGGCGGCCCCGGTCTGCTCCCTCCGTGCAGGTTTTGGTGGGAACACGGCGGGGTGTTCACGGAGGCGCAGAGGCGGGAGCTGGGGACGCACTCCCTGTCGCGGGTCATCTGTGACAACACGGGCCTCTCCCGCCTCCCCGGGGGGCAGGACGCCCCGGCCGGGACCCTCCCTGGAGGAGGACGCTGCCCGTGTGGCTGGGTCAGTACAGAGGGGGCGGCCGTCACGGCTCCCGGCCTCACAGGAGGGACAGC
>NW_006288604.1:278446-289045 GCF_000327345.1 Myotis davidii
TTCCACTGGCCTGGTCCCCGGGGGCCCGCCACACTGACAGCTGCAGTGGGTGCAGGATGCTGACCTCCCTGCGGAGCCAAGGCCCCTGGTTGAGAAGCTGTCGCCTGGATGACACATTTAAAAAAAATGTTATAATTGATCTCAGAGAGGAAGGGAGAGGGAGAGGGCGAGAGACAGAAACATCCATGATGAGAGAGAACCATGGACCGGCTGCTCCTGCACGCCCCCCACTGGGGATGGAGCCCACAACCCGGGCCTGTGCCTGACCACAGGGAGAGACACAAAGCCAAGGGCACAGGGTGGAGGAGAGTGGGGACTCCAGGCAGAGACAGCAGGAGAGGCGGCAGGTTTCCCATTGAGGGAAGAGAACCTGCAGCCTGGGGGGCCGTGAGGGGCCTGGGGGTTCGGGCTGTGCCTGGGGGGTCCATGTGGGGCCTGGGGGTCCGTGTGGGGCCCTCCGTGTAACTATGATGGGAGACATGTTTTTAAAATATATATATGTATTTTTATTGATTTCAGAGAGGAAGGGAGAGGGAGAAAGAGATAAACACATCAATGATGAAAGAGAATCATTGATTGGCTGCCGCCTGCACGCCCCACACTGGGGATTGAGTCCATAATTGAGGCATGTGCCCCAACTGGGAATAGAGCCGTGACCTCCTGGTTCATAGGATGATGCTCAAAACTGAGAACGCATCTCATCCAGAGAACTCCAGCTCCCTTCCATCCTCCTCACCACTCTTGCCATCGTGTGTTAGTTTCCCACCCTATGTTAGTTACCTGATCATAGTTTCTATGTATATAGAAGTAATACACAGGGAAAAGTTAAAGGACTCTTACTTTTCATTCAGTGGCTCTGCCCCAGACCTGCCCTTTCAGACGCTTAAAAATGAGCCTGTTCTCAGGGGCGCTCTGGGCACAGGCGTCCCCGCCCGTGTGGCCGGGAGGTCACGGTCCGCTCCTGCCCACCTGTCCCCGGGGCACACCTTTCCCAGAGGAGGCCTCCAGCACCAGAGGCAGCGCAGGCCCACGGCCCACACCCGCCGGGGCCGCTGGCCGACCCCCTGGCTCTCACCGTTTATCACTCCCCCGGTGACGCCCGCAGCTCACCCTCCGGGAGCAGAAGTTAGCACACGGGAGGCTTCAGTGGTTCAGACTTAGTGCTGCCCACAGTCAGGCTCCATGTTGGCAGGACACCGAGGACAGGGCCAGGGACCGCAGGCCCCCACCAGCTGACCATCCTCTTCCAGGAGGGGACGGAGCGGCAGCGGGCTCCCTGGGAAAGGGGCCCACCCCCATGAGTCACGGTGGGCTCAGGCTCAGGGTCGGGGAGGTGGAGGGTCAGGGTCAGGGTCAGGCTCGGGGTCAGGACATGTGATAAGATGAATCCCCTACCTTCCCACGACACCCTTGAACAAAAGTCAGGGTAAGAGTTCAAGAAAGGGAGTTATATGAAGTCCCAACTTCTGGTTCACAATTTATCCCTGCTTTGGGATGCACTCAGGCTCAGGGTCAGGGTTGGGGTCAGTCTCAGGGTCGGGGTCAGGGTCAGGGTCGGGGTCAGGCTCAGGGCAGGGAAGGTGGAAGGGGGCTGTGGCCGGGTCCTCGGCCAGGTCCTGACCTCCGTGCTCTGTGCAGACATTAATGAGTGTGAAGACGAGCGGAGGCCACCCTGCCAGGCGCCCGCCCGGTGCAGGAACACCCAGGGCGGCTTCCGGTGTGAGTGCTTGGAGCCGTACGTGCTGGGAGACGACGGGCGGACCTGTGTAGGTGAGCCCACCCCTGGGGGCCCCGCCCGGGAGTTACACACCTGGGGCGACAACTCCGGCTGTGCTGGAGCTGAGGCCTGCTTGTCCGCGAGGCTGCGCTCTCCGGGGCTGGGAGGGAGCAGGCACGTCCGGTGACTACTTAGGCCGAGACTGACCCCGGGACCCAGCGCTGCCCTGGGCCTGCCTCACCCCCAGCGAGTTATCCTAGGAGCTCAGCACGGTGCTTCATCCGTGAACAGAACAGAGAGGGTGAGCGACCTGCTCGGGACCACACAGCCCGCAGGCACAGACCTGGGATTCCTAACATAGCTCCTGTAAAGGAAAAACAGCCTGCAGTTACTTGTTAATGGGAAAGACAGATTTATCCACCCTCCCGCAGAGGGGCGGGGCCTCCGTGCAGGCCTGAGCTTAACCCCACGTCCCGCAAAGACCACGGTGCACAGCCAGCGGCAGAGCGAGAGCGCAGGAAAGCAGCAGAGGCACGGTGGGCGCAGACTTGGGACGGGGTCCGGCTCAGGTCAGGTTCAGGTCTGGCTTGGGGTCAGGTCAGGGCTGGGGTCAGGTCAGGGCCGGGGTCAGGGTTGAGGCCAGGTCAGGGTCGGGGTCAGGTCACGCTCGGGGTCAGGCACGCTGCCACTGCCTGGGACCCACGGCTTGCTGACCGGCGGGCTCTCACTCAGACTCCGAGAGGCTCCCGAAGGCGTCCTTGGTGTCCATTGTGCTGGGCGCCCTGCTGGTCTGCGTCCTGGCAGCCGCCACCTGGACGGTGATTTGCAGGTGGTAAGTCCCGTCTTCAGGGACCAGGAGCCCACGTTTTCCCCGTGGAGCCTGGTGACCAGTCTACTAGTCCCCGCCGCGTGCGCCCCCTCTGCGCACAGGAACTTCCCAGTTTTCCCTCATCTCTCCCTTCTCTCCTCACTGTTTCCATTTTTTTGGGTCTCTAATTCCTCTCCTCCTTCTCTCAATATTCTCATCTCTCGTTCTCTCCTCATTCTCCTCATTTTTCTCCTACTCTCTTCATTCTCCCAATTTTCTCTCATCTCTCACGTCTCTCCTCATTCTCTCAATTTTCTTGCATTTCTAGCTTTTCTCCTCCTGTTCTCCATTTTCTTCCATCTCTCGCTTCTCTCCTAATTTTCTCTATTTTCTTGGATCTCTCACTTCTCTCCTAATTCTCTCAATTTTTTCTCATGTCTCACTTTTCTCCTCTTTATCTCAATTTTTTCTCGTGTCTCACTTCTCTATACATTCTCTAAATTTTCTCGGATTTCTTGCTTCTGTCCCCATCCTCTCAATTTTCTTGCACCAATCACTTCTCTCCTCAATCTCCCAGTTTTCTCTCGTCCCTCGCTTCTCACCTCATTCTGTCCATTTTTCGTGGATCTCTCGTTTTTCTCCTCATTCTCCCAGTTTTCGTGGATCTCACTCTTCTCGACGTTCTCACCATTTTCTCTCATATCCGACTTCTCTCCCCATTCTCGCCATTTTCGTGGATCTCTAGCTCTTCTCAGTCTCTCAGTATTCCCCCATCTCTCGCTTCTCTCCTCATTCACTCAATGTTCTTGGGTCTCTCGTTTCTCTCTTTATTCTCTGTATTTTGTTGGATTTCTTGCATCTCTCCTCATTCTCTTTATTTTCTCCTTCTCTCTCGTTTGTTTTCATTCTCTCCATTTCCTTGGCTCTCTCGCTTCTCTCTTATTCTCTCAGCCTCCCCTCATCTCTTTTCTCTGTTTTCTCTCATCGGCCCTGTCTCTTCTCGTTCTGTACGTTCCCTCGAGGCACCGACAGTGACTCACGGGGCTCCGGGAGCCGTACCTGGAGGAGGACAGGGCGCGGGCTGCCACTCACCGTCTGCGGGAGCAGCTGCTACCGTCCTCTCTCTGTTTTCTCTCATCGGCCCTGTCTCTTCTCGTTCTGTACGTTCCCTCGAGGCACCGACAGTGACTCACGGGGCGCGCTGCTCCGGGAGCCGCACCTGGAGGAGGACAGGGTGCGGGCTGCCGCTCACCGTCTGCGGGAGCAGCTGCTACCGTCCTCACCTGGAGACTGTGTCTCCCAGGTCCTCGGTGACGGAGTCTGTGTCCCCACATTGTGACGATTGTTCCTGGGAAGCCGCTCTGTGACGGTGAGGACTCCTCGGCCACGTCCACCAGCCTCCCCTCTGGAGTCTGCAGAGGAGCCAAGGGGGTGAGATGACCCTCAGGCTCATCACCCCCCGTCAGCGAGTGGAGGGCAGCTCCGCATGTCGGGGTCACTCCCACCGAGCCCCATGCCGGCCTCAGGACCAGGGACCCGTCGGTGCCAGCCTCGTGCCCTCTGCTCACGGGGTGGTGTCGGCTCTTCTGCGTCTGTGGGTCCCTGGGGACTGGACTTCTGCCTCGGACACTGTGCTAAGGAACAAGTAAGAAGCCAGCATCACCCCCCCCCCAACACACACACACATACGGGTCCCAGAATAACCCAGCGCCGTGGCTCAGAGTCCTGCAGCGTGTAACTGGGCCGCGCGTGGCCATCATGGGTAACAGCTCCGTGAACAGCCCTGGAGGTCACCCTGAAGGTCACCGTGCCGCCCTTGGCTGGCGGAGGGATCATCGGTCCCCGCGTGGAGGGAATTGGGGTCACAGCAAATTAAGGTTCAAAGAGAGGTGACCACACAGTCACAGGCGACCCTGTGGCAGCCGCTGGCCGCTCAGTGGACAGACTGTCCCCAGAGCCCAATGTCCACGTGGGCTGCTGTTCTCACAAACCCATTCGGGACGCGTGCCCTGTCCAGGGTGAGGACCAAGGCTGGTGTCCCCGGGACAAGGCTGGCCTTCCCTTCATGACACGGGCAGGTGGCGCCACCTGGTGGCTGATGTGAGGAGCGCAGGCATGGCCTGACCCAGGGCCTTACCTTCTGCCCATCATGTCCCCTCCTGTCCCCGCCGGCTCTTCCCACACCTGCCTCTTCTTCCCGGAGACACGGCGCCACCTTGTCACTCAGCCGCCAGCCCCTCCGGGTCCGGTCGGTTCACGGCTGTCAGCGCCAGGAGAGTCCTCTGTGATGAGAGGATGCCATTACCATAGACACGGGGCCCCACACTGAGGTTGAAAGGAAAACCACGATCAGTCCGTAAAACATTTAAGCTGCTGGGTGATTCAGCTTCAACACAACTGCTGATAGAGTTTATGTCTGTCATTTTTTAGATTCCTCTAGGGCCTAACGGTCAAATTTTGTTTTAACGGAATATTCTTTAAATCGTTTTGCATTTGTTTTTAATTTGGAGAAAGAACAGTCTGGATCTGTGGACGCAGCAACACAGATTGTGAACAACAAGAGTAAAGGTCTTACTAAAAACGGCATCATTAACTTTTTCTCACCGCAGTCGTCTGAGAGCTTCCATTTCTGTTGGCATTTCACGTGGTTGTACCTTGTGGTGGAGAAAAGAGCATTATTAAAGCTTCATCCCTTTAGAAAGAAAAAGACGATTCTGCACGTTCTGCATTCTCCACAGGCGACTTGGTCCATTTCGGTCGGCTTAGAGCAAGGCCGGAGGTCAGGCGCACTTACCCCGAGTCGTACGTCTGCCAGGGTGGCTCCCGAGCCAACAGCGGGGTGGAAAGTAACAGTCTGCCTCCCATTAGGGCACAATACCAACGTCTCGGGTTCTCGGTCTGTCAGCAGAAAATACAAAATGCCGTCAGACTGGGCGAAATGTTCGCCAAGGCAACTTGGTAATGAAAACACGGTCGTTTTCGTGTCAGCGCACACGGAGAGGCAGTGGCGTGGGCCCCGCCCAGGGGGAGAGCAGGCGAGAGACCAGGGCCTGCGGGTCCCCGGGCATCACCGTGCCCACACGGCAGGTGTGTCTTTGGGCTAAAAACCCAGACGACACGGGAACCTCAGACCCAACCAGCCCCGCAGCGGGTACACGGATGGCCTGAGTCCATGTCTTAACCGGCCCTGCTGGGCTCAGAGAACCACTGGGGCGTCTACAAAAGCAAAGCGTACAGCGACGTTCGTTTATTAGCACGAAGGAAGTTTTCTCTCGATGGTCACTTGGGGAGGGAACCGGAGAACCAGGCTCACACAGTGGCTCTTCCTCTGCAGGTCAGTGAGCATGACCACTGTAGTCCCTCACCCCCACGTCCACCTGGGACGCAGGTGGCTGCCTGGATGTTCACGCCTCCCTGTACATACACACATCGTGTTTGACACCTTTAGGATGTAGGTCAGACTTGAGAACTTTTAAAAGTGGGAAAAGCCCGGCCGGTGTGACTCAGAGATTTAGAGTCGACCTGTGAACCCCGAAGGTCACGGTTCGAGGTCAGGGCACATGCCTGGGTTGCAGGCTCCATTGCCAGTGAGGGACATGCAGGAGGCAGTCGATGCATGATTCTCTCATCATTAATGTTTCTATCTCTCCCTCTCCCTTCCTCTAAAATTAAAAAAGAAAAACCTAACCCTAACACGAAAACCTAACCCTAACTCTAACCTTAACCATAACTGTAAAATCTAACCCTAAAAGCTAACCCTAACCCTAATACTAAAACCTAACCCTAATGCTAAAACCTAACCGTAACCCTAACAGCTAACCCTCACCTTAACACTGAAACCTAACCCTAATGCTAAAACGTAACCCTAACCCTAACCTTAATGTGGAATCCTAACCCTAACCCTAACTCTAAAAGCTAACCCTAATACTAAAACCTAACCCTAATACTAAATCCTAATCCTAATGCTAAAACCTAACCCTAACCCTCACCTTAGCACTGAAACCTAACCCTAACCCTAATGCTAAAACTTAACCCTAACCCTAACCTTAACGCTGAAACCTAACCCTAACCCTAAAACCTAACCCAGTGGTTCTCAACCTTCTGGCCCTTTAAATACAGTTCCTCATGTTGTGACCCAACCATAAAATTATTTTCGTTGCTACTTCATAACTGTAATGTTGCTGCTGTGATGAATCATAATGTAAATATCTGATATGCAGGATGCTCTTAGGCGACCCCTGTGAAAGGGTCGTTGGACCAACAAAGGGTTCACGACTCACAGGTTGAGAACTGCTGACCTAACCCTAATGCTAAAATTGAACCCTAACCCAAACCTTAACGTTGAATCCTAACCCTAACCCCAACTCTAAAGCTAATCCTAACCCTAATGTTAAAATTTAACCGTAACCCTAACAGCTAACACCTTAATGTGTGAGCCACGTCCTGCGAGGTTCAGGGTTCGGGATCTGGAGGAGGGCTGTGCAAATGACAGAGACGGGACAAGAAATAATAATTTGGAAATTGGGAGGCCAGGTGGAAAGTCCAATGCAAGGGGAAGGACTGCCACGGGTGCCCAGGCCTTGCCAACCTTTTATCCAATTTTGGATACACATCTAGCTCTTAGGCAGGCAATTCTGGTAACAGACAATCTTAAAGGTCAGTAAACATTAGAAAGATTTACTCGGAGACTATTTGGTCAGGAAATTGCTTGAGCCCCCATTGTCTCGACTGAACAATCGGTGTATAGCTCTGGCCCTTGCCAGGGCTCAAGGTTCACCAGCTTTCGGGCTCTTCGTTAACATTCTCTGATAGTGAAGACAATGGGTGGCTTCCAACACCTTAACACGGAAATCTAACCCTAACGCTAAAAGCGAACCCTGACCCTAACAGTAAAGCCTAACCCTTCACTGTTTTCACCCAGCCACCCTCCCCCTTCCCTCTGGCAGCCATCAGTCTGTTCTCTGCCTATGAGGTTTTTTTGTTTTGTTTTCATTTTTTCCTTGGATTCCACCGAATCCACAGTGTTGTTCTCCCACTCATTTCACTCGGTGTAATACCCCAGGTGCACCCATGCTCCCAAGTGTAGGGTTTCACGCTTTCCTGTCGCTGTCACATTCCATTGTCTGTGGCACCACATCCGCAGGCCCAATGGGGCAGGTGTCATTCAGGGGCAGCTCTGAAGTCAGAGCTGGAGGCGGGGATCAGCCGGAGGTCAGCAGCTGTGGGACAGGCTGTGCAGGGCCTGGAAGACCCGGGAGGGGGCTGGGGACTGGCCTCTCCCTCCCCCACGCCCCTCCCCCGGCCTCGAGACAGCCCCGCTAACACAGCAAATGGTGCTTGGTGACAACCTCACACTTTTTAAAATATATATATTTTATTAATATTTTACAGAGAGGAAGGGAGAGGGACAGAGAGTTAGAAACATCGATGAGAGAGAAACATTTACCAGCTCCCTCCTGCACACCTCCTACTGGGGATGTGCCCGCAACCAAGGTACACGCCCTTGACCAGAATTGAACCTGGGACCTTTCAGTCCACAGGCCAATGCTCTATCCACTGAGCTAAACCGGTCAGGGCACAACCTCACACTTTTAAAAAAAAATTTTATTCTTTTTTAAGAAGGAAGGAAGGCAGGTGGGAGGGTCAGGGAAATCTTCCTAGAAAAGATGACCTCAGACTCTAGTCTTTTTTTAAATAGATTTTTATTTATTTCAGAGAGGGAGGGAGGGAGAGGGAGCGAGAGACAAACATCAATGATAAAAGAGAATCATTGATCGGCTGCCTCCTGCAGGTCCCCACTGGAATCAAACCGTGACCTGGTTCATAGGTGATGCTCAACCACTGAGCCACGCCGGCCGGACCAACCTCCATACTCTACAGGGGGGTCAGGCGGAGGGCTTGGTCCAGAGCACAGAGAGCCGGCCACTGAGCCGGGTCCCTGGGGGCTGACGAGCGGCTGTGGTGCATCCTGGTCCCGGTCCCCTGGCCTCTGAACAGGACACTCAGCATCCTGACAGCCGTGCTACCACACACCCCGAAGGGAACCGTTTACAGCTGTGCTGACACGGCAGAAGCATAAGCCCCCGCTTACTGTTTAGATTCAGAAATACTCGAGCCACGAGCTATATGAGCACCTACTGTGCGAGCTGGGCAACGGGGCCGTCCCCCCTGCCCCCCGTCCAGGGGAGACCTGCCCGGCCACCACGCCGGCGCCCAGCACCAGGGAGGCTTGGAAGGAAACAAACTGTCACTATTAACCCCCCAAAGTCACTATAGAAAATCTAACAGAATCATTTGTAAAGCTATTATTAGGATTAGTAACTGAATGTATCAGGATTTTTGGAGATAAAGTCAACACCCAAAATTCAATTGCTTTTCTATATACAAACAACACACAACTAGGGAGTAAATTTTTTTAGTGTTTACAACAGCAGAACAATAAGTCAGAAAAATGTGCAAAACCTTTAGAAAAGAGTACCCTATACAATAAAAGGCTAATATGCAAATTGTCCCCTCGGGAGTTCGACCGCTCGCTATGATGTGAGCTGACCACCAGGGGGCAGCATGGAACATAGGGAGGGGGCCGGTCGGCATCTGGAAGGCCCCGATCAGCCAGGCCTAGGGACGCTACCCGTGCATGAATTTCGTGCACTGGCCTCTAGTAAACATTATAAAGAAGTAAAAAATAAATGCAGAAACACTTCATGCTTGTGAATGGGAGGATTAAAGTCGTTAAAAATGAACCCGACTTGAGGACTTGGGGGCAGTGACCATCTGTGTGGACGTGGGCTGAGCCGGGCACTGGCCTCGCTTGGTACCTGCGACTCTTCCGTGGGTCCGGAGGCTTTCCTGGGGGGTGAGCGTGGACCCGCCTCCCGGGGAGCAGCTGCAGCGAAGGGACCAGGCCCCCTGTCGGCCCCCAGGCTCAGTGCTACCCCGGGGTAGCCGTCTGCTCTTGCCTCCTGGCCCCCAGCTGACCCAGGCGCTGACCCAGCGGTGTTTAATCTGCGGACAAGGAGGTGCGGCCGTGGCTGCTGCCCGTGAGCTGTCCCCGCCTGGCTGGTCGGTTTTCCACCTGCAGCCGGAGGAGAGGAGCCTCGGAGAATCTGGGAGGAACCGGCCGAGCAGCCCCGGGGGCCAGGCTGATCCTCAACTCCAGCTGCTCCCACAGCAACGCAACACCAGACCCCAGGCTCCCAGGTGCACGCCTCCTCCTCCCACAGAGAAGTGCCCATGGCAACCGGCCCCGGTGGAAGGTTCCTAGAAGACTGTGCTGGGACTGGACACCCTCTCCGGTTCTTGGACTCTGCGGGCCACCAACATCCTGTGGCACAAAGGGGACCCTTGTGGCCTTAACGGCAGGAAGTCGGACTTCCCGGGACATGCGCCCGCCCAGAGGAAGCACCGGTCAGCATCAGGAGACGCCCCGGCCGTGCTGTGAGGGCGGAGGCCACGCACACAGAGGACACACACAGAGGACATGCACACAGAGGCCACACACACAGAGGCCACGCACAGAGGCCACACACACAGAGGCCACGCACACAGAGGACATGCACACAGAGGACACACACAGAGGACATGCACACAGAGGCCACACACACAGAGGCCACGCACAGAGGCCATGCACACAGATGCCATGCACACAGAGGCCACACACACAGAGGCCATGCACACAGAGGCCACGCACACAGAGGACACACACACAAAGCACCGGTCAGCATCAGGAGACGCCCCGGCGGTGCTGTGAGGGCGGAGGCCACACACACAGAAGCCACGCACACAGAGGCCACACACACAGAGGCCACACACAGAGGACATGCACACAGAGGACACACACAGGAAGCACCGGTCAGCATCAGGAGACGCCCCGGCCGTGCTGTGAGGGCGGAGGCCACGCACACAGAGGACACACACAGAGGACATGCACACAGAGGCCACACACACAGAGGCCACGCACACAGAGGACACACACACAGAGGACACACACACAGAGGACACACACACAGAGGCCACGCACAGAGGCCATGCACACAGATGCCATGCACACAGAGGCCACACACACAGAGGCCAC
>NW_006288604.1:289161-295211 GCF_000327345.1 Myotis davidii
GGACACGCACACAGAGGCGGCCGGTGAACTAGTTGATGGACGAGTCACAACGACTGCGCGTGACACACCGACAAACGCTCGCAGCCACCGGCCTCCACGAGGCTGGTCTGTCAGCCTCAGACCAGACGCCACGCAGTGGGTGTGAGCTGTGGGCCCCGGTTCCGAGGGGTGGGGACACCGCAGGTCGCGCTCAGATGGGCCAGGGATGCGGGAGCGTAGCATCCCCTCCCCTCCCTGCGTGTCTGCTCCGAATCTCAGTGATGAGAAGGGGTGGCCGTTCCCCCAGCTAATCGGTGCAGTGATTTCCGAAGCACAGACACGAGATTCCGGGTGTGTCCTCCGCGGACAGCTGTGCGCTACCAGGGTCCTCGAACCGCGGCCCGCGGGCCACATGCGGCCCCCGGAAACACTTCTCCGTCCTGCCGGTGCTTTTGCCGCCGCCGTGTGCATAGGAACGTGTTCGTAGTTTTTTTTTAAACTACAGTCCGGCCTCCAGTGGTCTGAGGGACAGTGAACTGGCCCCCGTTTAACGAGTGTGAGGACCCTGCGAGCCATCCACGGCCTTCACGCCCTGACCTGGTTTGTGCTGCAAGTGAGGACAGAACGAGAAACCCACTGTGTGCGCGAGGACGCGGATGATTTAAGAAGCATGTGACATGCAGCTATTTTATTTATTATTATTGTTACTCCTCACCCGAGGACATTTTTCCATTGATTTTTAGACAAAGACACAGGGAAAGACAGAGAGAAACACATTGATTGGTTGCCTCCTGCACGAGCCCCGACCAGGGCTGGGGAAGAGCCTACAACCGCCTTTGACCAGAATCGAACCTGGGCCCCTTTGGTCTGCAGGCGGATGCTCAATCCACTGAGCCACACCAGCCAGATTTGGGACATACAGGATTTTAAAGGAGGGTTAGCAGCCATGAAATAGATCCGATTTTGGCCCGACTGGTGTGGCTCCGTGGTTGAGCGTCGACCTATACACCATTCAATTCCCAGTCAGGGCACAGGCCTGGGTTGCAGGCTCCATCCCCAGTGAGGGGCGTGCAGGAGGCAGCCGATCAGTGATTCCTTCCCAGCATTGATGTTTCTCTCTCCCGCTCCCTTCCTCCCTAACATCCATAAATATATATTCTCAACAAAGAGAGAGGGAGGCCAATGAGACGGGAACCAGGGGGGACAGACGGGCCATGGGACAGTGGCTGCCACCCCAGGCCCAGGTCAGGTCCGACCCCCACCTGCTCTCCCCCTGCAGGTGCCGGAGCCCCAGGACCACGGCCCCTCCCCTGAAACCACAGGCTACACCTTAGGCCGACTCAAGCCTCTGGCGGCTGCGACCGTCCCTGCTCATCCTCCTCGAGCCTCGAGCCTCGTGGCTGCGGCAGGTGGGGAAGCGGTAAAACCAGAAGAAAATGTCACATAAAACCCAGTTTGTGCAAATCAGGTGACTTCCTGCAAGTCTGTCAGAAAACGCATTTCCCATAAACGTCAAATACCTGGAAAATGTCCTTAAAATCTCTCCAGACACCGCCGCCTCTGCATCACGCTCCGACCCGCAGGGCGCAGCCGCGAGGACGGCCTCCCGTGAAAGCAGACGCGTGCACCCTCCGTTGGAAAAACATGGCCCGTTTATTCGAACTGAAAGGCATCGTTACATAGTGCAAACGTTTCTTTGGTAATGAACTGGTTACAAGGAACACAGGTAAGGCACCTGGCTGCTGCAACAGTTAGGAAGGTAAATACACACGGACACTTCGCTTCCCACCACGCGACCCCCGCGGCGTGTCCGCACTGTCCACGGCTCCCCACGCACCGAGACTCCACCTCGACCCGCAGACACGCCACGCTTCCCTGTGGGCCGGCCCCGCCCCCCCGGTTCACGTGCCTGTCACCTCTGCCACGAAACCACAGGTAACCCTCCCGCACGGATGGTCTGCCGCCGCCTGACACCGAGCACCTACAGAACCACCCGCCTTCCACACCACGCTTCCTCCTCGTGACAGGCCCTGGTCCCAGGTCCTGACTCCATCTGACTTGATAGTTCACAGGACGCCCATGTCCTGAGCCACGGGGCCAGCTGTTCCCTGCCACTCCCGACCCGCGGCCGAGAGGTCAAGCCGCCGCATTTACAGCTTTGACTACGCTCCCGTGGAGACGTCCGCCAAGCCCTCCCCCCCCGGGGACGTGGCAGCCTGCGGCCCACCTGGACCGGAACCAGCTCTGAAACTGCCCACTGCCTGCGGGACGCTGCGAGCCTCGCCCCCACGTGTCCCAGAACACAGATCTCTGCATTCAGAACAGAACAGGAGGTTTGGTCATTAAGGCGAGCGCGGCCTGAGGTACGAGGTGCTTTTCATGGAACCCTAAAGGCCTGCACAGTGGCAACGATTTCTCTGCCGCATCGAACACTGGACGCCGGGTCGGCTTTCACACTCTCCGGCGCTTGGAAATGGGGTGAGGGACGGGTGCTGTCTCTAAGGCACCCACAGCCGAGTCAGGGAGGAGGCCGGTCCCTCCGTGCGGCGGCCGGGAGCGGCCTGGGGAGCGCGAGCCCGGCGTGGCCACCACGAAGCGGGGTTCACGCCTGGCCCACCACCGGGCAGCAGGGTTCTAGGGACAACAGGCCTGTTTCTAAGCGGCCGCAGCCTCAGTCACGGGGACAGGAGTGGAGAAGCAGCAGGTGCGCGTGGAGCGGGGACCTGCCGTGAGGAGTTGCTGGTGTGCGTGGACCATGGCAGAGGCCAGGGAAGGGGTCGGGGCTCCGGGCCAGGCGCCTGTGCCCCCGGGACAGGCTCCGGAGGGACTGCTCCATCTGCCAAACACCGACGTTCTCTTGACACGTGCGTGCCACAGGCTCCGTCCCGGGCAAGCGGAGCGGCTCTCCGTCGAGAGGAAGTGGTGGGATGGGGGACATCACTCTGGGGGCCTAAATGACTTAACTGCGCGGTTTAATAGTAGCACCACTTTTTCATTAAAAAAATTAAATAAAAACCTGAGAATCTAACAAGAAGTTAGGACTCGTGTCTGTTCCCACCCGCGTGTCCACGGCGTGGTCTCCGGCTCCGTGGACACTCCAGTCTGGGCCCCTGTGCGGCGTCCGAGACGCCCGGCTATGGCCGTGAGCCGTGGCAGGCTTCCACGAAGCAGGTGATCTGCCCGTCCTGGAGGGAGACGGCGCCCGACCGGTCAGTTCCGGGGACGACCCCGCGCATCACGCCCGCTTCCCACCGTGTTCCAGCCTGTGCCCGGGTCTGACTGCTCGGTTCTTCCTGTCCCCAGCGGTCTTCCCAGAGCTTCCTGCCCGGCCAGCTGCAGCCCGACCCCGGCCACAAAGGACCCAGCGCCTGCCCACTGTCCCTGCAGGCGTGCACCCCCATGGCTGCCCAGGGAAGAGGGAGGAGACCCCACCGGTGAGCGGGGCCTTGCTGACCACCTGGCCGCCCACTGGGGGCTCAGGACTCTGCAGCTGAGTCCGTGGTCCAGGCCCCGGGTCCCCGAGACAGAGCTGTACTCACGCGGCATTCACAGATGGTGCACACGTCTCGCTTCCACCGGGCGCCATCCGCGTGGGGCTCGCCATCCACGTCGGTGCACTCGGCCGTGCTGAGCCGAGACTCAAGTTTCTTTATCTGCAAAGGCAACGTGTGCGCCGTCAGTCCACGGGAGTGTGGCCCTCGCCCCGCCCGCCCCGGGACACGGCGCCTCGCGACGGGCAGGGACGCAGGCACGTTTCTGCAGGATGTTCTGGGGCTCAAATAGCTCCCCTGACAGCAATGGCTTTTCCCAGAGCTCTGGGACAGCCCTGCCCGCTTTGCCTCCGGTGGGCGTGCCCACATCTGAATGCTAGTGGTTCCTAAGAACGAAGCTTCAGGGGAAGGCTGAAGCCCCCTTGCACCCAAGTCGCCAGGCCTCAGGCACTCCAGTCTCACAGGTGGAGGAGGGGGACGGGGGGCCTACAGCCAGGCAGGTGCAGCTGTGGGCCCTGGGAAGGAGGCCCTGCCCTGGGAGCTGGGGACCCCCAAGGCCCTGCCCGGGAAGCTGGGGTCACCCCGAGGCCCTGCCTGGGTAACTGGGGTCACCCCAAGGCCCTGCCCGGGAGCCTGGGTCCCACTGAGGGTCCTGATTGCTGGGAAACCGAGGGACTCAGTGTGGCCAGCCCAGGAGAAGAGCCAGCAGGCAGTGAGACCCCTGGCCCCAGGCGAGGGGCGTTGCAGAGTTCACACCGGGGCCAGAGATGAGTCTGTGGGAGACGTGAGCTAAGAGGGGGGACGGTGGGGTGGCACCTGTGTCCGGAGGTCCGTGATGGTCTGCTGCATCTCCAGCACCAAGTCCCGGAAGTCGCTGGGCCCCAGGGCCTGGGGGTGCTCAGAGGAGGCAGCCGTGGCGTTCCTGGGGCGCTGGCCGGGCTTCCCGACGCTGCAGGAGGGGAGACGGGGAAGCAGACAGGAGGCGTCGCACACACACCACAGGCCCCAGGGCACCTGGGCTGTCTGGGGCCCAAGACCCAGCCGGCGGCTGGTGGGACGTCCCTTCCCAGGGCCCGGGCCGGTCCGCGGTGTGGACACTCTGACCCTCGGGGACGCCATACCTCAGTGTCGTCCCTGCTTCCGTGGGGGGCTCACCCTCCCGGTAACTGACGTCAAGGGAGCGCCGGCCTCGGAAATGGTAGGAGAAGGCGCTGAACTGCCCCCGGGTCCTGCAGTCTGGGGAGGGGGAGGGGAGGGTGAGCTGTGAGCAGCTCCGACTTCGGGACAAAGTCAGTGCGTCCCGGTCCTGCACTCGCTCGCCTGGGACGAACCCCGCTCCTCACGGCCATGGGGGCCTGGCAACAGCCCTGCTCGCCACAGAGCATCAGGCCCGGGCAGGGCCGCGTCTGGTCGGAGAGAGGCCCGCGGAGGGAGGCGCCACGGAAAGATCAACCGGGGTCAGACCAGGACGTTGCCGCGAGCGGTGACAGACGGCGGGAAGGGAGCCCGTGGCCCTGGGCGCAAACAAGGCTCTGTCTGCGCAGAATCTCCCGGTTTGGGGCCTAAAAACTTGAGTGAATGATCGAGGAGCAGCACGACGCCTGCAGCTTCCTCAGCCACCGAGGAACGTAATATTTACATAAAACACACGCACAGCCCGGCTGGTGTGGCTCAGGGGTTAGCACCGACCTATGACCCCGGTTGTGGGCTCCACCCCCAGTGTGGGGCGTGCAGGGGGCAGCCGATCAGGATCCGTTCTCATCACTGATATTTCTCTCTCTCCCTTCCTCTCTGAAATCAATGAAAATACACTTAAAAAAATAAACATAGCATGCAGACACGTGTACACACACAAGAACACATGGAACACGACCCGTCATTGAAAATCCTCCACGGACCCCTCGACACAGGCACGCCTAAGCCAGCGAGGGCGCCGCCGCGCCTGCTCCCCACCCCCTGCTGGCACCGCCGCCTCATCACGGGCAGAGAGCACGGCGCCCACCACGGCGGGCGCAAGGGCTGGGGGCTACCTTCACAGCAGTCCTGCCAGACCCGCAGGTCCACCCTGGGGATGTCGTCGCAGCTGCTGTAGCCGTGGGGGTACTCCGCCACCCGGAACACGTCCCTCTGCACACGCGTGATGTTGTCCGAGTTGTCGCACAGGATCCTGGCCAGCGACGTCTGCTTGATCTGCGTCAGCTGGGCCGGCGAGAACACCCCAGGGTTCTCGTACCACAGCCTGAGTCCCGGGAGGAGAACGAGATGGGGAACCTGGACTCAAACCACAGCACCCGAACTCAGCAGCCTCATCCGTCCCCAACAAGGCAGACGCCCCTGGTTTTAACGGGTCCACATGACAGTGGGCAACACACGGCTCGCACTTCCCGCTCGAAACAAAGCAAAACAACCGAGTGAAGACCCAGAGACGGGCGCCGGACCAGGCTGCACAGACCCCTTCGCCCGTCGCACGCCCGTGGCCCCAGCCGGACGGCTCGGCGACAGGAGGGACCGCCTGCCACCTGCTGAGCTGACTGACCAAGTGACCACGCGGCACCTTGAGACCCCGCCCGAGCTCCAGTG
>NW_006288604.1:295359-296639 GCF_000327345.1 Myotis davidii
CCAATAGACAGCACAGCCCGGCCGGCATGGCTCAGGAGCTGAGTGTCGCCTGTGGACCAGGAGGTCAGGGTTCGATTCCGTCAGGGCACAGGCCCAGGTTGCAGGCTCAGTCCCCAGTAGGGGGCGTGCAGGGGGCCGACCCATGGTTCTCTCTCATCACTGATGTTTCTCTCTCTCCCTCTCCCTTCCTCTCTGAGATCGGTAAAAAGAAGTCTATTAAAAACCCACACAAATAGCACCCGGCGCGGCGCCGCCTTCACTCCCAGCACGCGGCGTGGACACGGGGCCGCCGCCCACGGTTCCCCTCTCCCGCGTCCCCGAAGCCCGGCCCCCTCGCCTCGCGCTCACCTGTCCCCGTCCCGCAGGCGCTGGAACTGCGTGCTGAGCAGGCACATAAGCGTGGGCCCCAGGCGGCTGCCGGGCACCAGGTCCTCCACCATGAGGGCCGGGAACAGGTCGATGTTGAGGGGGGACCCGTACAACCTGGACGACAAGGGAGGCCTTAAACGCGCCCAACGGCTCCTCTGGGAAAGCACAGCCAACAGACCAGACAGCCCCTTCCCGTCGTGATCGCACGTTACCCAGGCCGTCCCTTACACACGTGAACGGCTACCTTTAAAGCAGCGGTTCTCCACCTGTGGGCGGCAGCAGTAGGAAGGCTGAGGACCACACTTTAAAGCACTCTTCCTCACGCTGTACCTCACCCTGCCTCCTCCTTTATATGGAGGGCGGGGCAGGGGGAGGTTTACCCCGTTTGTATGGAAAATAAGACAATAATTGTCCGGCCAGCGTGGCTCAGTGGTGAGCGACGGCCTATGACCCAGGAGGTCACGGGGTTCGATTCCAGGTCAGGGCACAGGCCCGGGTTGTGGGCTGGATCCCCAGTGGGGGGCCTGCGGGAGACAGCCGATCCATGAGTCTCTCTCACATGGATGTTTCTGCCTCTCCCTCTCCTTTCCACTCTCTCTCTCTAAGAAAAAAAAACAATAGAAAAATATCCTCGTGTGATTAAGCAAAAAAAGGTGGAAAAAAGTAAAAAGAAATAAATAAATAAAAGTAAAAAAGCGGCCCTGGCGCACTCACCGGCGCAGCTTCGTGCGGACCTCGGGGTCCTGGATCTCGTTCTTGAGGTCCTCGAAGGTGTGCGCGGCCGACAGGTTGCAGTAGACGCGGAAGTCGTGGTAGGGCGGGATGCCGTGGTCACGGCCGCGCTGGATGTTGATGGCCGCCAGGTCCAGCGCCACGGTGTGCGCCATGGAGAAGAGGCGCTCGGTGAGCTC
>NW_006288604.1:297912-298260 GCF_000327345.1 Myotis davidii
GCGAGGCGCCCCACATCGGGTGCTGCAGGTTGTTGCAGGTGCCGTCATGCGTGCGGTACTTCTGGTGGAAGCACATGTCCGAGCAGTTGTTCACGCGCCGATGCGCCGTGCAGCCCGACAGGTTGGCGATGAGGCTCAGGTACTGCGGGGACACCAGGTCGTTGTAGTGGTAGCCTGCGGGGAGGACGGGACGGCGTGTGCGCCTGACGTCCGCGGACGGACTCAGCCCTCAGTGCTTCCGGGGAGGGGGGGAAGGGGCGGGCCGCGGGAACCGCCCTCCCTGGGGGTTTCCCACCTCCACCACCCGGCATGCTCCGGGCCAAGGAACAGCTCCGCCCGCCAGCACAT
>NW_006288604.1:298293-300979 GCF_000327345.1 Myotis davidii
CACGCAGGGGGCTAAGGCACCAGGGGCGCACGTGAAGGCCAGCAGAACAGCTCCCATCTCCAGCGCGCTCACAGCGGCACCTGCGCTCCCCCACACTGGCCGGCACCGCGAGATCTCGGTCACCAGCGCATCCTCTTCCAAGCATCTCTTGGACCCAGGCCCAGTCTCATACACTTGACAGACACAGACTCCCTGTTGTAGGGCCGTGTTCGAAACCCCCACATGGATGCGGTGAGGACCCGGCGGGAGGAAACCCCACAGGCCAGGGATGTGACACTGGGATCCAGCCGCCCAGGGCCACGCTCACCCGGACGGAAGGCTTGGTGGGCGGCCACTTCCCGAGATCAGCAGGGACACTGCCACGCCTGCCTCACTCACAGTCCCCATGAAATCTCTCCATTCTCAGCCTTGAACACCGAACACCGGCTCCCACCCACGTCACCAGGGCCCAAGGTGCTTCCCTGTGCAGCCCCTCTGCCTGCGCGGTGGCCGCGGGGTCAGCGGCAGCTCCTGGGCTGCCTCCCAGAATCCCCTGGGCTGTATGATTCGGTGTCTGTACTGCTGAACAGCCAGCACCGGGTGGACGCAGACACAGCAGCCCGTGAACTTGGACCAGAGCGTCTGGACGTTCACCGATAAAACGCAGACCTGTCTGCAGACGCAGGTAGCACGTCTGCGAAAGGAGACGCTCACCAGGAAGGCTGCAACCTGCCACTTCAGCCATGTTCTTCAGGCTAGCTCACTTCAGAAATATATAAAAGCGACCTCAGAATGCAGGCCGCTGGGTACAGGTGGAACTGCTGACTGAGGTAAGTTAGTATCCAAGACTAAGGGGTAGACAAGCGACCGCTTCGAGGCGGGACCGGGCCTGGAAGGTGCTGTTATTGGGGAAGTCAGTCTGTTCCCCACGAGGTACCACTCCCAGGTCACAGAACCAGGACACAGGCAGGCCTGCAGTTAACGTCTCAGTGGACACCTGTGTGAGCGTCCACTGCAGCCAGGCTGAGTGACGGTCACCTCTGCCTTCACAGCGAGACGCACCCTCTCACCAGGGCACCTGGTCCCCAATGGCCACCTCCCTCCAGTACCGTTCCACAGACACCCCTGCCCAGCCCTGACCCCGACAGTCGGCAGCGAGTGCCCGGCAGAGATCTGGGCAGAATGGCCGGGTTCTGACGCTTCTCCGGGTGCTGGGAGCGGAGGCTGGCGGTCGCCTAGAGACCAGTGGAGATGACCCCGAGGGGCCGGGGCCCCAGGATGGAGAAGCAGGAGGCATCTGCACACAGCTGGCCGCCAGGACACTGGGCTCGGACTGGTCCCAGACGCCTTCCCTCACCGCGCGCACTTGTCCGGAGGAATAGCGTTCAGTCCTGAGTAACGCTGTGTCCTGATGGCAAAAGACGCTCCTCAAAGACAAGGTAGAAACCACCGGAAAGCCGGGAGCAGAGGATCTCGGATCACCTGGCACCGCGTCCTCAGGTCAGCTGCTTCCGGGACTGTCCCCAGCAGCACAACCCTGAACGCACAGCTGCTGGTGAGAGCGACGCTGTTGCACAGTAACACCCGGTCACCACCATCCAACAGCACCTCTGGCACTCCTGCCTGGCACAGGCTCCTGTCACTGATGGGCAATGCCACGTGCCAGGGGCACAGTGACAGGGTGGCAGTCACCCATGCCACCCATCAGCACCCAGGACAGCGGCGGGAGCTCCACACACACCCTTCCCGACAGCAGCACAGACACCGCGCCACCTACACAGCAGTTGTCCTGCAAAGTCCTCCCTCAAACCTCCTTTGCCCGGGGACCTTGGGTCACAGCCAGTGGGCAGGGACCGCCCAGCTCATATCCCAGAGGGTCCCTGTTACCCGAGGTGGGGCCTACAGGACCCTCGCTGTCACCCGACTGCGCCCTTCACAGACACGCCCCTCAGAAGGCACCGAGGAGGGGGTGCGACACCCACTCCCCAGGAAGATGCAGGGAGGAGCCTGGGTACTGACTGGTTCCGTTGAGGTCGACCATGAGGCCGCCCTGCACGTGCTCCTGGATCAGCTGCAGCGTCCGCTCGAATATCTCGCCGGCGCGCGCCTGCTCCACGGTGTAGGGGTCCCTCGGGTAGCGGAACAGGGCCAGCAGGTCGTTAGGGGAGCGTGGGCGGCTGGTGCGGTCGGGGCAGGAGGGAAGAGGGGACAGTCAGAGACAGAAATCACGGGCACCCAATGACAGAACTGCGCTTACTGCTGCCGTAGCTACTGCTCTAGGGGAGAACCGTACCTGCCTGCTCCCAGGTGGAAGGCAAGAGAAAAACAAAACCAAGAGAAACCAAACCGAACAGTTCATTAGTTCCAGGGAGAAAACAGCAACATTCAACTTCAATTCAGACACAGAAAAAACACCTCGGAATTGGCCAAAAGGACACGTCCCCTAACGGCTTGTGAAATACGTTGTTTTTGCCAAATCGTTTAGCAACAAGCCAAAGGCCCGTGTTGCCATTTTAAAGAAATGTTTGGCTTGTGACTCATGCTCCAGGCTCTACTTGGAAAGGACGTGCCTGTTGTCTTAACCCCCGGGGAGCGGATGCCAACCTTGTGGATGGTTTTCAAGCGAAAGGTTTTCTCCCGATGAGGCAACTGGTCCGCCCGGGACCAGAACGGCCCGAGCTCCCCCCTCGCCCCCCATCCCCCCAGC
>NW_006288604.1:301019-303178 GCF_000327345.1 Myotis davidii
GAGCTCAACTCACTTCATCACCAGCCCTACTGGAAGCTGCTTCCAGACAGAACGGAAACCACAGACTTTTCAGTTTTGAAGTCACGCCACACCCTCTAGACCAGGGGTGGAGAGTGTCTGGCCCACAGGCTGCAGGAGGTCTGAGAAATCATTTGGTCTGGCCCTGCAGGGGTGTTAGGGCTGAGCGAATCACACGACCGATTACAGCAGGCTCATTTTTAAGCTTATAATTCTGTGTGGCCTGCGAGTGATGTGACAAATATCTCCATGGGCCTCGGCAGAAAAACGTAGCTGTCAAGTCACACACTGGCTGGCCGGGGGGCATTCTCTAATCCCGGAGCCCAGGGAGACGGGCCGCTGCTTCAGGGATGACGAAGAGGCTTGTGTTGGACACTCGGCGTTCACGCCCTGGGAGCAGAGAGCAGCCCGTCTCCCGAGCTCTAGGCGGTGAGAATGTGGCAATAACAGCTCCGAAGTTTTGCCAAATGATGACACGGTCGGATCTGAAGGGGTTTGGATGGCGCTGAACCCACCACCAAACCAAGGGCAGGGAGGCTCTGCCGAGTGCGTCAGACACAGCGGCCTCGCGGGCAGGAGGACGCGGGGGGCTGGGGGGGCTCAAGCCGCCGGGCCCTGCACCTCCCGAGGGCGCCTGCTGGCCTCTGCGAACTGGGGGTGTGGACACGCCACCTTCTTCTTCTTTTTTTAAAAAATATATTTTATTGATTTTTCACAGAGAGGAGGGGAGAGGGATAGAGAGTCAGAAATACCAATGAGAAACATCGACCAGCCACCTCCTGCACACCCCCCACTGGGGATGTGCCTGCAACCCAGGTACATGCCCTTGACCGGAATCGAACCTGGGACCTTTCAGTCTGCAGGCCGACGTTCTATCCATGGAGCCACACTGGCCAGGGCGACACGCCACCTTCTAACACCCCCACGGCCCGGTCTTGTGCTGGGAGCCGGCGCCTTCCTCCCGCAGCCTGAACCCACGCGGAGGGTGTCTGCCAGCCGCTGGAACCGGAACCGGAACCGGGCCGGGCCACCTACCGCTCACGCTGAGCACCATGCTGACCGAGGCCTGCCCGATGGTGTTCCGCGCCACACACTCGTAACGGCCGGCGTCCGCGGTCCCCACGTCGTGGATGGTCAGGAACCCCTCAGGGCTGATGTGAAACTTGCCGCTTTCTGTCACCTGGACCCCGTCCTGGAGCAAATGGGGGAGACGTCACAGGAATGAGATTGCGGAGCCGTGTTGTCCACTGCGGGTGGTGGGGGGCCATCGTCAGGCCTCACAGGGGACACGTCAGGACCCGAGGGCGGGTTCACCGTCATTGGAGAGAGGAGGTGAACCTGATCCACCCAGTGTGGCTTCCACGGGGTGAACTGTCCGATGTGCCTGCCTAGGTCCAGGGAAGATCGGACGGAAGCCACAATCCTGGGATCTTCCTGGATGGGGTGGGAGTGGGGGGGCCTAAGGCTGCCCCCGTGGGACAGAGGCAGTGAGGAGCGTGAACTCGGGCACCTGGGAGGGAGAAGGGCTGGGCACTGCCTCCTGGGACAGCGACATCCCAGCCGAGAGAGGAAGCCAGGAGGACGGGCACACAGTGCCCTCTGGTCCCCCCATTCCCCGGACACCCCGCCTTTAAGCACTTGATTGTATGTTTAAACTCTGCTGCGTTTCTTATGGGGCTTCATAAAAACAAGAGGAAATGAAACCCAAAGAACCTTCCCTGCTGACTGTGGGGCCAAGGGTCTAACACAGCCGTGGGCAAACTACGGCCTGCGGGCTGGATCCGGCCCGTTTGAAATGAATAAAACTAAAAAAAAAAAAAAAAAAAGACCGTACCCTTTTATGTAATGATGTTAACTTTGAATTTATATTAGTTCACACAAACCCTCCATCCATGCTTTTGTTCCGGCCTCCGGTCCAGTTCAAGAACCCATTGTGGCCCTCGAGTCAAAAAGGTTGCCCACCCCTGGACTCTAACAGGAAGGTTTTTCTGCTCTTGTGCCGCGAGGCTGTGAGAAGGGGCGGCCCCAGGCTGTCGCCTCCTTTGGTTTTATTACCGAGGACAGCGGCACATCTTCCCCCTGGGCCCACGATCTGGAGGTCTCCCCTAATGTGGGAGTTACCCCGCCGCCCCCCCACCCGC
>NW_006288604.1:303306-306892 GCF_000327345.1 Myotis davidii
ACCTTGTTCCAGGTGATGGTGGGCTCGGGCTCGCCCTGCGAGCTGCACGGCAGCTGCACGTTGGAGCCCACCTCCGCCGTCTGGTCGCTGGGGACGCTGCTGAACACCGGGGTGACTGGAAGGAAGGCGCACAGCTGACACCTCGAGCCCCCGCCCTCCCTCCATCAGCGCAGGCCCAGGGCACTGAGCACTCGGCCGGCCACCCGTCTCCTCCTGGGGTGTCTGCACAGAGAGGAGGGGCTGGAGGGACCGAGATGTCCCCACCACGAGCAGACTGCCAGGCTGACGGAGCTCCCGTCTGTCTAAGCCCTGCACCCCAGCCACCGATGAGCGGAAGGCACCCGCGGGTAAGGTTGTGAGGGCCTGGCGGCCTTTCCGGAGTCCTCTCCCAATTTCTCATCCAACAGGCCGCCCAGAGTCCTGGCCGGTCAGGACTGAGTGGGGCAAACCCCGAAACCCAGAGCCAGCCCAGCCTCGGAGAAGCCCAGGCCACATGTCTGCCCCTGCTCCGTCTGCCCTGAGCCTTTCTAGAGACACCAGGCGACCAGGTCCTTCTGAGCACAGAGAACACGGGGACCCTGGCCTGCTCTAGGGGTGCAAACAGGAAACAGAACCGTGACTCCGGGACACGGTCGGGCCACCAGACCCAGCGCCGCCGCAATAACCAGCAAAGGCTGCTCCATCGACCCTGCTTCAGAGTGACACCATCAGCCAGGGGAAGGCCCATCACTGTGACAAGCCGCCCATCAGAGGGCAGTACAGGCGCCGTTGGAAATACCCGTTACCGCAGGCTACAAGGCAAGACTTAACGAGCCGCGTGTGACACAGTCCCCTGGGGGACCCAGGGTCAAGGGTCAGCTGTGCAAATCAGGTAGAGGGGGCTGTGGGTCAGGAGTGACGTGGACGCCGGTGCAGGAGCCTGGCCTCCCGCCGCCTGCTTGCGGCCTTGTCCACGGGTAGGGTCCCCGCCTTGCGGCCACGTCCACGGGTAGGGTCCCCGCCTTGCGGCCACGCCGCCGGGCAGCACCTGCGCCTACCTCGGGGCTGCACGGTCAGCTGGGCCACGACCCTCTGGGAGCCGATGATGTTGACGGCCTGGCACTCGTACTGGCCCTGGTCGTGGAGGGCAACGGCCGAGATGCGGAGCGTCCCCGACGACAGCACCAGGTGCCGCCGGTCCACAGACAGCTGGCTCCCTGCAGGGCGAGGCGCCCGTCAGTCACGGACACGGTGGGGGGCGGGGGGGACACATTAGCTACAGGCAGAGCAGGACTTAGAGAAAATCAAAGGATCGCAGGCACGTCTTGGTCCGATTAGGGCCTGGGGTCATCGTCCGGCCCTCGGTCAGCAATCGGTCCTTCCCCCCAGACACCGACCCGCCTGGGCAGCGTGGAGGCACCGGCTCCGTGCAGCCAGGTCCGGGGCAAACAGAACGCGCTCCCTGCTCCCATGAGGGTCCCCAGAGCGTGGAGCCAGAGACAAGAGCTACGCAGGCAGGAGCCAGGACGGCAGGGGACTCGGGCGGCGTGCACACCATCCTGGGTCCTGGGAAGAGGCTGGTCCCGTGCTGCATGTACCAGGACAGACCTGGGCAGGGGCTGCACCCCCAGCAAGGTCCTCACGCCTCACCTGGGGCTGAGCCTCGCCTGCCCGAGAGCAGGGAGGACCCCGGGAACCCCTGGGAAGGGCCCCTCTGGACGAAGGGATGGATAGAGGTCACCAGCTGGTTCTCCAGGTCACACCCTGGAGTCCAGGACAGGCCCTGAAGGTGCAACAGCACCAGCTCAGCCCTCCCCCACCCCCCCACCTCCCCAGGCGGCTGCCGTCAGGCAAGGAAAGCTCTGCCTCCTCGAGGCACGTGGCGGCCGTCGCCCCTGGGCCAGTGGGAGACCGAGGGCTGGGCCCCACCCAGAGAATCCACGCAACCAACACGCACTACAAGACGGGAAGTGGCAGAACTCGGGGACTAAGCCGAGAGCAAAACTTTAAAAATATATATTCATTCCACTGTGGTTTTCCAGCTCATCTCCCTTGAATTACATTTCATTCAACCCGAATTAGTGTGTATTAAAGGCAAGACCCCCGGGGCCACGTCGGGGTCACCCATCGCTCAGCCCTGCTCAGAGGCCTGGGGCTTGGGGGTCAGAGGAAGACACAGCTGGCTTCGGGTCGGGGTTCCGAGGGGGGAGCTGGTGACGCTGGGGACCAGGTGTGCGCCCTACCTCCTTTCGTCCAGGCGATGACGGGCTGCGGGTACCCCTTGGCCTCGCACTGGAAATCAACAGTCTGACCCTCGATCACAGCTCTGTCCTGCGGGGTCACGGTGAACTGAGGGAGAGCTGCCGGGGCGAGATGGGGCACGCGGTGAGAAGACAGCTTCCCTCAGGAGGCGGCGACGGGGGAGGCCTCCCCTGGGCGGGGCCGCCCTGAGTGACAGGACGCCTGCTGCCGGCAGCCCGGCCTGAGCAGGTCAGGAAGACACTTGGGGTGAAGAGGAGGGAAGCCCAGGGCAGGAGCTGGTCTGTTGTTATTGAAAAAACGTAACCACAGTGTGTCCCGTGTGATTCCACTTTTATAAAAGCATCAGCCACAACGAGGGACGTCGACCACAGGCACCTGCCCAGAGAAGGTGCCAGGAGGAGGTTAGCAAACCTCAGGCTTCCGTGGAGGCGGGGAAAGTGGGCGGAGAGAGGAGCAGGGAAAGGACTCGTTTCTCTCTTATTCCCATTTCTATTTTGTCCTCAGGCTCCACCAAACGCCCCGCTTTGCAATTTACATAAAAACGAACAGACTCGGCCCTGGCCAGTGGTTAGCCCAGGGGCGGGCAAACTTTTTGACTCGAGGGCCACAAGGGGTTCTTAAACTGGACCAGAGGCCGGAACAAAAGCATGGATGGAGTGTCTGGGTGAACTAATATAAATTCGAAGTAAACATCATTACATAAAAGGGTACGGTCTTTTTTTTTTTAGTTTTATTCATTTCAAACGGGCCGGATCCGCCTGCGGGCCGTAGTTTGCCCACGGCTGGGTTAGAGCGTGGGCTTGCACAGCAAAGGTGACAGGTTCGATTCCTGGTCAAGGGCAGGTACCGCGGTGGCAGGTTCCCCGGCCCCGTGGGGGTGTGTGTGGCAGGCAACCATTGATGTGTCTCTCTCACATCAATGTTTCTCTCTCTGTCCCTTCCCCTCCCCTTCCCTTCCTCTCTCTCTAAAATCAATGGATGAGGTAGGGACGGCCCCAGTGAGGTTGAAACGACTCTTTGTAATACTTTAAGAAATAAAAACTATTAAATAAATAAATAAATAAATAAAATCAATGGGAAACAACAGCCTTGGGTGAGGATGAACAACAACAAACACTGATAAACTCAGTGCCGAGTCAGGAGTTTGGGAACACACAGCACACATCTCAACGCCCGGCCGCCTGTGTCCCAGGATCAACCCTGGGACATTCCAAAATGTGCGAGGCCTTCCTGATTAATATGCCTGTGCACATGCGTGCACACATGTGCACACAACCCCACGTGGTCGCCCCCCCCACGTGGTCGCCCCCCCCACGTGGTCGCCCCCCCCACGTGGTCGCCCACG
>NW_006288604.1:307261-308447 GCF_000327345.1 Myotis davidii
AGATCCTGGGCAGCGGGTGGCCCGTGGCGCTGCACTCGAGCGTGACGCTCTCCCCGACCAGCACCTCCGTGTTCTGCGGCTGGATTACAAAAGTGGGTCGAGCTGTCACAATGAAACACAATGAATTAATCCCTCGAGTTCGGCATCCGTTGTTTCCTTGTTTTTCTGTGTTCATGCGACTCATTCTGTCTACTGACCTCTAAGCTACTGTCAAACAGACGCGACTTAATCACCTATTTTCCCGTCTTTGTTGTTGTTTTTTTAAAGAAATGCACAGAAAATAAAAGCGGCCCCTGCCCTGGGTCTCGTGAGGAGTGGGCCCATGAGCGAGGGGGGGTGAGTTCTTCTCCAAAAGGACAAGGCAGCAGAGCCTGGTTTGGGCTTTTCCTGAATCCGTTCTGTCACTCTGGCTAAGCCTCTCTACGGTTCTTATCGGTAAAGCACTGTTTTCAAAGTGTAGTTAGAACATCTACAACAGTAAGTTTCACAAGTTAAAACTACACTGAGACAGCCCTCGCCGATTTGACTCCGTGGCTAGAGCATCAGCCTGTGGACTGAAGGGTCCCGGGTTCGATTCCCCGTCGGGGCATAGGCCTAGGTTGTGGGCTCGATCCCCAGTGCGGGGCGTGCAGGAGGCAGCCAATCAACGATTCTCTCTCATCATTGATGTTTCTCTCTCTCCGCCTCGCCCTCCCCTCTGAAAGCAACAGAAAAATATTTTTAAAAACCGACACGTACATAAAGGTCTCATTCAATCGCTGTGTCATTTCTTCCGACCGACACCCTCGTCCAGGATCCCGGACCCAACATGACCTCATCGCTTGTTTACAAAGGTCGCGGCCACTCGCGTCCTCATTTCTCCGCTGACCATTCACACCAGAGGTGGGGATGTTTACGGACAAGCCGAGTGGCTCTTCTGAAAGAAGCTCCCAAAGTTCTGCATTTAACCCGCACCTGGCTCAGCGGTTTTGGCTTTTGTCCCCCAAGTCTGTGATAGCAACAGACTTGGGGGGCAAACCCTACACGTTCCCGAAAGGGGCCGGCGAAATGGATGTGTTCCAGCCTCTGCGACTCCCGGAGGCTTAGGAGTCAGGCTGCAATTACTCCTATAAATTGTCACTGAGCCCGGACGGCGTGGCTCAGTGGTTGAGCATCAACCTGTGAACCAGTCAGGACACAGGCCCAG
>NW_006288604.1:327593-331036 GCF_000327345.1 Myotis davidii
TCGATCCCGGGACCCTTCAGTCTGCAGGCCGACGCTCTATCCACTGAGCCAAACCGGTTTCGGCTAGCATTCTTAATTTAACACCTGTATACTCCAAAAGTAATCACCCCTGGCCCTGGCTGCTGTGGCTCAGTGGCTCAGTGGCTGAGCATTGAACCAGGAGGTCACAGTACCATTCCCAGTCGGGGCATAGGCCTAGGTTGTGGGCTCGATCCCCAGTGCGGGGCGTGCAGGAGGCAGCCAATCAACGATTCTCTCTCATCATTGATGTTTCTCTCTCTCCGCCTCGCCCTCCCCTCTGAAAGCAACAGAAAAATATTTTTAAAAACCGACACGTACATAAAGGTCTCATTCAATCGCTGTGTCATTTCTTCCGACCGACACCCTCGTCCAGGATCCCGGACCCAACATGACCTCATCGCTTGTTTACAAAGGTCGCGGCCACTCGCGTCCTCATTTCTCCGCTGACCATTCACACCGGAGGTGGGGATGTTTACGGACAAGCCGAGTGGCTCTTCTGAAAGAAGCTCCCAAAGTTCTGCATTTAACCCGCACCTGGCTCAGCGGTTTTGGCTTTTGTCCCCCAAGTCTGTGATAGCAACAGACTTGGGGGGCAAACCCTACACGTTCCCGAAAGGGGCCGGCGAAATGGATGTGTTCCAGCCTCTGCGACTCCCGGAGGCTTAGGAGTCAGGCTGCAATTACTCCTATAAATTGTCACTGAGCCCGGACGGCGTGGCTCAGTGGTTGAGCATCAACCTGTGAACCAGTCAGGACACATGCCCAGGTTTCAGGCTCGACCCCCAGTGGAGGGGGGAGAGGGGGGCGTGCAGGAGGCAGCCAATGGATGATTCTCTCTCATCACTGATGTCTCTCTCTCCCTCTCCCGCTTCCTCTCTGAAATCAAGAAACCATCTGAGCTGTCCGCACAGCCTGGGAACATGCCTGCGAAGGACCAGGCAGCATGTGTTCTGGGCTCTGGGGCTTTGCTGTCTCAGCTCAGCTCTGCCCCGCAGCAGAGAGCGGCCACAGACAACTCGCGAAAGAATCAGTGGTGATGTTCCAGTAAAACGTGCGTTACGGTCACTGAAATCTGAAACTCACACAATTACTATGGATCCTGAAATACCACGGATCCTAACAACCCTTAGGTTCTCCAATCCTGTAAAAATGTAGTTCCCAGACTTTAAGGAAAATAGGCAGCTGGCCCTTCCCGCCCGCAGGACAGCTCGCCAGCCCGGGCCCAGGTGGACGGCTGCCTCACGCCGATTTTCTGCCGGGGCCTCGCCCCGGGTCCCGGGCGGCCCTCCAGGAGTATTTTAGGGAGCCTGACTGACAGGCTCAGAGACGCACCCCAAATAAGGCTACTGTTCCCGGGGAAGACACAACCTCATAGACCAGTGGTTCTCAACCTCGGCTGCACATTAGAGTCACCTGGGAATCTTCTTAATCCTGATTTCTGGGCCTCATCCTCTGGAAATGCTGTTTCTTTGTTATGGTGAGGCCACAACATGAGTAACAAAGAAACAGCATTTCCGGAGGACGGGGCCCAGAAATCAGGATTTTAAGAAGATTCCCAGGGGATTCTAATGAGCAGCCGAGGTTGAGAACCACGGTCACAGGTGGTTAAACTCGCCCATCTCGGCGGCCAGCTGCCTAACCCAGCCCCCTGCTGATGTTGTTACTCTCCTTTGCTCTGTGACGCGTTCCTGCAGCGCTGCCTCCCGCTGTTCACAGTTCTGGGGGTTCCCCATTCCTCACGCTTGCAGCCCCTGCTCCCCTGGGCCCGGAGCCCCAGAGGTTCCCATAGCAGGCACCCGCTGGGCCCTACGACTTGTCACTTGTGGGAGTGGTCTGACAAGGGCTTTGATCGAGGCAGGGCATCCCTTTGAGCTGAAATCCGATACCAGGACCTTCCATTCACAGGAAAGGAGACCCTCCGCTGGGAGGTGGCAAACACCAGACCGTTTTAAAGAGCCGAGAATCTAACAAAGAACACTCAGCGACCACTGGCAGGGCCCGGACAGCGGCCGGAAATGCACTCACCAGGGAAACCCTAGGGGGGTTGAGGGGGGAGCCCAGGCTGGCGGCCAGCCAGCGCCCGGAGGCAGTGACGGACGCAGCCGTCCGGCCTGGCGGGTGGGGGGGGCGCGTGCAGACCACAGGGCACCCAGCGGCGGTGCCCTCTCAGCAGGTGGCGCTGGACCGTCCTCCCAGGCCAGTCCTCCTCCCACCCAAGTTCTCAGGTTAAACGTGAGGAGAGCAGGGCTGCGACCTGGGCACTCGGACCGACCGAGGCCACAGCTGCGCCTCGCTGATAAGACCGTCTTTGTAAATCGGTGCCAACACTTTCCACCTGGGAATTTTACATAAAAACCCAGATTTGGGCTTCTTTTTCAATAACCAAACTCGTAACACTACGGAGACCCCCCTGCCAAATGGGAACAGAGGGCAGCTGCCCCTCAGGACCAGGGCGACTGGGAGGGTCAGAGGTGGGGGGGGACAGCTCTCCAGCGCCCTCTGGTCGCTGCCCCGCAGCACTGCCAGCTCGGCTGTCCACTGAGTGTCCGTCCTGGACTAGGGACCACGTGGGCCAGGGCAAAGGTCATGACTCCCCTGGGACTGCGCCCCTGGCAGGGGCCTCGGCCAGAGGCAGGAGACTCGTTCCCGCGGCACCGGCCGGGGTGGACGCCAACCCTGGGAGGGACCCCCACGGGCAAGACCATCCACGTACCTGGAGACCCAAAGTACCTGAGGGTCACCTCCTGCGTCTTGGCCTCGCCGGCCGCGTTCTTGGCCATGCACTGGTACACGCCCTGGTCCGTCTCCCGCGTGTTCTGGATCATCAGCGTCCCGTCGTCCAGCAAGTTCAGGTAAGGACATAATGACATTTATTTGCAACTGACTTTTGCATTCACTTTCTCTAGGTGTCAAGAATTCAGAAGCTACCCGTGGACACGGCGTCCCAGGGCCCCAGCGCACCAGAGGGCGGGGGGCGGGGGGCTGCCCCCCAGGAACTTTCCCAACAGCCTGACCTGGTGGGCGTTTCTGGGAAAAGTGCCTACCTCACTGCCTCTCTAATTAACTCCCTTGTCTGTTTATTGTTCACACGTGCTCTCCATAAAGACTTAAACCTGTCAGAGCGGAGGGTCCCAAAGGGAGTCAAAGAACTCAGTGGGGGAAACAGAAACCACCTTTTCCTTTGTTTCCGGCAAATTCATTCCAGACAATGGGCAGAAATGTTTACGTTACTGAGGGCTCAGCCATTTTAACTTTTCGCATCAGTTGGTTCGCTTATAAACAGAGACGTGAAGGGCTTGAGCCAGTGTGTTCGTCTCCCTTCAGCGCAGAGCCGCACTGGAGGGGCATCTCCCTGTGCTGGGCACACAGACCCGGTGCCCAGTCCGCAGGCTGGAGCCCTGCCCCACCCCCACTCTCCTCTC
>NW_006288604.1:331135-332295 GCF_000327345.1 Myotis davidii
GTGGAGGGGTGGCTGGCACAGGGGGCACCAGATGCCAGGCAGGGGCTCGCTCAGCCATACTTTTCGCATCAGTTGGTTCGCTTATAAACAGAGACGTGAAGGGCTTGAGCCAGTGTGTTCGTCTCCCTCTCGTTTACTTATTTACTTATTGTGCTTCTATTGATTTCAGAGAGGAAGGGCGAGAGAGACACTAATGATGAGAAAGTTCTCTGGACAGTGTCCCCAGGAGCAGACACAGGGGGCCTGCAGGATGGGCGAGCTGCCCCCCCAGCGCCCGGCCAGCGCCCACTCACTTGTTCCGTAGCCAGATGATCTCGGGCTTGGGGTTGCCCTCGGCCCTGCAGGTGAAGAACACGGTGTTCCCCAAGGTGACGTCCGCGTCCTGGGGCTCCGACGTGAGCCCTCACCCCCCACGGGCCTCAGGGCAGCGGCCTCCTCCCCAGCCCACCTCGTGTTTCAGGGCATAAAGAAAAGGAAGCGATGCCCGTCCAGCTGCAGCAGCCACGCGTGCCCAGGGCCTGGCGGGCGGGCAATGCGGACTTGCAGCTGCGCTACCGCGAGTGCACGACACCAGCTGGCATCTACCAGGCCCGGTGGTTGCTCACGCTCACGGTTTGCCTTTCATGTGTGAAAAACAATGACAAAAATTCATTTTAGCACCAAAAACGGGGCTGACATGAAAAGACCAGCCTGGACTCCTCGGAATTCACGGGAACGGGAAGACCGTCCTGCAATCCGGTGCGGTTCTGCGTTTCCGTGGCTACCGGTGAGGCCTCAGGTGGGGACCCAGCTCGCACCCATGAGGTCACCGCCCAGGGCCCTTCTGGCCCCGCCCAGGGGTCCTCTACACCCAGCGGCCTGCAGGGCGGCAGTGTGCTCCATCCTGCTGCCTTTAGCAGGGCCTCAAAGTAAACTCAGTTTATGAACAAATGCCTTTAGCCCCGCCCACGTGGCTCAGCAGTTGGCTGTCGACCTAGGAACCAGGAGGTCACGGGTTCGATTCCCGGTCAGGGCACAGGCCCAGGTTGCTGGCTGGGTCCCCAGTAGGGGGCTTACAGGAGGCAGCTGATCAATGTTTCTCTCATTGATGTTTCTGTCTCTCGTCCTCTCCCTCTAAAATCAATAAAAAATATTTTTAAATAAAGGTTTATAAAAAGGAA
>NW_006288604.1:332386-334596 GCF_000327345.1 Myotis davidii
CCCACACCCACACCCTCGGCCACGCCCACACCCTCGGACACGCCCACACCCTCGGACACACCCATGCCCACACCCTCGGACACGCCCACGCCCCTACCCTCGGCCACGCCCACACGGCTCACTCACCACAGTCCAGCTCTTCGGGGGTGATGGTGGCCACCGACCGGCCCTGGATGCGTCTGGGGTACTCGCAGGTGGCCGCGGCCTGCGCGTTCCCCGACCGGGCGTAGGCCTTCAGCAGGTCCGCCAGCCACAGGATCTCACAGTCGCAGTGCAGCGCGTTGGAGTCCAGCCGCCTGTGAGGAGGAGCAGTGAGTCCGGGCCCGCCCTGCACCCTCCGTGCAGGCCTGTCCTCAGGTCATCTCGCTGGGCCCTTCACCGTCCCCGAACGACACCACCTGGACTGCACCCAGGACGGGCTCTTCCTCTCTTGCTGTATAAATCCTGCATCTTCTGCAGCCAAGCGCTACTTCGTAAAGGGTTGTCTTTGTTTTCTTTTTGTTAATCCTCACCTATTTTTCCATTGATTTTTTTTAGAGCGTGGAAGGGAGAGGGCAAGACAGAGAGAGAAACCTCGATGTGAGAGAGACACATCAATTGGCTGCCTCTCGCACGCACCCCAACCGGGGCCAGAGCCTGCAACTGAGGCAGGTGCTGCGTGGTTCACCGAGGAGGATCTCAGGGGCCCAGAGCTCAGGTGTGGGGAGCGTGGGGTGACCTCACCATTCTGAGTCCACACTGCAGGCCCAGGCCCCCTGGGAGCCCTAGGCCTGTGATGTCACACTCCCACCCCCCACCACCTGTCTTTCCTAGGACACAGGCTCCACGGGAACCATGGGCAGAACTGATCCTCTGCCTGGACGGTCATTTCTCTGATGACCCCCATGGTGGGATGTACTGGCTCCCCAGGAGGAGACACAAAGGGTCCGGGGGTATGCAGGGTGGGGGTGAGATGCTGCCCAGCAGGCAGAGACCTCGAGCTTGGTCCCCCATGAGGACACCGCTCCCCTGTGCTTGGGCCCTCAGGTGGGGAGGCTGCAGGGATCGAGTGCATGGACATGGGGGGGCATGTGCCTGGCTCCCTCGGACCTGGCGGCCCCTCAGAATAGCAGGTCCTCTGTAGGTGGGACAGGCCAGGGGCAGCGCGGTGGACCAGCTGGTGAGGGACAAGGGATGGGAGCCTGTCAAGTCTGTGCCCCGCTCTGGTGTCTGGAGTGAGAACAGGCCTCAAAATCTAGGTTTTCGTAGATTGAGCCAAGTCGAGGAGCAAACAGGGCAGGGAGGAGAGGATGAAGGTCAAAGGACTGGCTCAGTCTGGACACAGCATATGCTTCACCCCGTGGACCGGCCCGCCCGCCTGGGCTGTCGGAACCCCTGGCCGGTTCTCCGCTTCTCTCCTATTTACTCTTCACTGTGCAGCACGCACCCCATCTCCCCCCGAGAATGTGTTGTACTTTGGCTGCTGACTGCTTTACCCTAAAGGAAAACATTAATAAATGGAGATGAAAGTCTGTCTCGTGTCTTCAGTGCGGTCCGCTGTACTGAATAACTAACTCATGACCGGAAACACGGCCTCCAAACCGAAAGCAAAAACACACGTCAGCTTTTCCCATCAGGACTGAGTCTATTATAAGAAATGACTCAGTACGAGAAAAATCACTTCAGAGGCTGAGAAACGGGGCAAGCAAACCGCAGTCCGCTTCACGTGTTTGTGGACGTGTCCACCTAACGGCAGGTATGGAGCCGGAGCAGGGCTCCCCACAGACGGACTTTACTTCCACAGGGGACATACGCACCATGAATTAAAATCCAGGCGAAGGCTTTGAAATGGCTTTTAAAACATCTTATCAGCCCACACAAGGAATAGCCAATTGCCACATGCCCTGGGCCTTCTAACGGGCGGAGTCTGTCCCCTCAGGAAGGTTCTGTCTCCTGAACTACATGCAGGCGACACACGTCTCACCACACCCAGGAGGAGGCCCGGGCATGGGGAGCGCAGAGGAGCCAGCACAACTTACAGTCTTTTCATGGATTCCAAGTGGTTAAATGTCCCCGGGACCAAATGCGCAATCCGGTTGTTGTGTAAAAACCTGTCGGGAGAGACAAGAACCTACTTTTAAAAATACGTCTTAGGTGTATAGGAAAGGTCACAAGCAGGCGAATAAATCTGCTTTTTAAATCACAGCGACTGCGTCTATTCAACGCTAACG
>NW_006288604.1:352212-352742 GCF_000327345.1 Myotis davidii
GCAGGGCAGAGGCCCCTCGCTCTGTCTGTCTGTCTGATGGTGGCAGCTTGAAGGGGAAAGACAGTGGGAAAAACCACCAGGGGGGAGTCCCCGCTTCCAGCGCTGCCGGTGTCATTGGACAGAAGTTGCTCTAAACAAAAAACCAGGTAATGGGGTCCAGCCGCCCTGGCTCAGCAGTTGGCTGTCGACCTAGGAACCAGGAGGTCACGGGTTCGATTCCCGGTCAGGGCACAGGCCCAGGTTGCTGGCTGGGTCCCCAGTAGGGGGCTTACAGGAGGCAGCTGATCAATGTTTCTCTCATTGATGTTTCTGTCTCTCGTCCTCTCCCTCTAAAATCAATAAAAAATATTTTTAAATAAAGGTTTATAAAAAGGAAATACCTTCCTACAGACACTTCAGAGCAGGGCTTTGCACGGAGGCTCCTCCCCAGGCCCCACCAAGACTTGACTTTGGGGACCGGCCAGGGCCGTGCACGCCCACACCCATGCCCACACCCACGGCCACGCCCACACCATCGGCCACGCCCACAC
>NW_006288604.1:353051-355317 GCF_000327345.1 Myotis davidii
TGACTCAGTGTCCCCAGTCTGTAAAAATAAACAAACGACAAGTGCTGGAGAGGATGTGGAGAAAAAGGAACACTTGTGCACTGCTGGTGGGAATGCAGACTGGTGCAGCCACTATAGAAGACGGTATTTTCTTTTTGTTAATCCTCACCTATTTTTCCATTGATTTTTTTTAGAGCGTGCAAGGGAGAGGGCAAGACAGAGAGAGAAACCTCGATGTGAGAGAGACACATCAATTGGCTGCCTCTGGCACGCACCCCAACCGGGGCCAGAGCCTGCAACTGAGGCAGGTGCTGCGTGGTTCACCGAGGAGGATCTCAGGGGCCCAGAGCTCAGGTGTGGGGAGCGTGGGGTGACCTCACCATTCTGAGTCCACACTGCAGGCCCAGGCCCCCTGGGAGCCCTAGGCCTGTGATGTCACACTCCCACCCCCCACCACCTGTCTTTCCTAGGACACAGGCTCCACGGGAACCATGGGCAGAACTGATCCTCTGCCTGGACGGTCATTTCTCTGATGACCCCCATGGTGGGATGTACTGGCTCCCCAGGAGGAGACACAAAGGGTCCGGGGGTATGCAGGGTGGGGGTGAGATGCTGCCCAGCAGGCAGAGACCTCGAGCTTGGTCCCCCATGAGGACACCGCTCCCCTGTGCTTGGGCCCTCAGGTGGGGAGGCTGCAGGGATCGAGTGCACGGACATGAGGGGGCATGTGCCTGGCTCCCTCGGACCTGGCGGCCCCTCAGAATAGCAGGTCCTCTGTAGGTGGGACAGGCCAGGGGCAGCGCGGTGGACCAGCTGGTGAGGGACAAGGGATGGGAGCCTGTCAAGTCTGTGCCCCGCTCTGGTGTCTGGAGTGAGAACAGGCCTCAAAATCTAGGCTTTCGTAGATTGAGCCAAGTCGAGGAGCAAACAGGGCAGGGAGGAGAGGATGAAGGTCAAAGGACTGGCTCAGTCTGGACACAGCATATGCTTCACCCCGTGGACCGGCCCGCCCGCCTGGGCTGTCGGAACCCCTGGCCGGTTCTCCGCTTCTCTCCTATTTACTCTTCACTGTGCAGCACGCACCCCATCTCCCCCCGAGAATGTGTTGTACTTTGGCTGCTGACTGCTTTACCCTAAAGGAAAACATTAATAAATGGAGATGAAAGTCTGTCTCGTGTCTTCAGTGCGGTCCGCTGTACTGAATAACTAACTCATGACCGGAAACACGGCCTCCAAACCGAAAGCAAAAACACACGTCAGCTTTTCCCATCAGGACTGAGTCTATTATAAGAAATGACTCAGTACGAGAAAAATCACTTCAGAGGCTGAGAAACGGGGCAAGCAAACCGCAGTCCGCTTCACGTGTTTGTGGACGTGTCCACCTAACGGCAGGTATGGAGCCGGAGCAGGGCTCCCCACAGACGGACTTTACTTCCACAGGGGACATACGCACCATGAATTAAAATCCAGGCGAAGGCTTTGAAATGGCTTTTAAAACATCTTATCAGCCCACACAAGGAATAGCCAATTGCCACATGCCCTGGGCCTTCTAACGGGCGGAGTCTGTCCCCTCAGGAAGGTTCTGTCTCCTGAACTACATGCAGGCGACACACGTCTCACCACACCCAGGAGGAGGCCCGGGCATGGGGAGCGCAGAGGAGCCAGCACAACTTACAGTCTTTTCATGGATTCCAAGTGGTTAAATGTCCCCGGGACCAAATGCGCAATCCGGTTGTTGTGTAAAAACCTGTCGGGAGAGACAAGAACCTACTTTTAAAAATACGTCTTAGGTGTATAGGAAAGGTCACAAGCAGGCGAATAAATCTGCTTTTTAAATCACAGCGACTGCGTCTATTCAACGCTAACGAACGGAAGGAGCAGCAGGCGCTTACAGCCTCTCCAGCTTGGGCAGGTGCTGAAAGGACTCGGGGTCCAGGGTTTCTATCTGGTTGAAGTGCAGGTATCTAGAGAAGTTAAAGAAGAAAAACAATTTTAATTATTTTAATTACTTCTCGCAGGTCTAGATTTTCAGCCGAAATTTGTTTTCTAAAGTCATTTCAAATTCATACGTCAACAGATGATCCTAGAACTAGAAAGGTTGGACACACCTGCAACCCGGGGCTGACTCTGTAGGACCGAATGGCCAGGGACCGTGGTCAGACACCGGCCACGTCCCTGTCACCTGGGAACGGAGGGGGATGACTGCCCACCGCTCTGACCCCCCTCACAATACCCGACCTTTCAGAGGAAGGTCAGCGTCCCTACAAGAGTGTGAATCCGGCATTCA
>NW_006288604.1:355422-361894 GCF_000327345.1 Myotis davidii
GTCAGCTGCAGAAGCTACCAGGGAATCAAAGGAAAACGGCCTGAATTCAGTGAGACCCCGTGTTTCCTCGAATGTCCCATAATAATTACAGGGAGCACCCAGAGTCCCCATTCTTTGCATCTAACCCAGGGGTGGGCAAACTTTCTGACTCGAGGGCCACAATGGGTTCTTAAACTGGACCGGAGGCCGGAACAAAAGCATGGAGGGAGTGTGTGTGTGAACTAATATAAATTCAAAGTAAACATCATTACATAAAAGGGTACGGTCTTTTTTTTTTTTAGTTTTATTCATTTCAAACGGGCCGATCCGGCCCGTGGGCCGTAGTTTGCCCACGGCTGGTCTAAGGTGTCTCCCTCTTTTGATTTCCCCGAAAACAGGCAGTCCTCAGGTTAGGTCGGACTCCACGCACGTCGTTTCGTGGTTGCGTCGCCATCTCCCATTTATTTATTAAAAAAAATAAAGTTCTGTCATTTCGACGTCTGTGCGTATGTGCTTTATGTTTTTATTATTTATTTACCACAAGGAAAGGTCAGGAATTATCTTTCTTTTACATTTTTTTACTGTTTCCCTTCATGGCTGCTGCGCGTGGGCTCCATGTGAGCGACGCAGGTGCTTACATAGGTGGGTTCCGCCTTGCGGCGAAAATCCCGTTACGTCACTGTAGGAACGGATCTCCGACGTTGCCCGAGGACATACTGCACTGCTTTTCTCACTTTGAAAAGTGGGTGTTTTTTTTCCTGAAGTCAAACACTTCTGGGTGCTTCTGCCAGAGGCCCTCCTGGCCACACAGCAAGAGGGTCCCCTGCTCCACGCGCCCTCAGCCCAGGCACCCTCCCCACCAAGCGCCCGTCTTAAACACCAGGTTCTTCCGGACACTGGGGACAGGCGGCCGTGAGGGCACCAGAGGTCCTGGGCCTGTGTCGTGAGCACAAACAGAGGGAAGTTTCTCAAAACTCACCCTCCACCGTCAGAGACACTACGTCTCCAGATCACTAACTCCAGGGTCCCCAACCTCCTGTCCGCACCCTGTCCTGCCGGCACCCGGTCTCCCCCGCCAGCTCTCCAGGACACCTGAGAGTGACTGAGTCAGTCCGGAGGGTGAGGACGGGCCCCGGAGGGCCTGCAGACCTCAGGCCTCCAGGCCAAGCCAGGTCACCACCCCCTCCTCTCGCCTCTATCACAGGGCAGCGCCTGCGGAGCCCAAATCCAACCAGCACCTCCGCAGCCAGCTCGGGCTCACGGGGTAAATGCTCTTGGGCAGCATGAGCCCCTGTGTGGTTCAGGGAGCCCAGCCCAGCTCCGCCCAGAGCGCTCGGACCCGCCAGCTGCTCAGGCAGCCCAGGCCGCGCGCGCAGGGCGTGAGGCTGCCACGGCCGACAGCTGCCTCCCGTTCCCGGGAGTGAAACTGACAACGCAGAGCTCCTGGGACAGCTTCGGCTCAGTGGCCAAACGGGACCGGCCAGGCCGCCTGGAAAAACTGCTTTTCCCAGGAATTCTACTCAGAACCGAGCTGCTGACTGCGCAGCAAAGTAGGAATTCCCGAGAGCCAGCCGTCCGCGTGCACTAACTGGGAACACGTGCAAACTGTTCTCCCCGCAGCAATGACATCATCTCGGATTCACAAACAGGAAACGGACGATGACAGCAGCTCCCCGTCCGCACGGCCCCACCCCGTCCCCGAAGGGCCTCCACTCGCTCGAACCAGTTTGCACGTCCGTCTCTCATTCACGTTGGGGGTGGGGCACCAGGGGCACGGTCAGTCTCACTGTGTCCCAGTGACGGGCACAGGCCGGGGCCGGGCGGACGGACAGTCGCGTGGCCGCAGGAGGCCCGCGCGCGGGTCCTGGCATGCAGGTGCCCCACGCCCACACGCGCAGCATGCGTCATGCACAGGGCACAGGGTCCGCTCCCTGCCAGGGCACGGACGGACCTCCCTAAGCAGCAGAGGGCACATGCGGGCCACTTACAGTTGTTCTAGGGAGGAAAGTCCCTGAAAGGCTTGCCTGTCAATCGCCTGGACCTCATTCTTGTACAGATAGCTGAAACAAGAAAGGAGCGTTAGCGGCGTCGGGTCCCCTGCGCAGGGACTGCAGACTCGGCGGGCGGGACACGGGGGCACCGCACGGGAATGCGGCTCCTCCCGCCCCGCCCAGGTTCAAGGGCAATCTCAGGGAATCAGGCGGAGCTGCCCAACCACACCTGCCTCTTCAGGAAAGTGACAGGTGCCAGGCGGACGGGGCTCAGGGGTTGAGCATGGACCTAGGAACCAGGAGGTCAGGGCTCGATTCCCGTCGGGAAACACGCCCGGGTGGCAGGCTCAATCCCCAGTGTGGGGCGTGCAGGAGGTAGCCGATCCACGATTCTCTCTCATCACTGATGTTTCTATCTCTCTCTCCTGCTCCCTTCCTCTCTGAAATCAATACAAATACATATTTTTTAAAGAAAGCGAGAGTAAGGAATCCTGGGAAGGAGTGCATAACCATGTGGGCTCGGCTGCTCAGTGGTTAGAGCGCTGGCCCACACCCTGAAGGGTCGGGGGTACCTGGGTTGCAGGTTCGATCCCTGGCCCGGATCGAGGCACACGTGGGATTCAACCAATCAATGTGTCCCTCTCCCCCTCCCTCCATCCCTTCCACTCTCTAAAAATGAATGAAAATGCGTCCTCCCGTGAGGATGAACAGACAGACAGACGGACAGACAGAAAACACTCGGACCAAACCAATACGTGCAAACGCATGTCAGATAAAACGCTGGGACGCCGCTGGTTTGCACAGGGTCACCTTCCAAGAACCAACTGCAAACACGTGTTGGAGTGAAACCACCGTTGGGAAGGGAAGAACTAGGGCGCGAAGGTCTCTGCCTCCCAGGAGTCACTGGGGCCCAGCAGATGCGGCCACGCACTGGGCGCTGACGGGCCACGGGCCACAGGACGCTGCAGAGCCTTCTCAGACACGGCAGCCAGACACACGGCCCCTCAACCACTGCCCCGCCCCCACGCCCAGCGCATGAGGACAGCGGCCTCATGGGTGCGCTCGGGGAAGACAGAGGCAAGAAGCTGGAGCAGGGGCCTGAGCGGGAGCGGTCAGGGGACGAGGTCTGAAAGGACCATTGGAAAGAGATGGAAGGGAGAGCGAGTGTCCCAAATGCCTTCACATCAAATATATCTGCAAAGTTAATGATACATTGCTCTTAAGAAGTTCAAACTGAATGTGACACGAAAACACGCGACACACGCACTGGGATGCTGCTCTCCAGGGACCGGAGCTCACTTCTGGAGCGCACAGCACTTACAATGATAATAAAAAATAGCAGAGCAGACACACAAACAGAAATGACAAAACTAGACGGGAGGCCTGCCCCGCGTTTTAAAAGTGAGCAATAAGGCTCAGTGACAGTCACGAAGAATTAAAGGAATTAACACACTCCACCGAAAGGGGCGAAGAGAAACATTGACACATCACACTTCGAATATCTTCACTGAGGAAAATGTATTGTAATGAACGGAGTCCAAGTTAGCTCTGTAGTTAAGAGCCACTGACATCTAACGTCAAGAGTATTCCAGCCCGGCCGGCGTGGCTCCGTGGCTGAGCGTCGACCTATGAACCGGGAGGTCAGGGCACAGGCCCGGGTTGTGGGCTTGATCCCAGAGTGGGGCGTGCAGGAGGCAGCCGGTCCATGATTCTCTCTTGCCATTGACGTTTCTATCTCTCTCTCCCTTTCCCTTCCTCTCTGAAATCAATTTAAAAAATATTTTTAAAAGATCATCCTTAAAAAAGAACACACAACACCAATTCTAACATGTACACCAACACCAACAAAATGACATTAAAAACCGACGTAGCTTAAAGGTGCTCAGATTCACGTATAACATAACCCCCCCAAAGTGATGTACAGCCCTCAACCAGGGAGCCACGTTCTAAAGGATATTTTCCCCAAAGCACGTGGCACAGCCGTCTAACCTGCCGGACCAGGAATGCGCCCGGAGTGGGTTTTCTTTTCGTTACAATTTTACAGTCCGTGTCCCTGAAGCAGGAAAACAGCGCCTCCCCAAGGTCATATCCTAAACTGCAAACCCACGCGGGCGGGCCGAAGGCTCCCACGCCAGTAAATCAACTACAATCTATTTCCAAATGCGACTGCATAGCAAGGAGCGGTGACGTCACCCGGAGGCAGGTGGGGAAGTCGCGGAGCAGGGACACGCCCAAGGGCTGCCGTGCTCCTGCAGGAAAGCCGTCTGTCCTGGAAGCTGCTGGTTCACGGCCGGGCACCGGCAGTCCCACCCCAAGTGGTGGCACGACTCTATCCAGAGCGATTTCCCGAGGCCCCGGATTCTAATTTCACTCAACCTATGTCCTTAAGGCTTAGCAGCAAACACACAACGAATGGCCCTCTCTCCTGAGGACCAGGCATCCCCCGCTCCCCCTGCACATGTCACGCTCCTCAGCGAGAGCTCCGTAAAGCGGGCGTCTGTGCAGGATTCACAGCGGACGGACGGAGCTCGGCGCGAACAGCCCGCCGTGAACGGCAGACGCCTCGGAGCGAAGCGCTGATGGACTTACAGATACTTCAGGTTCTCCAGGTCCTCGAAGGCCCCGGCCGGGAGGCTCTTGATCTGATTGTTGTTGAGGAGCCTGAGAAGGGAGGTCTCCGTCAGACTCACACTCTCCTTGCGCCAGGGAGACGTCCCGCCCCTTGGAAAAGCGGCCCTGGGTTTGCACCTCGGCCAGGACTGTGGTCACCATGGAAACAGGGGACCCCGGGTGTGTGAGGATGCAGGTGTGCGAGGACCCCAGGGGTAAGAGGATCCCGGGTGTGCGAGGACCCCGGGTGTGTGGGGACTGAGGGTGTGTGGGAACCCCGGGTGTGCGAGGACTGAGGGTGTGTGGGGACCCCGGGTGTGCGAGGACTGAGGGTGTGTGGGGACACCCCGGGTGTGCGAGGACTGAGGGTGTGTGGGAACCCCGGGTGTGTGAGGATGCAGGTGTGCGAGGACCACAGGGGTAAGAGGATCCCGGTGTGCAAGGACCCTGGTGTGCGAGGACCCGGATGTGTGCCGTTTCCCTCTGGCCACGTGGGCGCTGGGACTTACAAGGTGTTCAGGTTTCTCAGCTTCCTGAAGGCTCCGGGCGGGATCTCTCGGATTCGGTTGAAGCGCAGGTCCCTGCGAGGAGAGGAGACGAGGTGCGTTAGGGACACTCGGGCTCGCCCGGCGCTGCTCGTCTAAACATCCGTCAGGAACGTGAGGAAGTGCGCTGCCCGCGGTGAGACCGTCAGCCGGCACGTCGAGGGCTGCGGTTCGATTCCCAGCCCAGCACTGGGGTTGCAGGTTGGATCCCTGGCCTCGGCCAGGCGTATCCAGGAGGCAGCCAATCGGTGTCTCACATCGATGTTCCCTTTCTCTTCCCTCCCTCTCCGAGGGACACCCGCAGGGGAGGAGTAACAGAACCAACAGAACCAACAGAGATCGGGCACGCAGGAAGCGGCACCACGCAGTCCACCCCTCAGACGAATCCCTCACTGAGGCCACGTCACACAGGGCAGAGCGAGGTCGCCTTACAGGACTTCCAGCCATTATCCCGGGAGATGACACGACACGAACACCCCCACCCCCTCCGCCTCTGCTGGTTAACCCACTGGAAAGCTGATGTCAAATTTTGGGGAAATGAACACAGGCTCGCCCGCAGCTGCTCAGTCTGTGCACTGTGCGACCCCAGGGCTCCTGCACCCGTGTGACCCCAGGGCTCGCTCCAGGACGGTGCTGAGCTGGAGCCCTTGTTGGTGGCTAACTGTGCACAACGTTTCTGCGGTGAGCGTCTCGGAACCACGGAGCCCATTCAACCCGAGGGGGGAAGAGAAGGTCATGCCTGGTATCCACCTGCCGTTCCCAGCAGGTGTTTAGGAGGTTCCATCCTAACAGGTACGTGTCTCCTGAGCCTGTGGAGACCGGCGGTCGACTTTTCCGGGACAAAGGAAGGTCCTGAACTGCCCAGGACGGGCCAGAGCGCGTGGCGTGTGGACACTGAGTCGGACAGAACGCGGACGCTTGAGGGTCCTCCTCGGGCGGGGCGAGCGGGGCTCTGGCCCTGGGCCCTCGAGCCCCCAGCAGAGGCACGGACGTCTATGTTCCGCACACACACACTCACGCGCGCGCACACTCATGCATGCACACACACGCGCACACACTCACACACGCGCACGCACTCATGCATGCACACGCATGCACACACGCGCACACGCACACACTCATGAACGCACGCACACTCATGCACACGCACACACACTCACGCGCACACACACGCACACACGCACGTGCACGCACGCACACGCACGCACACGCACACACACATACGCTCATAGCAACATTGTAATTCATAAATTTATAAAAACTAGTAACAGCCCAAATGGCTATCAAATAATGAATGAACAAAATAAACACAATATGTCCACACAAGGGAATGCTACTCAGCAATCA
>NW_006288604.1:374963-376793 GCF_000327345.1 Myotis davidii
GGACTGAGGGTGTGTGGGGACCCCGGGTGTGCGAGGACTGAGGGTGTGTGGGGACCCCGGGTGTGTGAGGATGCAGGTGTGCGAGGACCCCAGGGGTAAGAGGATCCCGGGTGTGCGAGGACCCCGGGTGTGTGGGGACTGAGGGTGTGTGGGGACCCCGGGTGTGCGAGGACTGAGGGTGTGTGGGGACACCCCGGGTGTGCGAGGACTGAGGGTGTGTGGGGACCCCGGGTGTGTGAGGATGCAGGTGTGCGAGGACCCCAGGGGTAAGAGGATCCCGGTGTGCAAGGACCCTGGTGTGCGAGGACCCGGATGTGTGCCGTTTCCCTCTGGCCACGTGGGCGCTGGGACTTACAAGGTGTTCAGGTTTCTCAGCTTCCTGAAGGCTCCGGGCGGGATCTCTCGGATTCGGTTGAAGCGCAGGTCCCTGCGAGGAGAGGAGACGAGGTGCGTTAGGGACACTCGGGCTCGCCCGGCGCTGCTCGTCTAAACATCCGTCAGGAACGTGAGGAAGTGCGCTGCCCGCGGTGAGACCGTCAGCCGGCACGTCGAGGGCTGCGGTTCGATTCCCAGCCCAGCGCTGGGGTTGCAGGTTGGATCCCTGGCCTCGGCCAGGCGTATCCAGGAGGCAGCCGATCGGTGTCTCTCATCGATGTTCCCTTTCTCTTCCCTCCCTCTCCGAGGGACACCCGCAGGGGAGGAGTAACAGAACCAACAGAACCAACAGAACCAACAGAGATCGGGCACGCAGGAAGCGGCACCACGCAGTCCACCCCTCAGACGAATCCCTCACTGAGGCCACGTCACACAGGGCAGAGCGAGGTCGCCTTACAGGACTTCCAGCCATTATCCCGGGAGATGACACGACACGAACACCCCCACCCCCTCCGCCTCTGCTGGTTAACCCACTGGAAAGCTGATGTCAAATTTTGGGGAAATGAACACAGGCTCGCCCGCAGCTGCTCAGTCTGTGCACCGTGCGACCCCAGGGCTCGCTCCAGGACGGTGCTGAGCTGGAGCCCTTGTTGGTGGCTAACTGTGCACAACGTTTCTGCGGTGAGCGTCTCGGAACCACGGAGCCCATTCAACCCGAGGGGGGAAGAGAAGGTCATGCCTGGTATCCACCTGCCGTTCCCAGCAGGTGTTTAGGAGGTTCCATCCTAACAGGTACGTGTCTCCTGAGCCTGTGGAGACCGGCGGTCGACTTTTCCGGGACAAAGGAAGGCCCTGAACTGCCCAGGAGGGGCCAGAGCGCGTGGCGTGTGGACACTGAGTCGGACAGAACGCGGACGCTTGAGGGTCCTCCTCGGGCGGGGCGAGCGGGGCTCTGGCCCTGGGCCCTCGAGCCCCCAGCAGAGGCACGGACGTCTATGTTCCCTCCTCCAACTCGAATGAAGACTTAACATTCTAACAAGCATGAAAGTCTTTGCAAACTCACAGAAAGACGGCTTTCTTTATGTCTTAGATGAATTAATTCCGTACTCACACGTCCAACCCACCCAACAGTCCAATGGAGACGATTACAGGTCTCACCCCTGGCCCAGCACGCACTCATCTGGGGACAGTCCTTAGAGAGCGATCGAGTCCCAGTGAGGTCACCAGGGCGGGCGCCAACCCACGACTCCTGTCCTCGCAGACACACACACACACACACACACGCACACACACGCGTGCACACACGCACACACACACTCACGCGCGCGCACACTCATGCATGCACACACACGCGCACACACTCACACACGCGCACGCACTCATGCATGCACACGCATGCACACACGCGCACACGCACACACACATGAACGCACGCACACTCACGCACACACACAC
>NW_006288604.1:376929-380096 GCF_000327345.1 Myotis davidii
CCTCACGCATGCACACACACTCACTCACGCACGCACACACTCACGCACACACGCACACGCACGCACGCACACGCACGCATGCACACACACACATCATGCATGCACACGCACGCACACACTAATGCATGCACACGCACGCACACACACACACACTCACACACGTGCGCACACGCACACGCACGCACACTCACGAACGCACGCACGCACACTCATGCACACGCACACACTCACGCGCACACACACTCACGCACACACGCACGCGCACACACGTACACGCACGCACACACACACCCTCACGCATGCACACACACACTCACGCACGCACACACTCACGCACGCACACACACGCGCACACACACACACCTCATAGACACAAACAACAGTATGGTGATTATCAGTCACGCACGCACACACTCAAGCACGCACACACACGCGCACACACACACACACACGCACGCACGCACACGCACACACACTCACGCACACAGAACGAGGCCTCGGGAGCCACTGCTTCCTACTCAGAGTGCTTGGCTCAGCAATTAGCAACGGAATTACCGTTTCACAACCTGATAACGACTTCCACCAAAAACACGAACGGAAACTGCCCTGAACGCAGTAATTAACCAGCATTTCAGAAACACACCCCCAGCTTGTCCCCTCGTGCCAGAGCCCCCTCTCCAGGGCACAAGGGGCTCAGGACCCAGTGTGGGGACAGGGAGGCCACAGCCGTTCTCTGCACCTGCCCATCGGCCCCCAGCCGGGCTCCTGACCACCGCGGCCGACAGACAGCGAGAGCTCTGAGGCGTCCCTCCATGGAGCAGGCAGGAGTGGCCGTGATGAGGCCCGGAGTCGATTCTGATTCTAGAAAGCTCCAGGAAAGCGGCAAGGGGGTAGCGAGCTCCCGCGGACAGAGCGTAAGGTGAGAGCCCAGCCGACACCGCGCTCTGCGGCCACGGGCGGAGCCCAGAAGCCCAGGACAGCCCTGCGCCCCTTTCTGCCTGAGCCGGGGCGTCCATCTCCCCCCAAGTGCAGGCCCCTCACCCACAGACACCGGCGACGGCGGTAACACGCGGGGAGCAGAGAAACCCAAGGTGCGCGGTCCCGGGAGCCACCGCGCTCTCTGCCAACACCTCGGTGCCGTCACCAAGAGCTCAGTGGGCGGGAGGACCCAGCACCGAGGGCCTCGCAGGCCGACGGGCAACAAAGTCTGGGTGAGGCAGCAGCTGCTCAGAGGCCCCGGGCAGCACGGGCAGCCACTCAGGACGCCTAGAAATGAGCATTTTAGGGCAAGACCACGGCGAAGGCCATGGCCCACTTCCACTTTATCTGGCCGGGAAGTGACCACAGAAACGCGGGGCAGGGGCGGTGCTGGTGGGGTGCATGTGGGGGCTGTTGGGGGAGGACGGGAGGGGGGACAGGAATCGGTGAGGAGGAACCTACACGGGCAGGACGGGGACCTGCCTGCAGCCGCCCCTCTGCCAGGGGCCGACCGGAAAGGACCGGCCTGGGCTCCGGACCCAGTGGAGCAGCGGGCGGCTGGCTCCGTGCTGGCCCCGTGCTGGCGGGATTAGTTCTCTGGACACTCCCTCCAGCACAGCTGCTGACCGCAGGGACGGAGGGGAGAGCCCACGGCCCGCTGGGCGCACACAGCCTTCAGCCACCCTGGGCCCGGAGCAGGTTCCCAGAGCCAGTCTCCAAACCGGAACCTGGCCCGGCCGCACGGCTCAGTGATGAGCGTCAACCCAGGAACCAGGAGGTCACGGCTCGATTCTGGGTCAGGGCACACGCCCGGGTTGCAAGCTCCACCCCAGGGGGCCTGCCCGAGGCAGCTGATCCATGATTCTCTCATTGATGTTTCTCTCTCCCTCCCTTCCTCTCTGAAATCAGTAAGAAAATATGTATTAAAAACAACACCAGAACCCAGACCCTGGTCTGTGCGTGTTCATGTTAAGAAGCCTGGCAGAGGCTGTATGGCAGGGAGCTTTCCGGGCGGCTGTGTTAACGCTTCAGAGAGCAAACGCCAGCAGGAAGAGCAGAAGCTGGGGGAGTCGTGGTGTTTGGATGAAGCGTCCAAGTTCAGGTTTCGATTCCACGTCAAAACCATGATTCATTACAGGCCGGACGGCGCGTTAGGAGGTGAGAGGACACAGGGATCCGCGTTCCCCGCCCACCCTCCCGGCTCTGGCCTGTGGGTCTCCTTTCACACCAGCACAGCTGGGCGAGGTTTAATTTATCATCAACAGTCGCCAGAGGGACAAGGGCGACACTGGCCACTGGCGAAGGGCGTCTGGCCACGAAGGGCGTCTGGCCACGAAGTGCGTCTGGCCACGAAGGGCGTCTGGTCACGCCGTCAGCGGGGCCGGCGTGAAGACAGGCCGACACGGCTCTTTCCTCTCGCCGAGGGGGCACGCTTCCCCTCACCTTCCCGTGTTAGAAATTGAGGAGGATGTGTCCACGACACGAAATTGCACAGCACGTCCTGTTCGGCCTGAAGAACGTGTCCCACGACGGGAAGGAGCAGCCGCCGGGACGCAGTCACCGTCCGGGACCAGGGCCCTGCGGCTCCTCCGGGCGGGTCTGTCAGGGCTCGGACGCCGGGCGTGCCCCTTGCCAACAGCACGTCTCGGGTGCTGGCTCCACTCTGTCATTTTCCTCACACTCTGCCTTTGTAGTCTGGGTTTTTAAAGTATAGGGCCCATGGGGACTGGAGGTCTGGGGGACCCCATGAGAACTGGGGGGCCCCGTGTGGATGGGAGGCTCGGTGGCCCCGTGACGACTGGGGGTTCCGTGTGAACTAAAGGACTGGGGGGCTCAGTGAGGACTGGGGGCCCCGTGTGGACGGGAGGCTCAGTGGCCCCGAGTGGCTGCCCCCTGCCTCCCCCCGGAAGCAGCAGGACTCCGCCCGAATCGCAGAGGCAGCGAGCTCCGCCCGCCGGTCTTGGCGCGCCTCCTGCCCCTGGTCTTTCGGGAGCTGGACTGCGTCAGGAACGGCTAACGCTTAGGCATGCATCGCCCACACGTGGAGCAGCCACACGCCTGCTTTATCCAAGTTTCTCAGATTTAGAAAAACCAAAGGGCAGGTCAGCAAAGGAGAAGCCGGGGCAGAGGAGGAGCGTGTGGCTCTCAGAGGCCTGGCCGGGCCGAGGGGCCGGGAGGGACAGGGTGGC
>NW_006288604.1:380168-385107 GCF_000327345.1 Myotis davidii
CTCGAGGCCTGCAGGATCCGCCTCAGCCGTGAACTAACCGCTCTCCCTTTCAGGGACGGAGCCGCCAGCGTCGGGCAGGAGGTGGCCGGGCCCACCAGGTGCAGATGGTCGGTGCCGCTCCGGGAGCCGTGAGAAGGGCCAGGAGAGTGAAAGTTCATGTCACAGCTCGAGGAGCTGCCACGAAAGCTCACTAACGACCAGTAACAACGCGGCCACTCGCTGGACACATACTTCACACACTGCTTCTTCCGGTGACATCACGGGAACCAGGGGGCACATGGTGGCTGCCGGCAAGCAGCCTCGGGGACCGGGCTCCCCACCTGTGCTCAGGGGGCAGGGAGACGGGCACAGGTGGGTGGGGGGCTCTGCTGGACGCCCCAAGTGGACTCTCTCAGGAAGTGGTAACCAGACAGGCCCCATGGACAGGGCCGGATGGACAGGGCCCGGTGGACAGGGCCGGGTGGACAGGGCTGGATGGACAGGGCCAGATGGACAGGGCTAGATGGACAGGGCTGGATGGATAGGGCCAGATGGACAGGGCTAGATGGACAGGGCCTGCTGGACAGGGCCCGGTGGACAGGCCCCAATGGTCAGGGCAAAGCCAGGAGCGAACCCCGTGTCTGTGTGAACCCAGGGGGACGCCCTGGCCCGCAGAGCGGCTGAGCTTCCTGCCCGTGTACCTTCACCCAGATTCTCACGGGCTGTGGGGACGAGGCGGCGGCCTGGCACCCGCGATAAACTGGCCCCTGTTCTGGGCGCCGTCTCCCCTCCTGGATTTAAGCACCATGACCCCAGGGGCCCTGCTGCTCCTCCAAGCTGAGTGGGGTCCCTCTGCTACCCCCTCCAGCACCCACACCCTTCCCGCTCCACCCCCGGCGCCCAGACCGCGGCCACCCTGCGGCCAGCCTGTCCCCACGGCTGGCAGGGAGGTCTCCCGTGGCACCACCGGATTCTGTCACGGCCAAACCTCTGCCGCTGGCGGGTCAGCAGGGTTGTGGGCGTGTGGTCAGAAAGCGACGCCCTCAGGAAGCATCCTCATCGTCCGAGTCTTTCAACCGTTTGAAAATAGCCCGGCCCGGCCGGTGCGGCTCAGCAGCTGAGCGCCGACCTGTGAACCAGGAGGTCACAGTTCGATTCCTGGTCAGGGCACAGGCCCGGGCTGTGGGCTCGTGCAGGAGGCGGCTGATCCATGATCCTCTCATCCTTGATGTGTCTCTCTCCCTCCCCTTTCCTCTCTGACATCAATAAGAACATATTTAAAAAGGAAAATGTCTGATGCAGACAGAGCTCGAGGGCCGGATAACCAGGAGCCACAGGTGGCCGGGCCCAGGGTCCGCATGAGGGAGGTGCCGGGTGCTGGCGGCACCGACCTGGCCCCACTGTCCTGGGGGGTCACCTGTTCCCAGACAGTAAGTTTCAGAGGCACCGAGTTCCAGGCCACGTGAGCCGTCCTGCGACACCCCCCCTCCCCAAATGAACATTGGCCGTCACTCCAGGCACATGGATCTCTGGGGACACCTACACGCCTCCCATCGGCTCAAACTCCACGTCAGCACTTCCTGCTTCCAGGCACCAGGGACGCCGGGATTCGAACTCGACTTCCCCATGAGTTTCCTCCGTCCCAGAGGCCTCTGTGCAGGTTGATCGAGGACACAGGGACTGGAGGCCCCTCTGGTCTGGGGGACACCCAGGGAGGAGCAGAGACCACGCACGGACACACTCAACACACTCAAAACCTGCTCTTCCACTAAGTGTGCTGGTGCAGGGGCAGTCAGAGCCTGTGGCCACAGCGCAGCCTCTGCTGAAAGCTGTCATCTTCCTGTTACGGAAACAAGACTCCGTTGCCCAGGAGGGAGTGTCTTCACGGGAAGCCATGGCACTGCCCACAGAGCTGCCCATGGCGCTGCCCACAGCATTACCCACAGAGCTGCCCACGGAGCTGCCCACAGAGCTGCCCACGGCACTACCCACAGAACTGCCCACAGCCCTACCTACAGAGCTGCCCACAGCACTACCCACAGAGCTGCCCCGTCCCACAACTGCCCACAGCCCTACCTACACAGAGCCCCACAGCACTACCCACAGAGCTGCCCACAGAATTGCCCACAGCACTGTCCACAGCACTACCCACAGAGCTGCCCACAGAACTGCCCACAGCACTATTCACAGCACTTCCCATGGTGCTGCCCACAGCACTACCCACAGCACTGCCCACAGAGCTGCCCACAGCACTGCCCACGGCACTACCCACAGAACTGCCCACGGCGCTACCCACGGAGCTGCCCACAGAACTGCCCACGGCACTGCCCACGGACCTACCCACGGTGCTACCCACAGCACTACCCACGGCACTGCAGCGCCTGGAGGCCACACAGGCCGCAGTGAGGAAGGGGGAGGGAGTGCCCACGGCACTGCCCACAGAACTGCCCAGAGCACTGCCCACGGCACTACCCACGGCACTGCCCACAACACTGCCCACAGAGCTGCCCACAGCACTGCCCACAGCACTACCCACAGCGCTGCCCACAGCACTGCCCACAGCACAGCACTACCCACAGAACTGCCCACAGCACTGCCCACGGCACTGCCCACGGCTCTACCCATGGCCCTACCCACAGAGCTGCCCACGGCACTGCCCAGAGCTGCCCACAGAACTGCCCACAGCACTGCCCACGGCACTACCCACAGAACTGCCACAGAGCTGCCCATGGCGCTGCCCACGGCGCCGGCCCCGGGACGGATATGCAGCCCCACAGGCTAGGCCTCGTCGATTCACTGACGGTCCCCAGTCCCCAGTCCTCAGTCCAGCGCCAGCGCCTGGAGGCCACACAGGCCGCAGTGAGAATAGCCCAGGTAGGAGGCAGGCAGCCCTAGTGCTGGGCCGAGGCTGCGGACACACACCCGGGCCCTGGCCTCCCACCTGAGCAGGCCTGGTGGTTCCTGCCCATCAAAGGGCTGTGGCCTCCACACCAGCCGTTGCTCCCCACGACCCTGGCCACACTCCGAGGTCCCCTGGGCCAGGGTGGTCCGAGGAGGGTCAGGGCAGGCTCAGGGCAGTGACAGAGGAGGATCTAGTATTTTTAAAAAAATATTTTTATTGCTTTCAGAGAGGAAGGGGGAGGGAGAAAGAGAAACATCAGTGATGAGACTCCTGTATCAGCTGCCGCCCGCACGCCCCGCACTGGGGATCGAGCCTGCAACCCGGGCGTGTGCCCTCCTGATTCCTAGGTCGATGGGCAGCCACTGAGCCCCGCCGGGCGGACTGACCGTCACAGGGCCTTTCCCCGCAAACCCGAGCAGGAGGCGTCCCTCCTGCGTCACCCCCTGAGGAGACCGCAGGGAGGAGCTGACAGCGCCTGGCTGGGGGCTCCTGTCCTGCCCCCCCGCCCCGCAGGCCGACACCAGCTGCCCAGCGGGAAGGCTGACGGGTCCACAGCTGCACGCACTCAAGGCCCCTTTGTTCTCCTCCCGAGGCCTGGGACCCATCTGCACGCTGCCAGCCCAGGGCCATCGGATTCCAGGCCTCAGCGGACGCGGATTCCAGCCCGATGACCACATCAGCAGGGCAAGGGCTCTGCACAGACAAAGCCTTCCCACCACCCCGGGCGCCCTGAGTTCCCGCTGATGAACTCCAACAGCGGGGCCCCATCTGCCCTGTGGGTGAGAGGGGGGAAATAGCAGTGACCGGCAGTGACACAGGCTCATGTGCCCGAGGGCTGGCGGGCGCCTCAGGGAGGGACCCAGAGTCCATCAGCCCCTTCCCACAAGGAGCAGAACCGAGGCCCCGGCAGCCACAGATCCGGGGGCACAGGGCAGCACCCACAAAGCCGACCCCCTAGCATCTCAGGCCAGAACCCAGGGAGAGGGGCTGGCCCCACACACAGGCGGCACCCAGATGGGAAAGTGCGGGATCCTATGGCAGGCGACCTGTTCTCTTTTTAAATAAACAAAATGAAACAGGGAGAGAGCAGCAGGTTCAAAACCCTCACATAAAACCACACACACACACACACACACACACACACACACACGTGCCCACACGCATGCGCACAGGACTGGGGGAGGTGACACTTGGCGGGGTGTCAGATGAGATTAACACGTTACATCTTCAGAGGCAACACTGTGGCTATTTCTGGAAGTCGGTGTGGAAGTCAGAGTCGGGGCTTCCGGGTTACAGTTCCGTAGACGGAGGGGGGCGTTGGCCACACGTGGACCGGCTGCCCTGGGTCCAACCCCCCAGACCAACGGCTGTGCCTGGAGAGACCAGGCCACGTGACAGGCACCAGGATCCCGGACGTGGAGAGAGGGAGGGGAGGGAGAGGGCTATGACCGACCGACTTCCCCTGAGGCAGTGGTTCTCAACCTGTGGGTCACGACCCCCTTGGCGGTCGAACGGCCCTTTCACAGGGGTCGCCTAAGACCATCCGCAGATCAGATATTTACATGACAATTCATCACAGTAGCAACATGACAGTTATGAAGTAGCCACGAAAATAATTTTATGGTTGGGTCACCACAGGAGGAACCGTATTTAAAGGGCCAGAAGGTTGAGAACCATTGTCTATGGACCAGCTCACGGGCCTGTGGGCGGAGACGCAGGGAGAGCTGCTGAGTCCAAAGGTGCTGAAGGCACACGGAAGCCGGTCTTGCTCTGAGCCCTTCACCTGGTTGGACGAGCCCCACCCGGGGATGCTCACCTGCTTGACTCAAAGGACTGACTTCAACGGGGAGCCCCCTCCCTGCCCCCCAAAACCACCTTCTCAGAAACCTCGACAATAGCATGTGACCAAACATCTGGGACTGTGGCCCAGGGACGTCACAGACACCAGCCGTGCTGGGATGGAGACTGGCTGGTACGACAAATATTACAATTTGCACTGAGCGGGTTAGCGAGGGGCAGAGCGTGCCCTGGCGTCCAGCAAAACAGAGGGATAAATCA
>NW_006288604.1:385171-386695 GCF_000327345.1 Myotis davidii
TCCTGCTCACACACCGGCCCAGGGCCGGCTCCAGGCGGGGTGTGCTTATTGTCGTTGTAAAGGCCTCACATACTCGCGTTCAATTCCGGAGGAAACGGGTCATAAAACAGAATCAACAAATACTGACACCAAACAGATACTCCAGGGACGAGGGATCCGGCCCAGGAGCCCCGACCACTGCCCTGACATCCCCGGGGGAGAAAGGCAGTCAGGCTGCCTGCTGAGAGGAGAGCATCCGGAAGGCGCTCAGGGCCTGTCAGTCCGGCACTATCACAGGACAGAGAGGTGTGGCCGGCGACAGGCTCCTCAAAGGAAGACGCAGGATAATGCTCCAGGGAAGGGCAGTTCTGTACATTATTGTTCATAAGTTACAGTCACAGGAGGAGCCGGAGGTGGGTCACAGGAAGTCCATGGGTGGCAGATGGGGGCGGGGGCACCTCTGGGGCTGGATAGAAAGTAAGATAACAGATGTGGGTGCAGCACAGTCAACAGTCAACAATGAACAGGATTAACAGCAACAAGAAGAGGGTCTGCCGTCTCCGCCCAGGGGCACGGGCTGTGCCCTGAGGGTCGGGAAAGGGGAGTCACCTGACACTCTAAGGGCTGTCCTCTGAGATGCAGGAGACAACAGACAGGCTGGGTCAGTCTCCTGACGACCCCATAAACTGCTCTCAGTTAACAAGGGCTCACCTCAGACCACCCTGCAGGTCCCTTCGGTCTCTGGTTTGCACGGCCGCCCGGCAGGCCCTGGGCTGTCAGGTGAGCGTGTGGCCCCCCCACATCCACTCACTTCAGGGCTCCCGGGCCGTGTGGGAGGGGACGCGAGGAGAGGCCTGAGGGATAGACCGCCGCCCGCTGGGAGGGTCCCTACAGGACCTTCACTCCGTTGTTTTATTGGATTTTCTCCAGGGGGTATTTCCCCATTGATTGTTTCAGGGAAGAGTGGAAGGGAGGGGGACCAGAGAGAGAAACATCTGCCCACGCCGGCCAGGGCTGGGGAGGAGCCTGCAACGGAGGTCCACGCCCTTGGCCAGAAAGGAACCCAGGACCCTGCAGTCCCCAGGCGGCGCTCTATCCACTGACCCACACCGGCCAGGGCTGACCTCTTCGTGGCAACACAGGTTGTTCCTGTCACCGGCCTCGCCTGCCTCGCTCACCCACGGCTCCGTGCTGGGTGCTGGACAGCTGACCGGGGGCCTCGCCTGCCTGGCTCACCCACGGCTCTGCACTCCGCGCTGGATGCTGGGTGCTGGACAGCTGACCGGGAGCCTCACGTCCCTCCCCAAGGGGACGATGGGAACCTATGACAGGGCCTCCAGTGCAGCGAGGGAGGACCCTGGGAGACGTGCTCGCCGTGTCCGCGGGCTTCCTTCTCGGGAGCGGGGGGGAAGGTGGGTGCACACAGGGGCCTGGGAGCCTCTGGGGAAAAGGCTTCGCTGAGACCCAGGAGAAGGACGAGGCCTCGGCTTCACAGCCACGTCCGCGTTGGGAGGGAAGAGGCTCAGTCTCTGGGGGGGGGCCTCT
>NW_006288604.1:386797-387056 GCF_000327345.1 Myotis davidii
CCACTGGCCGACCGGGCAGTGAGATGCCCGGCAGCAGGGTCTGTCTGTCAGCACCTGCTCGCTCTGCAAGATCCCAGGGAGGGAGAGGATGACAGGCAGGTGGGCAGACGGACGGGTGGACAGGAGGATGGAGGGATGGGGAGTGGCTACAGACGGATGAATGAATAGATGCACGAATGACTGGATGAAAGAAAGGATGGGTGGATGGATGGATGGATAGTTGGTTATGGATCAAAGGGGAGATGGATGGGTAAGTGGA
>NW_006288604.1:387543-387911 GCF_000327345.1 Myotis davidii
ATGGGCAGGTGGGGGTGGTGGTGACGGAACTCAGGGGTGGCTGGGACGACAGACAGGGTAACACAGGCTCTGGCCTCAGAAAACAGGAAACACAAACACAAGGAAACAAATGCTCAGTATTGATATTTGGTTTCCGGTTGCCATGCCAACACAAACATCCCCCAGGTCTGAATAAGTAACGTGATGACTAACTGCATGGCTTCAGCTGCTATTTTTAAGTTAAAGTCCTGCCTCCGGGCGGGCTGCAGGCAGGAAGGACGCCAATCACGGCCTTTCCTCCCGGAAGGAGCGGAGAAGCCGCAGCTGCTTTCCGTTTCCCATGGATTGTTTGGAGAGAGGGGCCCGGACACGCACGCGCCCCCCCCCTC
>NW_006288604.1:388171-394455 GCF_000327345.1 Myotis davidii
CCACCCCATTCACTGAGGGACTGGATTCCGTCCCTGGCCCTGAACAAGTAACACTTCGCCCCCGCATGTGGGGCGAAGTCACGAAGCGTTCTGTGGGGAGAAGGGGGCCCCGGCCCGGCCGCAGAGGGGGCCTCAGAGGCACGTCGGGCGCTGCGCACGCGGGGGCTGGTCTGTGCGGAACCCCATCTGAAAGACGCTGACGACCCAGTGGCGTTTCCTGTTTATATCAAGTATTTGCTTCAATTACCGTCAGCGCTCAGAGTCAGAGGCCGCGCCCTGTGAGCTCATGGCCAACCCTGCACCCCGAGACCCACAGCCACTGCACCCCACCCCCATGCCTGTCCACACCCCACTGCACCCCACAGCCCACTGCACCCCCCATGTCACCCCACGGCACCCTACAGCCCACTGCCCTCTGCCCTGGAACCTGCTGCCCAGAGGAGGTCAGAACAAAACAATAGCTTCCATTGTCCCAGCTGCTCCCTGGCCAGGCCCAGAGGACTCACAGGCACCTACAGATGGGACCCGCACGCGGGGAGGGGGGCGGGGCGAGGCCGGCAGGGAAGCCCAGAGCCAGGAGGGAGCCCTGATGGATGGCGGCCCTCAGACAGGCTTGGGGGCGGCGCCTGGACCCAGGGCAGTCCCAGCGCCTGTCGCACTGGCTGGAGGGGCAGGTGGCAGAAATGGGCCCTCAAGCCACCCCACAACCACACGCGGTGCAGCGGGGTCCGTCCGCAGTAGCAGGAAAGCGGAAGCTAGGAAATGAGCCGCCCTAGGAACCTGGTGAAACAAACGCAATTCCGGACGCAAGTGTCTGTGACGGAGCAGGCCTCCCACTGCCCAGGCCGGGCCACCGGGTCGCCGGCTCCTGCCCCCGGACAGGCCCGGACGCCCGTTACCACCAGAGTTTGAGACAGAAGATGGACAAATGGCAGGTGGGAGACAGACAGGAGACAGAAGGCGAGGGGAGATGACAGGTGTAGGTGAGACTCACAGGTAGGGACAGGCAGGCGACAGCGGACAGATGACGGGGGCTGGGGGGGAGGACAGACAGGAACACGGGAGCCGGCGGACAAGCGAGCGCTGATGAGCACGGGGCGTGAGACAGGCCGACGCGGAGACACGCTCACACCGACGTGAGCGTCCGCACCGCACGGGGGTGCACATCCGACCACATGGTAACAGTTTCCTTCAATGATGGGAAGGTACTGTTTTTGGTGTGTTTATCCCGGTTTTTGCACTTTTCTGCCATGAGCAGATTCAACAAGCACAAAATATTAAAGCCTGTTGTAAAACCAACGCAGGACGGCATCCTTGCTGCGCTCTGGGCGACGCAGCGCCTCCCCAGCCTTCGGCCTCCCGCCCCCCAGCTCCCGGGCAATCGGCCCTGACACGCATCCCGCGTGGGCGCCTCGGAGACACGGCTGCTTCCTGCTTCCCCGCGCGGCGGCTCCAAGCCCGGGACGAAGGTCCCACTCGAGTTTCTCCTTTGGGCCCCTCACGGCTACGGCCCAGGTGACCGGCCACCCCATGGAGCACACACCCGCCTTTAATCCACAAATAACAGCGTTCCTCCTGCTGGGAGGGCGTCTTTCACTGACATCACCCGGGTGGCCTGTGCTGCACGCACAGTAGGCGCTGAAGCGAGCGGTCACGGGGGCCCAGGACAGAGGGGCAGTGACGGGTCTGGCGAGGGAGCAGGGCCTCCGAGCAGAGGAAGCTCGAGGGGCCTGAAGAGACTGGTCATCAGGTGCCTGGGGTCCGGCCCGGCCGACACCACGAGCTGCTCTACCACCTCCTGAGGCTGCCCCAGCCCTGTGAGCCCCCTCCCCCCGCAGTTGGAGCACTGAGCCTTCTCCAGCTCCCTCCCCCCCATGCCTCTCGCCCCAGACAGCCCGGAGGGCAGGGACTGAGGCCACGGAGCCTGGGCCCCAGCCACGGGAAACACAGTCTCCCAGAGCCACACGTGATGCGGTGGCTCCTCCCACTGCCCACTCTGCCTCTGTGGGGGGAGGCAGCCCTGTGCCAAGGACGGACAGACCGCCGGACGAGGGCTCGCCCCTCCCAGGACCAGCCAACCAGGCACCATCCAGCCCTGGTCACTGGGGGTCAGCGTCGCCCAGGGCATGGGCCGCATCCCTGTGGGTCTGGCAGGAACTCGTGGGCCGTTTGCAGCTGCAGTTAAATTTCCCGCCGCCCACAGGCACGAGGGGGACGGAAACGCAATCCTCACTTCCTGTTCCTCCCGACTTGGCCGTGGGAACGCGGGCTCACTGCGTTCTAACTGCTACTTGCTTCTTGCCACACGTCGTTGTGGGAGAATTAAAGAAGGTTTTAAAAATTACCTCCAGTCCCAGCTGACGTGGCTCAGTTGGCTGGAGTGTCGTCCTGGCTCGGGAAGGGCACACGTCCAGGTTGTGGGTTCGAGGCCCGGTGGGGGCACATAACAGAGGCAATCAGTCGATGTTTCTCTCCCCCCCTCCCCTCCTCTCTCTCTAAAATCAACGAGGACACATCCCCGGTGAGGGTTACAAACTCCCCCCCGGAAGGGAGTGGGGGCTCTGGCTTGTGAACGGCCTGAAGTGACCAGGAAGCGGCCCCTGCGCGAACCCCCGTTCTCAAGGCCCTGCCCCTCGGTCAACGGCGCAGGATCCCCGAGACTGAAACCAGTGAGGGGAGCACAGCTTCCGGGGCCGGAAGGGAGGGCTGTGCATCCGGGGAGCCGGGAGCCGAGGTCGCAGGACGGAGCGGGGACCCCAGGGCTGCGTGTCCAGCTGAGCCCTGGCCGGTGCGTGTGTAGCCAGGGGGCTGTGGCCTCTGCACAGGAGGAAGGAGACGATAAAGGAAGTGGAGCCGATCAGCCGGGCGTTTGCAAAGATCAATGAGATGGATTCGCCTGCAGGTGAAGGAGCCAAGACCACCTGCCCAGCCTCAGGGACTCGGTGAGGCCCAGGACCAGCCTGATGACAGTCCGACAGCCTGGGGCCCACCAGCCCCCAGCCGCTGCCCGCGGCTCCCAGACCCGCCTCAGTCGCTGGAGAAACTGACCGTAGAGTTTAATTTCTTCCCACAAAGACGGGAAGCCCCCCCAGACACGTGGGGCGCAGCTGGGCCCACGCTCAGTCTGCCAGGCAAGACTCCCTGATCTGCCAAACCAGACAAAGACATTCCAGCCCTGAACAAAGGGGGTGGGGGGGCCTGAGGCCGGCAGGGGCTCATTATCTCGATTGCAGCAAAGACAGGTCACAACCCACACAGCACGGCAAGCTCGGAACCGCCCGGTGTCAACTGTGATCAATGAGGCTTTTGTTTCTCCAAAAAGAAATTCGTGCAAAGGTCAGAACTGGGGACCAGCAGCCGCGTGGCTGCTCCTGCAGAGCGGCCCCCACAGCTCCCCAGGAGGGTGCCAACCAGGTGCCGGCTCTGAGCGCGCTGAGGGATGGGCTGCCGGGCGAGGCAGCGGATGGGCACGAGCCCCCTTCGTCAGTGGGCAGTCGGGTCGGGCACACCTGGCCCTGAGTCTCCACGAGGCCAACACGGGGATGAGGCGCGTCCTGGGGACACACGAGGCCGCCTGGCCATTCGTCACCCGAGATCTCTGGGTGAGTTCTGGGGGATCCGTGCCCCCATTTCTCTACCCTTCGGGGTGCTGAGAAACCAAGGAGCGAGGCAACGAAGTCCAGAAACTGATCAAATTAGGACAACGGACCCTCATCCGAGCCAGGAGCACGGACCTAACTCTGAAACAACCAGTCTCCCTAACTCCGCCACTTTGCCGTCCGCCCCCGCGCCCCCACCCCCGGGGCCGTTTGACGGGCACCCCAGGATTTGCTCTGCTTTTTGTAGCATCTGAAGAGACACCACGGACTCAGGGAAGAAAAGAGTAACTTGTATTTTTCATAATTAACCTCAAGGAAGAATTTAAGGTGTGGGAGGTATTACTTTGCAGGAATCGTGCCTGGGGTAGGATGCATGGGCTGGGACGCCAGCATCAAGAGCCGCTCCGCGACGTTACTGTCCACACAGAGGAGTGTCTGCCACCAGGACACGCGAGTGAGGGTGTCGGGGTGCAGCGCCCGAGCCCAGTTCCCGGCACAGCCAGGACCCTGGGTTGACCGGGCCCAGCAGGCACCCCAGGGAGACGGAGTGTCCTCACTGCCATGGCGTCCGGCTCAGTCAGGTTTAGCTGCTTTTAAAAATACGTATATTTTTTATTTATTTCAGAGAGGAAGGGAGAGGGAGAGAGAGAAACATCGACGATGGGAGAGAATCATGGATCGGCTGCCTCCTGCACGCCCCACACTGGGGATGGAGCCTGCAACCTGGGCCTGTGCCCCGACCGGGAATCGAACCGTGACCTCCTGGTTCATAGGTCGACGCTCAACCACAGCCACGCGGCTGGGCAAGTTTAGCTGCTTTTAAGTTAAATTTACCAATAAAGGTAAACTCAGCTCAAAGACAACTCGTTTTCGTGTGCCCCCAGCGGCAGAACTCGGTCCGGACCGTGTGCTGGGCTCTGCAGACCCGAGCCTGGCCCCACCACGTCCGCACAGCGAGGGAGACGAGGCCCCCGACTGCAACGGTGCCGGGGACCCCGCTGGCCCACACCCGCCTCCCGGGCATCCGTTTCAGGTTCTACCTGTTGTGCCTCCTGGTCATAACTGTAAAACCTCCCCTTTGCCGGTGGGCGCAGCACAGGGCCGCAGGGCCAGCCCTCAGCTGGCTGCCAGGGAGGCGGACAGGGGTCTGGAACCCTCCGTCGTGTGGACACTTTCATGTGGAACCTTGTCCCGCTGCCCAGCACCCACTTCTACTCAAAAGCCCTGCTTTCTCCTGGCCGCAGCCCTGGGCCCAGGGGGAGGGCCAGACAGCCGTCCACTCAGCCCCAGGACTGCGTAGGGAAGGCCCGGCCAGTGTAGCTCAGTGGTTGAGCGTCGACCTATGAACCAGGAGGTCACTGTTTGATTCCCGGTCAGGGCACAGGCTGGGGTTGTGGGCTCGACCCCCCGTAGGGGGTGTGCAGGAGGCAGCCGGTCCATGATTCTCTTTCATCATCGATGTTTCTCTCTCTCTCTTCTCCTCTCCCTTCCTCTCTTAAGTCAACAATCTGTAAATTAAACGAAACCACGTCTGGGTGGCCCTCGGGCAGGAGGTGGCCAGCAGGATCCACACTCCCAGCGACTGGCCTGCTCCAGTCACAGCTGCCCCCTGGGCTCAGGACGCGAAGGCGGGAGGGTTCCCCCACAAAACGCGGCGACACCGAGAGCGTCTAACCTTCCTGACACAGAGTTCCCAACGGTGCTGTGGGGTCTCACCACGCAGACACCTCTGCTCCCGACGGCGACGGCGCCCCCACAGCGGCCCGGGAACCTCAGTCCCTCCGAGCCCAGCACGGCGGGCACCTGGGCACCTGGCCCGGGCGGCGGAGGGAACAGTGGGTCCCTCCCTCGGTTTGTAACCCGTATAGCAGGCCCTTACCCACAGGGACAGGACCCCAGTGGCGCCTGTGACACCCACAGGACCGCACCCTGTAAGTTTCCCCAAATTCATTCCTGTGGTTTGGTTTGTCAATCAGGTGCCACAGGGATGAGCAATCACTAATAAGAAGCAGAACAAGACGGCGATGTCTGTGACCGCAGCTACGCCCACGGGGGGCCTCTGTGAACCTCGCACAGCGTCCCCGCCCTGACTGGACGGCCTCGGCCACTGGGTCGGCGCTGCCAGTGGCACTCAGGGCTCCGGGGACGAGATAGGAAAACAGTGCGGGAGCCTGGACACAGCGCTGCCCGAGCAACAGCTGGTCTGAGAGGCGAGCTGCTGCGGTGACTAACGGGCGGGCGCCTGCCTTGCAGAGAGGCCGATGGGGGTGAGTCAGGTTGGGGTGGGGGTGGGGGAGAGGCAGAGTGAGATCTCAACAGGTGACCGAAGGGCCTGCAATTCAAAACATACACACGGTTTGTTTCTGGAATTTTCCATTCAACGTTTTCAGAGGCCGCGGACCGTGGATAACGGAGACTGTGGGGCACCGAGGCTCCGGCGGGGAAGGGTCCGGCACCAACGCCCTCGTATTTTGAATGTCCTGACGGTGCTTTTCCGATGCAGTGAGCGGTGGTGGTGCTGCTTGGACCCCATCACACAGGATTTAAAGCAGGAATTTGTCTTCAGCCAAAGGCTCCGGCTTACAGACTGCACCCCCCACGCCCAGTGTCGGCAGACCCGGGCGGCGGGCGGCCTTCCCACCACTGACCTTGTGGCCAGGCTCCCCTCCCGGCTCCCAGCACCCT
>NW_006288604.1:394621-394943 GCF_000327345.1 Myotis davidii
TTCCTGCCCCCACCCACCTGTGTCCTGGCCGGGCGTGGGGCGGGAACGCCGAGGGAGGCTGGGGAACAAGGGAAGCTGGGCCTCAGGGGCTGGTCTCCAGGGAAGGAAGCGGGGACCCTGGGCCCTCCTCCCAGCGTGGACATGGGCCCAGCGACAGGCATCCACGGCCGAGGGGCAGGGGTCCTGAGCCCACAGGGTGGACCGGCTGCGCCTTCTCCCCCCCTCGCCGGCCTCACTCCTGCGCCCACTGACCAGGTGTTCCAGGAGGAGGGAGCCAGAACAGGGCACAGCCCCAAACACACAGGAGGTGATCAGAGAGTGA
>NW_006288604.1:395081-395468 GCF_000327345.1 Myotis davidii
GGGGGGGCGGGGGGGGCGCGTCTGGGGTGCTCAGCGGCTCTGGCCTGGCCTGGCCTGGAGAAGGGATGGCTCATTGACGAACAGGGGTGCCCAACACCTGGCAGTGGAGGCCCAGAAGGGAAGGGGCTGCGGGAGGCGAGGGGAGGGGGGGCCCCAGGAGGAGAGGAGGCAGGAGGGGCAGTGAACACGTCCTTGGACATTAGCACTTTATTGTTAGGTGAACGGCTTCTACCTTAGTGAACAGTTTAATATTCAAAGCGGGAACTTCTGAGCTGAGTGACAGGCCGGTTGAAGGTGCCTCTGTGGCGGGAGGAGGAGCTACAAGGCCTAAGCCTGAGGCTGGTGGGTCCCGGGATGGGGGGTCAGATGCCCGGGATGGGGGGTCGG
>NW_006288604.1:395947-396307 GCF_000327345.1 Myotis davidii
CCCGGGATGGGGGGTCAGATCCCTGGGTTGGGGGGCGGCCCTGCCTCTAGAGGAGCCCTTTTTGCGTTTCATGCGCCTAAACTCACCCAAACCCGAGCCGCAGGTGGTCTCGGACCAGTAAGTTCGGAAGGAACCTCGGGTCCAAACCACCCGCTCTGGGCCCAGCGAGGGCACAGCCTGAGGGAGAGGCCTGGCACCTTCCAGATCCCGACTCCACCTCAGGGCTTCTTATTTTAATAAAAACAAAGCGCGCGAGAGCAGAGACGGGGAGGAACTGAGCACGAACGGTTTCTGCGCCAGCGGCGTTGATAACGGACCCAGGGACCCGGCCGCCTCCTCTCACACCCGCTCCCCGGGGCG
>NW_006288604.1:398005-399101 GCF_000327345.1 Myotis davidii
TAAAAATGCGAGTTCATTATTCATAGAACTTCCCTTTCCATGAGTTCTTTTCCTCTGGCACCCCAGATCTGCCCTCGGGAGCTGCAGGCGGCGGCCAAGCGCGGTTCCCACATGTGTGCGAGGGGGTTTGTTGTTTTATGAAACTTACAGAGCGTTACTGTTCCAGGCGCGCTTCCAAGCTGGCGCTCCCTGCTCCCTCTCTCTGTCTCCCAACCCCCCTCTGTCTCTGTCTACACACACACACACACACACACACACACACACACACACACACACACCATACATTTGCCCGAATTTATACAGCCATAGGCAGAGTTGAGGATTAAATATCTGTCTCCAAAATCTATGACGTATGTTATATTGGAGGATCAATAGAAAGGTATGGAAAATCCGCGTGCGGAGCGGTGCAGGGCGGGCTGGGGTGCTCCAGGCCCCGGTCCCACCCCTGTGGCCACAGAGGCGAACCCTGGTCACCACAGCGGTTGGGTGAAGCCACGGGAGGTGCATTCTGACACTTCACACGTGTTTCCCGGGTCCACCGGGTCCTCCTCCCGCCGGACAGAGACTGGGTCAGCTTTGACCTGTGACCCTGTCCGGGCCCCTCCATTTAAGGGAGACCCTCAGCCCACTGCAGCCCTGGGCGAGCATCTCTGAGCAGGTCGTTGGCATCTCTCTTCAGTTCACCTGCCGTCCCCTGACCAGCGGTGACTCATTTTAGAGGTCCTGGCGTGGCACCCCGAGAGCAGACACTGACCCGGTCGTGTGGAGGCGTTTTGTCGGGGAGGCGGGCGGGTCAGCTCTCCCCCCGGGAGCCAAGGAAGACCCTCCGCTGCCGCGGCCTCAGCCCTCGGTGTCAGGTCGTCAGAGTGAAGACCCCAGAGAAGGGACTCTGCCCCGAGACAGTGGCCCCAGCTCCTGGCGTGTGAGTCCGCTGGTGCCTGAGGGGTTGGGGCCCTGCCAGCACCCACCACGGCGCAAGCAAATGCCTTAAAGTCTTCCTTCCTACATCCTGTCCATTCACTTAGCCTTCTACCCATCCCTCCATCCATTGTCCACCATCCACCCACCCACCATCCACCCACCCACCATCCACCCA
>NW_006288604.1:399968-408486 GCF_000327345.1 Myotis davidii
ACCCCACCCCTGCGATGATTTGGGCCTGGGAGAATTTGCAGTCAGTCATGAGCTCTTACATTGAGCTGAAAGAATCCAGGTCTTTGTTCCTTATTGCCCACGTCTGCCCTCTAGAGGCCCGTGGAGGCCTCGCACCTCTGGGATCGGGATCCTCCCTGAATCCTGCCTTTGGGGAGGTTTTCTGCTGCGGAGACACAGGTGGAATGTTCCTTTCCCTCCACGGCCACTTTCCACGTGGATGCTCAGCCCGGTCCTGTTCCCCGTCTGCAGCAAACGCTCCTTTCAGGGGCGCCGAGGCCACGTGACCGTGTTTGGTCGTTAGATGACCACACAGAGGAGCAAAGGTTAGTGAGTGGAGGGAGCTGAGCCTCAATCCCGGTTCCCTCAGAGCCGCCTCCGTGAGGCCTGAAGACTTGGGGAGACACCTGCACCCGAGGGGCGTGAGGTGGCCGGCCTCGCCTGGCTGACCAGGTGGGGGTCAAGCGCAGAGCTTCCGGTGCCCTCCGGCCCCAAGCCCCCTCGTCCGCAGGCTCTGCTGGGGGACCGCCCGTGTCCATCTGCAGCGCTAGTGCCTGAGGCATGGCCGGACGTCCTGCTCCCTCCTCGCCGTGTCCAGGCCACTTGTCCTCCGCCCCCTTGGTCTGTGAGGATTTATTCAGAAACGGAACTGGGCTTTGGAACATGACGAACAGAGGGAGGCACCTCACCAGGGCTGCAGCCGGGCAGCGGCCTTCCTCCCTCTGGGCCCCCGTTCCCCACCTGTACTGAGGGGAGTGAGAGTCCTGTGCCTGGCCACCCCTCGGACGATCAGTGCCCTCGCAGGCCTGACTGCGGAGCGGCCTTCACCGGCAGGTCCCAGTGAGGCCCCACTCTCCCTGCCCCACGGCGGGGCCCCAGGGGTGGGTGACGCCACCCAGTGTCCTGAGCTGCAGGCGGCACTGCATGCTGTTCTCCCGCAGCCCAGAGGCCAGAAATCCAGGATCCGGGTGCCGGGTGGTTCCTGTGGAGGCCGGAGGTGCAGTCGCCCAGGCCTCTCGGCTCCTGGGACGCTGGTCCCGGTGCCCTCCGCTGTCATGCTGACTCCGCCTCCTGGTCACGGCGCTTCCCTGTCTGTCCTCACGGCTTTTCTCTGCTTCCCATGAGCCGGCCCCAATGGCCCTGTCTTAACACGACTAATCCCACCTGCAAGGGCCCTGTCTGCAGAGAAGGCGGCGTCCCGAGGGGGGAGCACTGGTTCTGGGGTCGCGGCGACAGGTTACCCAGGCGTGTCCGTGAGCCTCTGAGCTGAGTGCCGGGCTCCCATGGCGATGGTAGGAGAAGAAGTGGGTGTCTGGCTGCTCACGCGGCAACTGGCAGCTCTGGTCACAGCGATGGTGGACACCAGGGCCAGGGAGCAGCCCTGCACGAGAAGCTCAGAGGACCAGCCAAGACGACCCTGGAAGGTGGGACCAGCAGGCACAGCTCCTGGGCACAGGGGATGCGTGCAGATTAGCCTCTTATCTTCTAGAACCTTCTGCTGCACACTTAGTACCCTCGTCACTGCCTTCGATGCCTCTGCTCAGGAACGTACTTCTGTTAAATGGTTTTTAAAAAACATCTGGACTGTTGCTTATAGCAAATTTCTTCCATGTCCCAGCTCAACACCAACTCGGTTATGAAACTGTTATCCGCGCATCTGCACAGAAGGTTCTATGTCCAGAGTCATTAAAGGGACAGTGTCGCGCTGGCCGGTGGCTCCGCGGTGGGAGCGTCGGCCTGTGGGCTGAAGCGTTTCGTGTGGATTCCTGGCCAAGGGAGGTTCCCAGCCCCGGTCCGGGCGCATGCGGGAGGCGACCAGTCAATGTTTCTCTCACACCGAGGTCTCTCTCTCTCTCTCCACCCTCCTGCCTCCCTTCCACTCTCTCTAGAAATCAATGGGAAAAATATCCCCGGGTGAGGATTCAAAAAAATAATAAAATGAAGGGAAGCTTGTCTATTATTGCAAAAAGCCTGTGGTTATTGGAGGACTTGGACACTTTCCTCACAGACACTCGGTGTGTGAAGTCACCATCAGCTCTCCAAACCGGAGCAAACGGCCTCTGTGCCGAGGAGAAAGCGCACGTCGCTGATGGTGACACTAATATTCCTGCCGTCGGCTCGGCCGTGCAATAGAACCCACAGGCGGCAAAGCAACCGGCGTCTCCTCCTCACCATGGTGGTGGCTGGAGGTCAAGATCCAGGCGCCCGACAGTCCTGTGTCCAGTGAGGGCGGCATCCAGGAGTGCAGACCGGGGTGAGTCCTCCAGATGCAGAGACAGGGGTGTGTCCTCCAGGAGTGCAGACGGGGGTGTGTCCTCCAGGAGTGCAGATGGGGGTGTGTCCTCCAGGTGAGCCTGACAGGTGTGTCCTCCAGGTGTGCAGATGGGGGTATGTCCTCCAGGAGTGCAGACGGGGGTGTGTCCTCCAGGAGTGCAGATGGGGGTGTGTTCTCCAGGAGTGCAGATGGGGGTGTGTCCTCCAGGTGTGCAGATGGGGGCGTGTCCTCCAGGTGAGCCTGACAGGTGTATCCTCCAGGTGTGCAGATGGGGGCGTGTCCTGTGTCCTCCTGGGTGGCTGGTAGGAGGGTTGCTGAATTCTGGCTGGAAGCGGTGGGGTGATAGGTAGCACTGCTTTTGAGGTGGGGGAGAGATTGAGCTCCCCTGGGACAAGGGCACCCATCCCTCATCACCTTCCAAAGTCCCCACCCCGTTACCATCCCATTGGGGCTTTGGTTTCAAACTATGAAATCTGGGGGGATTCCATAGTCACTCCCATGGGAGAGGTACCGTCTGGCATAAGGAAGTGCAGGAGGTGGAGCCGCATTCACATGCCCCCGCCTGTGACCCAGGAGCTGCCCGGCCAGGCTCCATACCTTCCGTCCTCAGGCCTCGGTGCCTTCACGGCCACCAGCACCGACGTGCATCCGTTTTCATCTTAGCGCCTTTTCTCAGGGTCGTGGATGATGTTTTAGCGCCTGCATTTCCGAGGAGGTGTCTGGTACCCATGACTCTTGGTTTACAGAGGAAACCGGTCCACCTTCTGCTTGTTAACAATTTAACAAAAAGCAGCCGGCAGCCGCAGTGGCTGTGGCGCAGCCCAAGGCACCTGTGTCCACAGCCCTCCCGGGTCATGGCCCTGCCGCTGCCTCACGTCACTGTCCCCCGCGGGGCAGCCCTCAGGAGGAGCGGCGCCCCGGAGAGCAGGGGTCCTGGGACGCACTAACCTGAGCTGGTCTGGAAGGAGGGCGGAACAAGGGCCGTGAGGAGGGAGAGCAGGAGGGATCCTCCGCGGACAGCCGCTGTGGGTGCCCCTAGGCCTCCTGGGTGTGGGTGCTGTTCAGAATGTCCCTGACCTGGGAGAGCTCTCACGGAGACGCGTGACGTGTCCTGGGCTGGGGCAGTGACACCGGGGGGAGCTAACCCTCCCCAAATGTGGCCGCCCCGTGGGGCCCTGTGCCCGCCTGGGACCCAAATGGTGGGCCCCGAAAGAAGACACAGACCCGGCTGGAGATCCGTCGTGCTACAAATGTGGCAACACCTTTTATTTCGAGGAAAGATGTGTGAACGTCAGCATGACAAAGTTTGTACAAAGTCCACGATTTAAAAATGAAGTATCACTGCAACTCGTGATTCCACACATTTTAGCAAAATTAAAGTGTCAACAAACCCATGCCGTGTCGTACAAAAATAAATCAAACTTCAGTTCCACAGAGCACAATAAATATTTATACAAAATCTGTCTTAATAAATGGTCACTTAAATTAACTTAGAAATGAATATGAACAATAAGTTATAATAAACTCTGATGACTCACGATAATTCCATATGAAAGGTCAGCATTCTAGGATGAGACACTGTGACCCCCTATATAACGTCACAGGTGACTTTGATTGGATATTATTACCAATGTTAGGTGAGCAGCAGATTTGTGCTTAAAACCCCTTTCCATTGTACACAGGTGATAACAAAACCGAGACACCTATTACTCTACGAGAAGCATCACTATATGGCGAGAAGCTGCGGACACACGGGATGCAGATGCCGATATGAACAGCGGCGGCGGCCCTGGCGTCAGCTCTCGAAGGCAATTCTGAGCGTGGCAGCTACGACTACGCGCTAACAGAGGGCCCCGAGCAGCTGCGGAGCCCAGTCATTACACACCTTTCCCAGCTCGTCACTGGAGTCCTTGTGAGAATGGAGCGTGCGTACAGTGAGCGTGTAAAGTGCCGCTGGGATGTGGTTATATACATGTCCACGAGGTCGGGCATTGGATCAGAGTCTGTGGGGGGCCCGGCAGCCCCCTCAGCACGGCGTCGGGTCCGCCCGCGGGCCCCGGTCCTCCGGGCGGCGTTGCGAGGCTGGGAGAGGCTGGGACGCGGATTGCACACCTCTGCTCGGACGCAGAGGACAGGTGAGTGCAAATATCGACTGGCACGTTGTGGGGACAATGACCCTGTAAGTCCTGTTCTGCTAAAAATATTTTTTTAATTTTTACAAAACCCATCTTTTTTTCATAACAAAATTTTAAAGTACTTTTGTACTTCCTGTGTGACATCTAGACATGGAAGGAAGTGATGCCATGATACGGCCGGGAGTCCTCGGGGCAGACCGGTCAGTCTCAGGTCGTCGGGGACACGGTGGTCTCCAGGGGCAGACACGTCTGGGGAGCTCGCGACAGAGAAAGTGCTGAAGTACGTCCAGGGCACCTGCTTGGACGGCCCCCGTCCTCGGGCAGCTCGGGCAGCAGCTGGCAGCCCTCCGTGGCCGCTGCCTCCACACAGGTCGGACTTCAGGGCCTGGGGAGAGAGCCCTCACCGCGGCCACAGGCTCACAGGAGCCGGAGTCGGCGGGAGGGAGGGTTCTGAGCAGCTTTGCCACGGAATCCAGCAGAAAATTCAGTCTCGTAACTCGAAGACTCACAAGTCCTTTCCCTTTATGCCCCAAATGCAAAATAATAACAACAGCAATGACAGTGTTGAAGGTGGAGGGGAAGTAAATACTCCTAAGTGAGCTCTGAGCGGAGTGAGCGCAGACTCCTTGGCCAGGCCTCCCTGCAGCAGAGCCAGCGGAGGCAGGGACGCGGGAGGGCGGCTGGGAGTTCACTGGGGGAGAAGTCTTCGCTGCCTCCTGCAGCCCCTGCGGGAGCTCTGTTCCCAGGTCTCGCGTGCCACGCTCAGGAGCAAACCAGAAAGTGCTGCGTGAGCTGCTTCACATCTTCTGCCAGCTGTCCATGGCTTGATGTTCTTACAACACATTACTTATCTCATTCCTTACAGTTAGTCCACATGCCATTTCCTTGGAATTCAAAAAACCTCACTTATTGCCCCCACCATACACCATCCTCCTAAAACAAACAAACAAAAAAATCACATAATATTTCCAAGCATTGTTCAAAAATAAAGCATTTTTTGCAAACAAGTCTTGCTATGAAACAATGTGCACACAAAATGCACTTCTTAAATCCCATAAAACCCTCCAGCACGAGGCGAAATGACGATGTCTGAAACGCGGCCGCACCGCCTCGTGGTCATTCAAAGCCGTTCCTTTTTGTCCATTTCAGTTCAAAAGACTAAAACATGTAACCGCTAAGCATTAAAAAGAATGTACACTCCATTTTGATCAGCTTACCTCTTCAGAAATATATATATCCCCCCCCATGTGCACACATTAGCAGCTATGAACATGACATGGAGAATCACACTATGTCGGCTCATGTGAAACGTACGCAACGTGAATGTGTCCACACTACGTGCAGGTGCTACTGTGAGGGCGGGACGTGAGGCCATGGAGTCTCTGGGCGGGGCACTCGGACAGACATGCGCACGGGTGCGCTCGGGCGGGGCAGCAGCAGGGCGACAGGCGTCCTTTCTAGCAGGTTCCGCCATACGTCACTGAGCAGCTGGTCAGACCTGAATTCCTCTCACAGCCTGCTTTATATTTTCCAGGAGGGCTTTATTTTCTGGGCTCTGATAACGATCTTGATTTGTATACATGTCCGTCAAAGTAGTCACGTACGCATCAAAATTTTGTTCATTGATTGGGTCCTACGAGATATTAAATAGTAGTTCATACACAGCTTTTATTTTCTTAATAGGAATTCACATCAGCATAAAAAGCATCACAGCCTACGCCACTGTCTGCATCGTATTAAAGGCCTCCTCAGAGCACACTTACTCCACGGGTGCCCTGACCAGCCACCAGCACTCTATGCAGGCAGCGCCATGGCAGGCGTCTCCGTGAGCGGTCACCACAGACCTCTCCTCCCGGTGGCTGGGCAGGCCACCAGTGCCGCCTGCGCTCTCCGTCACTTACCACGGCGGCAGCTGGGTGGCAGCCAGACTGTGGGTCAGGGACTGGCCCGGTGGGCAGCGCAGGGAGAAGACTCAGTCACTTACCATGTGTGGCAGCTGGATGTTGGCCAGACTGTGGATTAGCGACTGGCTCAGGTTCGCCAGCTCGTGCAGCAGAGACTCGTTCTGCTGCTCGATCACCTTGTTCTCCTCCTCGATGGTCTTCAGGCTGCTCTCCATGGTGGTGATCTGAGAGGCACAGAGTGTGGACACAGGGAGCTGGGCTCCGCCCCGCAGGGAGGGGCCTGTCTACCGATGCAAAGAGAGGACCTCTTTGCTTAAATAAAAAGGCTTCAAAGGTTAAGAATCTGTCATTTTAATGGTTGGCCTTCCTGCTCATCCCACACAAACACCAGCAACCAGGTGACCGACGGCCACCGGCTCCAGCAACGCCCCCCCAACACTGCAGAGACCGATGCGGGGGAAGCACAGGGAAAATGAGCAAAGCCAAGGGCACCTCCCAGTGCTGGTCCCTGGCCTGTGCCCCTGAGGGGGCAGGAGCGGCTGGAGCCCAGGGGGCAGGAGCCCAGGGGGCAGGAGCGGCTGGAGCCCAGGGGGCAGGAAGGGGCTGGAGCCCAGGGGGCAGGAAGGGGCTGGAGCCCAGGGGGCAGGAAGGGGCGAGACTGACCTGCGTCCTAAGCTTGATCATGTCGGCCTCCATCTGTGAGTTGGACTCGTTCAGCTCCTTGATTTCTTCGTCCAGCTGTTTGATTTCTTCGTCATTCTCTATCCCTGCCCCGGCGAACATAAACCAAGTGCATTACAATTCTGCTCAGGGAACACCACGTGCGAATCCCCAGTTTTCTTATTTAAGAACTAGTGACCCGGTGCACGGACTCATGCACATTGAAAGGAAATTAATTAGAAGGTGGCTGACGGGGCGGGACTGGGCAAGAGGGGCCGGACACGCCCTGGAGCCAACCTCCCGCGAACCCTCCCTGGCGTCTGCGGAGTGAGCAGGGTCCCTCCGGCAGGTGGGGTCCCTCGGCCTGGCCTGTGGGGATTGGGCCGAAACCAGCTCTCCGACTTCCCCCGAGGGGTCCGTGTGCAGTGACCAGATTCAGGACTGCTGCTGCTGTACAGGGTGTGGAACGCAAGCGCACGTGTGCAGTGACCAGATTCAGGACTGACGGTGCCCCAGCAACAACATAGCCCACGGCTGATGCGCCCCACGAGGAATTGGGCTCCCTCCTCTCTGGTTTTGGGGTGCGTCACCCGAGAACCACTGCTGCCAAGTCACTGCAGCTCAGCAGCTCCTGCATTGAGCGTCTGTCCCCTGGTGGTCAGTGTGCATCATAGCGCCCAGTCGGATGGTTGGACACTTAGCATATTAGCCTTTTATATAGATAGAAAATAGTCATGTTTGCGTGTCCTTCTGTCCCCAACCACTGCCCTCCTTTCAATTAAGGCCCTAAAACCAGACACAGTCAGCTGGGGTGCGCAGACCGCACTGAGGGTCACCCTCCCGGGTGACTGACCGGAGCCGTGGGGGTGACCTCACTCGGCCAGGAGTGCGCTCAGGGACGCAAACTTTCCTTGGCTCTGCGTTTGTCCTGAGGGTCAGAGTGCTGGTTGGGGTTACAAGTCACTTTTGGCAAGTGGGCACGTGCACAGTGATGGAACTGCAGGTCCCCGAGGCTGGCACGTCCTCCACGCCTGATGGGGTGGCAGCACTCAGAGGACTGGACTTTGCAGACGGATCAGGAACCCCAGGCCTGTGGGGCTCAGAGAGAAGGCAGAGCAGAGGGGCCCGGCGCTGCTCTCGGGGGGAGGCCGGATGGGGCAGAGGCACCAAAGGGGAGTCTTGGGGAGAAACCACTGGAACCCCCGGTGGGGGACCCCTGAGGCACTGCTGTGACTGGTGAGGTGATGGGTGCTTGGGGAGGACTCTCCCGGGTAACAGGCTTTATCGTAAGGGACAGACCTGGTCCGTCCCACTTGGTTTCTAACTGTGCTCAGATGTGAAGCTAGAGGACCGAGCGCCGGCCTGTGACTGTGGCCAGTCCTGAGCCAGGGTGGGGTGGGGTGGGTGTGGGCGGGTGTGGGGGTGAGTGTGGGTGTGGGAGGTGTGGGTGGTGGTAGTGGTGTGGATGGTGGTGTGAGGGTGTGGGTGTGGTGTGGGTGATATGGGGTGGGGTGGGTGTGGGTGAG
>NW_006288604.1:409298-411906 GCF_000327345.1 Myotis davidii
ACAGACAAGGGCAAAGCCAATCAGCCTTAATTGGAAACATAAACACTATTGTCTTCATTCCAAGGCTTTATACACAAATTCTGAGTTCTGGAAACCTGATTTCCTATTATTTGAAAGCACATTTCCCTGAAAACGCCACCTGAAGTAGCCGGCTGACAAGCTGGGACAAGATGGGAAAGGCGTTAGTCGTGGGTCTCGGGAGTGGACGCGGTCATGAGCGGGGCCAGTCACTGCGTCATCTCCGTCGGTGGCTGTGACTCAGGGCCACGGGGACACGGGCGGGCAGCGGGGCCTGCGGTCCCCCAGTGGGCAGTGGGCACTGACACGAGGTGGGACTTGAACCGAAGGCAAACCAGCAGGCGCAGGCAGTGAGCTCTCTGCACGCTCAGGCCGCTCAGGGCAAAGCGCCCCCCGCCCCCCAGGAGGCCACTCCGAGGTGTCGGCATCTCGTCTGACAGCTTTGGAACCAGTGCCAGCGTCGCCCAGCGGAGGGTCTGGTTCTGACGCCTGCCTTCCCTTGGCTAGGCCTGTGCTGAGCCGGTCCGGGGTCTCCTGCCTCCTCCTCACTGGTGCGTCCTCGGCACCAGGAGCGCCTGTGCGGGCCCAGCTGGCTTCCCTCCCGTCTGCCTGCGGGGCGAGGCTCCTCACAGGACCCTCTGTGCACGGCCAGGGGCCGGGGGCCACGGGCACGTGGCTGGAAGCTGCACACACGTGTGTATGTAGTGATACCCGATGGGCCACTGTGCGTGCGTCCTCAGTGCTGTGCGGACCGCGCATCCATCCACCACTGACGGTGCAGATCTGCTGCTGGCCTGATGGACTCGGCGCCCACACGGACACCAGGCTTCCTGCGCTTCTCCTGATGGGGTGAGCTCTCCGCCGCTCGCAGCTCACGCAGAGCCCGGTGCTGGTCCTGAGGGGCTGCCCTGGGGCCGGAGCCTCCGTAACTGTTGCTCTTCCCTGGACTTTGCTGATGGTGCCCCCGGATTTGCAGGGGACGGGGCAGCGGGGCCTCAGCCCAGAGGGTGTCACCAGCCCCAGCCCCAGCCCCAGCCCGCTGCACCCCCGAGGGCAACCCCCAGAGAATTCCAGGAGCAGACGGGGCAGGAGGCGCCGATGGCCAGGCGAGTCACCTGAGGGCTGTCCGTCCAGTGGCCAGTCTCAGGGCTGTTTCCTGAGCTGACCTGCTCCTCAGGCTGCCCCAGCCCCTCCTCCGTCCCCTCAGTGCCCGTGCCTGTCCTTGCTGGGCCCTGGGCCTCAGCCCCTGCGCTCCCTGACGGGTCGTCCTCTGGAGGGGCACCTCTCCCAGCACAGCTGTGTCCTAGCAGCCCTCTGGGACGGGTCCCTCTGCAAGGCCAGCTCCCGCCTCTCCGCCTCCCCGTCCCCGCTGGGCCACACGGCCTGCAGCCGGAAGCGCGCCCTCCCAGTGGACCCCCCCTTGTCCCCAAGTCTGTCACGACACAGGGCCAGTCTGCCCTGCGCCCGCAGGACCTCGGCCAGGGCCCCACCCCAGCAGCCCTGCCTCTGGGCCACAGGCTCCGCCTCGTCCGCATCCTCAGTGTCTCTCCATCCTACCCAGAGGCCTGTCCTCTGTCCTCAGGGACCCAAGAGGTCTGAGAGCTCAGTGGTGAGTGCAGATCACATCACACCCTGGGTGCCTCTCAGTGAGCTCCTGCCTGAGACCCAGGGGCCAGGATTAAGTTACCGAGCGGCGTGGCCGGGAGAGCATCGCCAGCAGGAGCGCGCAGAAGCCAACGCAAGAAGCCAAGGGCTCAGGGGCTCCCAAACCTCGCGGGGGCGCAGGACCCACTGGCCTGTGCTTCCCTGAGCTCTCAGTCGGGTGAGGTGCAAACAGGCTGCAGGCGGCCCCACAACACCCGGCCCAGGCCTCCCAGCGGGTCCCTGCGAGGGCGCAGCGCCATCTGGTGGCGGCTCGGGGAAAAGCCGCACGTTGGTCTCTGCCTGGGCGCGAGGGAGCTTCAGGGAGCTTCTGGGAGGCAGTTCTGAAACCGAGGCCCAGAGGCCCACGCAAACCTCTGACCGACGCTCTGGGCGTGGACTGCAAAGCCACAGAACCGCAGGCCCGGCCGTCCTGTCCTGGGCAACATTAACCGTCCTGCGCCTCCTGCCTGGCCCAGGCGGCTGCTCTGGGCGGAACCCAGGGGCCTGGGAGAGGCGGGGACGCGGGGCCTTCCCCTGGGCACTGCCCTGAAGGGCCTTCCCTCGGGAGACGCCACAGCTCCAACAGCTGGCCAGCGAAGTCCCAGGGTGTGCGGCTGCCGTGGGAGGAAGGAAGCATCTGAGAGCACTTTCAGTGCCAGGGAAGTGGGGAGAGGGTGAGCACCCCAGACAGGCCCCGTGTGCTCAGCGCCCAGGACACGCACCCAGGTGCACGCAGCCTCCTTTGCACGACGGCCATGACCTGCCTCACCGTCTGTTCTCTCCCCGCCTCCCCGCCAGATGACACCCTCAGTGGAGGAGGCCCAGGCTCCCGGGTCCAGGAAAGGGGGCTGAGTCGCAGGAGCCGCTCCTCATCGGGGACAAGAGGGAACCTGGAGATGGACCTCTCGTGCCGGGCGTTGGGGCAGCAGGATGGGGCCGGCCCTGC
>NW_006288604.1:411930-425239 GCF_000327345.1 Myotis davidii
TGAACTTTCCAGCGACCAACACAGCCGCCTCCCGGTCTCTCACGAGGGTCAGCACTTGGTCTAGTGTTGGTCCTCACTGGGCTGTGCCCCCCCATCAGCCCACGTCCGAGTGAGGGGGACCCGTGACAGGGACCGTGTTTGGGAACGTGCTCGCGTCCAGATGGAGGAGATGGGTCCGGCGGGGCCCTGGCCGATGACGGGCGTCCCCATGGGAGGAGGGCCAGGTGGCACAAACAGAGCGAGGCCAGGACGACAGGCAGAGACTTGAGGCGAAGCCTCCTCCAGCCAAGGAATCCCCCGACCTCTGGCCCCGGCAGACGCAGGGAGAGGCAAAGAGGACCTGCTTGTGGCCCCCAGATGGAGGGTGCACATCTGGGGGGCTGTCGGGACGGCTCAGGGACACACCCAGCGAGTTCTTAGCTGGCGCTGTGCTCCGAGTCCAGGCATGCCCCAGTCCCACAGGCCGCTCTCGGTTGTCAGTGTGTGACCAGAACTGCTGTGTGCCTACGAGCTGCAGGCGGATCAGGGCACATGGCAGGACGTGCGGGGAAGCGATCCTATCGGGGGGGACCCCATGGAACGGAGACTCGGACGCCTGGAGTCTGAGCTATCTGCCCAGCGGGGTCCTCAGGCTCTGGAGTGGCCTCCTCAGGCCTGGTTCCTGGAGGGTGCCCGCGGGGAACCTGAGCCGCGCCCGGCAGGCCCACGGTGAGGAGAGCAGGTGCATGGCGGGCTCCTGAGTGCCAGTGGGGACACCGCTGGGGCCTTAGGATGCCCAGGCTGCCGGGCCTGCGGGCTCAGGCCGGGACCAAGCACACTAACAAGTTGGCCCTGGGCCTGGCGGGTAGCGAGGTGGTGCATGGCCGCGCTTTGGGGAGTCCCGGGGCGCCCAGTGGCTGCTTGCCTGGCAGGACGCCCGGGGTGGTAGTGGCTAGGGCTGCGGGGAGGGAGCCAGCTGTGACCCGCAGCCTTTCCCTCACCAGCTCCGTGGGGTTCACAGTTTGACAGTTGCTGGATCTGAGCTCCTCCCTCCCAAGTGTTCATGGTCAGACACTAACTCGCTGATGAAAGAGCGAGTGCATCTGAGCTGGTTCAGGGCAGCGGTCAGCGGTCAGCACAGGGCGGTGCCAGGAACTCGCTCCGACGGACCCAGCGGGAAGCCATCCTCCAAGGGGCAGTGAACTCAAATCCCTCCCGACTCCCCAGTGACGGTGGCCCGCAGGCCGGGCTTGGGAAGGGGCTCTGAGGATGCATCGTCAGGGTCTTCAGTGGGAACGGCTTGGACCCAGAGTCCCCACTGGTGTCCTCGGCCTGGACCTGTGGTCCAGGTGAAAGAGGCCACGACGGTCGCTCCGAGCGGGAGCACAGGCCCACCCTCCTGCTCACTGCGGACACGCACGTCGCTGAGGCCGAGGCTCCTGGGCCTTCCACCTGGAGGGGCGGCTGGGTGAGCAGCCCACAGGGCCTCCCCTCCCTGGAGAGCAGGTCGTGACATATGTAGATCTCGTTAATGACGGCTCCACCAAAGCCCTGGGCTGGGTCCTACAGGCGTAGCAGTGAGCGCAAGGCCATGGGCCATGGACGAAGCCCACTGCACAGCCTCAGTTAACTATCAGCCGATGACTTGAAGGAGAGCATTGGCGACCACTTGTCACATTGTAAACTAGCATTTTGGTTCTAGGACTGTGTCTAGGGCAGGGGTGGGCAAACTTTTTGACTCGAGGGCCACAATAGGTTCTTAAACTGGACTCAGAAGAAGGAGCTGCGGCCGTGTGTCCCAACGTTGCCATGTTAACACTGCTGCTGGTGAAGGAGCGGAGGGGAGAGCGAGAGAAACCTCCGCCCTTTCGGCTCCGCGGGCCGGATAGAACAGCCGAACGGGCCGGATCGGGCCCGCGGGCCGTAGTTTGTCCACGGCTGGGATAGGGTGTGTTCGCAGGAGCCCCTGCAGTGTCTGTGGTAGGAGTCCTGTCCTGGTACCACCCACATCTAGAAAGGAGGCTGGCAGTTTCCAGGCACCCAGCCCTCAGGGGGTGGGGAGGGGAGGAGGAGGCAGCGGAGCTCCCAGTGGGTGGGTCATCCATCCCAGGACGACGCCCACCATCTGCCGGTCCTGCCCTGTGCAGACATCTGACACACTGTGACCTGTTTGCAGGGGAAACGCTGTGACCTGTTTGCAGGAGGAAACAGTGTGCCCTGTTTGCAGGGGAAACAGCGTGCCCTGTTTGCAGGCGGAAACAGTGTGCCCTGGTTGCAGGGGAAACAGCGTGCCCTGTTTGCAGGCGGAAACAGTGTGCCCTGGTTGCAGGGGAAACAGCGTGCCCTGTTTGCAGGCGGAAACAGTGTGCCCTGGTTGCAGGGGAAACAGCGTGCCCTGTTTGCAGGCGGAAACAGTGTGCCCTGGTTGCAGGGGAAACAGCGTGCCCTGTTTGCAGGCGGAAACAGTGTGCCCTGGTTGCAGGGGAAACAGCGTGCCCTGTTTGCAGGCGGAAACAGTGTGCCCTGGTTGCAGGGGAAACAGCGTGCCCTGTTTGCAGGCGGAAACAGTGTGCCCTGGTTGCAGGGGAAACAGCGTGCCCTGTTTGCAGGCGGAAACAGTGTGCCCTGGTTGCAGGGGAAACAGCGTGCCCTGTTTGCAGGCGGAAACAGTGTGCCCTGGTTGCAGGGGAAACAGCGTGCCCTGTTTGCAGGCGGAAACAGTGTGCCCTGGTTGCAGGGGAAACAGCGTGCCCTGTTTGCAGGCGGAAACAGTGTGCCCTGTTTGCAGGAAGAGGGAAAGGGTGGGTGGGGCTATGATGGGAGGTGTGTGCACCTCTGCCCCAGGGCACTTTCTGGGAGGAGACTGGCTGCCTGCATCAGAGGTGAGCGGCGCCTGGACAGGAGCTGAGATGAGGTCAGGGAGCAGAAGTCTCCTCCTCCCCTTGGGCCCGTGCACCCCGTTGGTACCATTTCAACTTTCTATCTGAGTAATTGAGAATTCCTGTCTTAATTTTTAAAAATCTTTAAAGAACATGAAGCTCATTGCTGCAGATCCCTGAACACACCCCTTCCTGTGGTTGCACTCAGCTCTTGTGCACTCCGTGCTGGGTGTGGCTCTGCAGGTGGAGCTGGCTGCACGGTGCCCATGGTGTGCACCCAGCATGACAAGCAGGGAAGGGGACAGCCTGGAACCCCCCCGCCCCAGCATGGTGTCTGCAGGGCCAGCAGGAGCCTCAGTTCCTCCTCACAACCTCCGGGCCTGGTTTCTGTGAAGCCAGCACATAAAGGCCAGGGACGCACTGACCTCTGACCTCCTGCAATGAGCCCGCGCGGCCACGCGATTCAACAGAACAGGCCTCTTCTCCCAAGGCCACCGACTGCATATAGTTCCTCTTGCACGAAGCAAATTAAAACGAAGGGTCGACGGCTCTTCTGGAAACTTCCTGCTCTATCTTTGGTTCAGGCATTCAAGGCGAGGACCAGCCTTGATCCTCGGGGGCCCATGAGTGCAGAGACTCGTGGTTGTTACTGCGGCCCCTGGCCCGACCCCGGACACCGCTCCCCAGTGTGGCTGTGCTGGGGCGCTGGCGCTTTTCCAGGAGCCTGTCCCCTTCCTTCCCGCCTCAGGGTCCTCAGCGCCGGGGGACTGAGGCGCTGTGTGCTCTTACACCGTCGTGCTGAGCTCCCTGCAACCTCCAGGAAGGCCGGCCGGCACTCACCTGCGGTGTGTGAGGAAGCTGCCGCTGACGTGCCCGGAGCCATCGCAGCCGGGGGTGGGACAGGACATGCCCTCCGTCTTGACCGACTTCCAGGAGAACTGGGAGCCATTGAGGTACCCGTCCTTCTGCCTCTTGGCCGCCAGGGGGCAGCCGGAGGCGCTGCGGTGGGAGGCGTACTTCCCGGTGATGTGGCCCTGGCCGTCGCACCCGGGGACGGGGCACCTGAGAGCAGACAGAGGAGACACGCGTTCCTGCCTGCCGCACACAGCTGGTGGCTCTACAGCAACTCAGAATCACCTGACTCCACTCGTCTCTCCGGCCAGACAGACGGGAAACGTGAGTGGGGGGTGAGGGCGCGTTTCACCCTCGCGGACACCCGCCCAGGGCCCGCGTCTGCCGACAAGACTCCACCGGTGGGCAGAACCACGGCTTTGATGGAGGAAATAAGTCAAGTCAGTGGGAAGCTGCAGGGGTTTTCCATAAAGGCTATTTCATAAACTTGTTCTCTCAGGAGCTAGGACACGTCTGTTTGTCTGGCCATGTTCTCCGGCAGCGGGAGAGAGGATTTAACTGAGGCCCTTGGGACAGCGTAAGCACAGAGCACGCCTCGCGGACATCTGGGGAATCTGTGGAAAGCGATGGGCTGATGCTACAGCTCCGAGCAGCCACGGAGCTTCTGGAACTTCTCACAAGGCGACAGCAAAGGGCTGCGCACACAGCCAGGCCGCAGACGCCTGGGCGAGCTCACGGCTCCTCACAGGCCCCAGGCTGTGGGTTTGGCCGGCATTTTTTCTTAAAACATTAAAGTTTTCATGCTATGTAATTTGCATTGCCTATTTATTTTGAAACATTTTAATAATTTTTATTTTAATTAATTTTCATTTTATTAACAATTTTTGCAAAGACACTGAGGTTAAAATCTCACGGAGACAGCACCAGGTTTATCATGGATTTTTGAGACCCAGGCTCACTGGCGCCGGTTCTGGGCCAAGGCCTGGGTGAGTGGGAGGGCGGACGCTCTCTCTGGCCCCACATGCCAGGAGCCTCGGTCCTGCTGAGAGTGGATGTAGCTACATGATGCCACGAGCCAGATGCCAGCACGGTGCTCACCCCGATCCTGTGTTCAATACCTTCCTCTACTTCCGTGAACCTGCCTTTCCCGTGAACAGACTGTGTTTTGCCCCAGGAAGAGGGATCCTTCGCAGCTTTGTTACTTAGAACATCAAACTGATGGGTATTCGCCTGTCACATCAACCACACTTAGACATCCGGTCTGGTCTGGGTTTAAATGATCTGACCTTGCAGTTGACTGACATCCCAAAGCGTGCCCTCCCCACGACTCTCACCTGCTCCCCACACGTGCCCTGCAGCCGCGCCCCGCCCGCACGCACACCTGATGGGCTCCTGGTCCTCCTTGTCCTCCTTGCTCTGTGCTATCCGGATGCCGCTCTTCTTGGCCCGCGGGCACCCTGAAAGGCTGAGGAGAAGCACGGGGTCAGCATCTCCCCCCCTTCGGGTCCGTGACCGCATCCCCCAGAGCCCGCTTCCCGCATGAAACAAAATCTGGGTCCCCGGGCGCAGCCCCTCTGTGCGCTCCAAGCCTCCCGCCTGCAGGGGGGGCGGCCTAGCGCGGGCACTGCCGGCCCTGAAGGCAGCGCGGGGCCTGTTCTCACGGGGGGGCTGGTGGCTCTCTCCAGATGACTTCTTCTTGCTGATTTCCATACTGATGGAAACTAGAGAACTTTCCTACCACCGACTGGGCGCCGGAACCCCAGAAAAGCAAAGCTAAGCATCGATCAACATTTAAAGACTCCTGTTTTTTTGCTTAAAACGTGGAAATGAAAACCCCTGCTCACTGCCCACCCAGCATGGAGCGCCCTGCAGAACCAGCAGCTGGAGACCATCTGCTCGGTGGGCAGTGGCTCGGAGGCGGACGCTGGGAGGGGTGCCCGGGACAGGCCCTTCTCTCCCGCGAGTCTCAGCTTCCTCGCCTGCACTCCAGAGCAAGCAGGCCCGTGTCAGCTGGAGGCGAAAGGAGCCGAGGAGGCCCGCCAGGTGTGGGCAGAGGGACCTCAGACCTCCTCCCAGTGTGGGTCTGTGTTTGTGATTCCTTCTTTAGGGTCCAAAGGTAAACCCAGAAAAGTCACTCTGGTTTGAGTGAGGTGGGAATTCATGCCTCCGCACCTCAGCCGCAGGAGCCGAGTCAGCCACAGGAGCTGTGGGAGCCGCGGGTGCTGTGTGCTGGGAGGGGCAGCCCTGCCTCTGGGTGGCCGTGGGCTCAGTGCCCCACTGGCTCCCGAGAGCGGCTCTCCGATGGGGCTGCCCGACCCTCCTGAACGTGTGATTCTCCTTCGTCAGAGCGTCCACAGGGACGTGAAGGGGACTCTGCGGCTCACCCTCTCCCTCCTCTGCGGATCTGCAGGGGCCACAGGGGACCCCCGAGCAGGGACGTGGGCAGAATTAACCCGTCCTGTTAGGGGGCTTCTGTCCCCCTGGGATTGAGGCCGAGGCCCTTCCTGCCTCCCATCCAGCTGCCCCAGAGCCTCTCCCTGGCTGGCACCGGCTGTGTCCTCTGGCTGTCGCCCTTCACGCTGATGTGTGCTGGGAGGCTGGCCGAGCACGGTGGGAGCGGACATTGCGCCAAAGGCCTTTTCAGTCCGTCTCTCACCCACCTTCTCTGTGCGGAAAGCCCGCCCGGCCTCCCAGGCGTGGGCTACGTGTCCTGGAGGCCGAGTTCCCCACCACGCGTTTAGCAGGACTCACACCAGTTTCCCTGCAGCTCCCCACGTGCTTGTACCCGCGGCGCCTCCACACGGCCCCTCCTGGTCCCCAGAGCGCGTGGATTCGGGTGTTGCGGCTGCAGCAACTCGTCTGCTTGACTTTTTCCATTTAACTGGAGTTTTTGGTCTAGTTTTACTGCATTTGCTCTAACCCAGTGACCTGATGCTAGCTCGCTTTCTGGAGGTGACCCTGAGGTTCTCCATTAAGACGCCTGGTGAACCAGCTCAGCGCAAGGAGGCTGGTCCTGACGCCGGGCCGTGGTGGGGCCGCAGCACTGTGACTTCGGGGAACCTCTGGCTGTCACAGCAGCACCTGCAGTGGCTCCCACAGCACTGAATTCTCCAGCCCATGACGTGGGCAGCGCCAGGCGGACCCCAGGAGCCGGGGGTGGTAGCAGGACCCGGCGAGGAAACAAGCTGTGCCAGCCAGCAAGCACCCCCCGGTGGGGTCACTGGGTGGCTGAGGGCTTGACCTCTGACCCGCCGACCAGCCCCACGGCTCTGTGCAAACGACCTTCCCCTGGAGGGCGGTGGGCAGTGTGGGTGGCGGACGTGCCTCTGGCGTCCTGACTCTCTGTTTGTGGGGGGGCACTCAAGCAGAAGGCTCGGCTGCCGGACAGCCCGCCCTGCTGAGCTGTGGCGAGTGGCCGCCGGCAGTGCCCACTGCTGTCCGTTGTTTAGTTGCGGCCCTGCTGTCCTTCACCCAACGGCCTCCATTCAGAAAGACCCGGTCCTTCCGGCGCTGGCTTGTTCCCCCTGAACACGGTAGGAGGTTCTCGCACCCACCACAGGGCCGAGGCCCACTCTGCGCCGACATCGCACCGAAGGCTCTTTAATCCGCTCCCGGCACAGGCCCGGCCTAGTGGGCGCTCACAGGCTGTGGACCGAGTGTCGCTCGCCCCGATGGCGGCTGCTCCCCGGGGCGGCTGCTCTGAGCCATGTGTGGACGCCGCCTCCTGGGGAGCGGCCACACGTGACGTGTGAGCTTCATCATTTCTGTGGGGTCGGCTCTGCGGCCCGGCCGACGGGACGGCGCAGCCTGGGGCTCCAATCTGACTTGTGAGCGTGTCAGAGGCTCCCCCACAGGGACTGTCCTCGGTCTTAAGTCTTCCTGGATCTTCTCTCTCAGTTAAGGACTCGCTACCGCTGCCTGTAGAGCTGCTGTGGGCGGAGCCAGCTGTAGAGAGAGCTCTGCCAGGGGCTGGGCTGCCCCAGGGGAGCTCGCTCTCTGAGTGGCCCCGCAGGGCACGGCTGCTCTGTGCGACCATGTACCAGTGGGGTCAGTGGGTGCCAGGGCCGGCAGCAGGACCCCGGCAGGAGGGGGACAAGAAAGGACGGTTTCAAGGGGAGCACAGTGCCCCACGTACCTTCGATGGGAAGCGTAGTTGCCGGTAATGTGCCCAGAGCCGTCGCAGCCAGGGGTGGGGCACCTATGATTAAACACACAAACAGGGCAATTTACTTGAAAGGAATGAAATCCCCTGGACAATAACTTTCTTATTTCTCCAGAAAGCAAGTTCCCTTAATGCACATGCTCCCGTGTGAGGAGGTCATGCAGCGCGGCTCCGGCTGCGTGGACACCAACCTGGGCCGCCTCTTCCTTCCACCCCAGCGACACTCTCCAGGGGCCCTGATGCCCAGCACCTGCCTGGGACTCAGGCCCGGAGCGTGGCCCTTGGCTGCTGCAGCCTGTCCCGTCTCCAGGACCCGGCTGCCCCGCCCCTGGAGCCGCTGCAGGTGGGCACCACAGGCCTGGCAGCACCCCAGCACACACGTGAAGCAAGGCTCTCCCTCAGACATGTGTGCCCAGGGGTCTAAACTGCCAGGCCCAGGACACGATGCTCCACGCTCCTCACTGGTCAACCGATGCCAGTGCAGCAGCAACAGGGCCTGGCCCTGGGGTGAGCGCCACCTATCAGCCCACTGGGCAGGCAGAGCTACCCGAACGTCCTTGTTTCTTTTCGCTGACCGTGGAGCAGCCGGGCCGAGGCAGCTAAGATGCTTCGATTGGCTCCAGCACCTACTGCCTCTGCCTCACCTCCGAGCCAGGCCGTCCGCTCTTCTCTCCCACACTGCCTCGCACTATGGGGGAGAGCGCTGACAACGTTTTAGCGATTCTCCTCCAAATCACTTCCTAAGTACGCCCTCTCAAGAATAACCAGACAGTTCTGCAAAGACAGTTTCCCTTTAAGCCATTTCAGTTGCATTTCTTCCTCCAGAAATGTAAAAACTGAGGACACAAATCACAGATTTTAGATCCTGAACAGATGCCAACTGTTTCTAAGGCAGCGGTTCTCAACCTTCTGGCCCTTTAAATGCAGGTCCTCATGTGGTGACCCAAACATAAAACATTGTTCGTTGCTACTTCATCACTGTCATGTTGCTACTGTGATGAACCGTAATGTAAATATCTGATATGCAGGGTGGTTTTAGGCGACCCCTGTGAAAGGGCCGTTCGACCGCCAAGGGGGTCGCGACCCACAGGTTGAGAACCGCTGGTCTAAGGGATCAGGTGTGCCTCCCACTCAGGGCGCCTCCCTGGACACGGGTGCTGAGACCAGTGCATGACCTGCTCACAGACGGACGTCCTCGCGGCCAGACGAGTGTGGGGAGTGGAGGGGAGATACGTGAGCCTGGACTGCATTCAATGCCGGGAATGCCATCTTTTGCCAGTTGGATGTATCAACAATTTTTGGTATTAGAAGCTGTCAAATTCTCCTTTAGTCCCAAGAGAGGGAAGAAGTCTAGGTCTGAGGGCGTAGAAATTGGTAGCTGCCATATTGTCCTGAAGGTTCAAGCTTAAGCTATAGCGTGTGCTGTTGGAGAATTACAGAGTGACAGCATGAGGGGCGTAGAGAAGTTGCTGGTGGGCACGGGGTGGGGGCTGGGGGGTTGGGACCTTTAAAGTAGGAGAGTGAGAAGCAATGAGAGGTTAAAGCAAATCGGGATCACAGCTGTTTCTGTCTGGTCACAAGACTGTTCTGCCAAGGCCAAGTGGCCACTGCCCGAGTGATGGCTGGACAGCCGTGCTGTCCATGGAGCCTCCCGGACGGCGAGCCCAGAGCCCCGGGAGGGACACTGCAGCTCGAGGCTGTCTGAAGGGAGCTGTCCTCAGGCGTCTCCATGGGGAAACGTACAGGGAGCAGGGATCTTCCCACCGGCAATAACACACTTGGCCCTGCTTTTTGCTTTAAAAAAAATCCTAAATTTTTCCTAACTTAAGAAGTTAGTGAAAACTTATTTAAAATGTATTCATTTTCACACGAGTCGACACTGTTTCATATGCTGTTCTCTATGTGGCAGGAGAAGAGTGAGATTATTCTGTTCAAGTTTAAAGTGAGGCCTTACAACCAAAACCCTACACAGGGAAGTCAGGTTTGACTAATTATAAGAAGGTTTTCAGAGTCGTTTCTATGTGGTTAAGCCATTTACAAATGCATCGTGTGATTTAACAAAAAGGCATTTAAAATGCCTTTATCACCATAAAAACAAAACACCGATTTGGCTCATTTTTGGAGCTTTCATTCCTAGAAAGAGGCCTTGCTTTCTGAAAAGGTCTGTTTCTATCTCCAGGGTCTCCAGGTCGGCAGCTGGCCTGCCCCCCGCTGGCTGTGGGGCTGGGGAGGTGGGGGTGGGGGGGGTGGAAGGAGGGGGGATTGCCACGTGGCCAGGAGTCCTCCTTCTCACCAGGCTGGCCGCAGTCTGACCTCAGTGCAGGGGGGGGCAGGAGGGGTGCCAACAGCTCCCAGGACGCAGGGGTCCCTCCCCCTCCTCCCTGCACTGGCCACGTCCGAGTCCCCAACACAGTCTCCTCCTGTGCTCCTGGGCCACGCCCGGCGGCCCAGAACGGTTTCCCAAAACTCCTTTTTTCTAACAGCCCTGCCTGTTCACTTGTGTGTGAGTGTGCAGACGGTAAGGCTTTTAAAACTCAGAGCCACATGCGTATTTCCTAGCTAAGAAACCTCAACATTCAAAATTCTGTTTTCTTCCCTCGGTGAGTGAGGAAGTGACTGTCCCTCTGACAAAAGGGGTGTTGGGTGCTCAGGCGGGGCCAGCCCCGGGCCCCTGATAATGGCTACAAAAGCCGTGAGCAAAACCCCTCTGCATCCCCCAGCCAGGCACACGTCCCTCAGGAGGCGGCTGCGCGGGGACCGAATCCGTAGACAGAACAGGGCAGCAGCACGCGCCGCTCAGCTTGGGCTCCAGATGGCAGAGGAGACTGACTGGTTTCTATGGAAACCGCCTGCCGGGCAGGCTCAGGCTCTCACACAGCGCCCTCTCGCTGCCGGGCGTTGCCACGACAATGGCATGAGTCTATTTCGGCTCCTATGTACAAGGTGCGTTAAGTACAACATCCGCTCCACGCGTTTCGTCTCTCCCACGCCACAGGGACCGCTGGTGAAACCACTGAGGAAGCACAGATGATCCGAGCATCCACCTGGCCCCTCATGGAGAACTTCAAGACAAAAACATGTTGGACCCACGCCTGGTATGTGATGTGGCATTTGCCCCCGGGTTTCAGTAAAACGGAAAGAAGAATTTTGGGTGCCATGTGTTATCATCTGGCTGGAAACACTGGTCTTGTATAGACATTTAAGAATGGGGATGGAAAAGTCACATTAAAAAAGTTTTAAATGTGTTTGAATTTTGCGGTATCTGGGCCAAATCTAAAAAGGAAAGGCAGGGCCACTCACAGCTTGGAGTTCTGGTGTCCTGAGTCAGCCCTTCTCCTGCTGCGGCGGCAGATCTGAGACGCCAGAGACCGGGCCCAAACCTCTCAGGGGGCCTCCTGCTCACAGCTGCCTCTACACATTTGCCACCAAAACCCAGGTTCTACTGGGACCCACCTAGGATCATCACTGATCACCCTGACACGGAGGTCGTGACACACACTCCTCACCATCAGAGAAGAACTCACTACCTCTGCACCGAGCTACACCGCCACGACGCCCTGCCCGCAGCCTGCACACAGCGCCGCCGACACAGGGCTTGCCTCTGGTGTCCTTCAGCGAGACTTGCAACCTACACTTGTGCTGTTTCTCCATCACAAGCCACAGCCCGGACACGGGGTGACAGCAATGCCAACAGTTAGCCCGCCCGCTGAAGTCGCATCACCGCCTAATTACCCGTGAGAACATCTGGGGGCCTCCTCCAGGGGGGTCAGCCCCGTGCCTCCAAGATCAACGTGGGGACGTGAGCCACAGCTGTGTTAGGTAAGAGGCTGGTGCACGAAGGGAAACGCCACGTCTCGCACACACAGCCCGAGCACCGCCATGTGCTTGCGGGTCTGGGCTGGTCCGTCCGTGCAGCCGCCCAACCCACTGACCAGCCCCACAGGGACAACCGCACCCCACTGACCAGGCCCCACAGGGACAACCGCACGCCTGCCCCGACTCTGAGCACAGGGGCCAGAACATACAGAAAAACAGTCCCTCGATGCTTCCTGTTCCTTTCTTTCACGGCCACTCTAGTGAGGGAACTTACTAAGTAAAACACAAAAGATGAAAAAGTATCATTTTTTTTTCTTCCTGCCCTCAAGTTTCAAACAAGTCATAAAAATGTAAAATTAAGCCTTGTCGATGGTAGCAAAATCCATTAGTGAATTGGGATGATTCAGGCTTCATATCTAAAAGCCTTTCCCCAATTTATATAAAAAGTTCAATTCGAAAGCTTTTTTTTTTTTTTGCCTAAAGAGATATAACTCTAGAAATGTATTTTTTAATTTTGATGTTTTTGGTCACATAATTAAGAAAAAAAATTAACACAGAGAAGTAAAAAAATAAAAATACAGGGTGTCCCAAAAAATGTATACACACTTTCACAGCTGAGAGCTCAATTTTGAGAATATTGTGTATTTTAATTAAAAACTGCCTCCATAATTATTCAAAGTGTGTGCACACCTTTCTGTGGGACACCCTCACACCCCGATCTCTGCGGCTCCTCCCCAGCGCTCTCCCCAGCGAGAACGCAGGGCGCTCAGGAGCCAGTGCCTCACGCCTGCCCAGTTTCTCACACATGTTCCCCGAGACTCAAGGAAAGACGAAGCCTTGGGGTTGTTTCAACCTGTGAGACACTGAACTCTGTCTCCTTTGGACCTCACTTTCCAGCCTGCGTGCTCTGTCCCTCCCACCTCCTCCTGCCTGAGCTCGGGTGGGGCTGGACCCGCGGGCTGCGGTGCCCACGGCTCTGAAAACCACACACCAACTCGGACAGCACCCCTGTGCCCGCAGAGCCGGGGGAAGACTGCCCTTCGGTTACGTGATGTGTGGACAAAACCCACCTTTCTCTTCAGGCCCTAAGTACTTTCTTTTAAAATTACACGAAAAACAAACACACACGGAAAAGAATTCTAAAAGTACCTTCAGCATCAGTTAAACATGCTACGTGGTGATTCAGGTGACAGTGGAACAGGCTCAGGTTGCTAGAGCCGAAGGGTCATCGCGCGGAAGGAAGTCAGAGCTGTGGTTTGAGGGGCGCGGGGGCTGTGGCCGGGGCAGCAGGTGCAGAGGGGCATCTGGTGGGCAAGGGGCTTTGCAGCCGGTCCCTGCACCCCCCGTGCGCCGTGCAGGGTGAACCAGGGCAACCGCACGTTCTGCGCAGTCCCTGGAGGGTGCGTGCATCGCTTGAGCCTGGTGAGCAGGGTGTGTGCCAGGAGGTGCCAATTTTGACGTGGAGGCTTGGGTCGGCATCGGCTCAGCTCTAACACGTCCCACGTGAACCCCCCTGCCCGCCCCCCAACTGGGGCCCTGGGTGCCTGGAGGGGGTGCGGCCCTGGCGTGTGTCAGGCCGGCGACCAGGGCTCTAGGGCTCCGGCCTCCAAGGGAGCCCGAC
>NW_006288604.1:426007-427891 GCF_000327345.1 Myotis davidii
GCACTGGGCAGAGCCGGGCTGTCTGCCCACCCCATGGCCCCTCTGCGGCCACACGGCCCTGCTCACAGGCAGCGGTGCCAGGCCAGGCTCCAAAGGGCAGATGGGAAGGGGCGGAGGGGCACCCAACCCACCCGGTGAGCTCTGCTGTCAGGGCCTGAGGGCGAGGCTGTGGACGCACAGGGACTCGGGGACAGTGGGTCCAGCTCTGTCCGCACCGGGTTTAAAGCAGTTTGAGTTACACGGAGAAGAGGGCTGTGGCACTGGGGAGCAGGCGGGTTCTCCAGAGCTGGGGGTGCGAGCCAGCGGCCGGAGAGGCAGGGGCCAGGCCAGGAGGGAGGGTCCCAGGGCCACGAGCTCCATTAGCGGAAGTTTGTTCCTATTTTCAGTGCGTTTTCTCTTTGCTGTGTTTGTGGGTCTGTCATTTTTTGAAGCTCTATTCTGTCTCACAGAGGAAGTATTCTTAATACATTTTTATTGATCTCAGAGAGGAAGGGAAGAGGGAGAGAGAGCTGGAAACATCAGTGATGAGAGAGAACCATGGACCGGCTGCCTCCTGCACGCCCCACACTGGGGATGGAGCCCACAACCCGGGCCTGGGCCCTGACGGGAATCATAGGTCGCCACTCAACCCCTGAGCCACGCCAGTCAGGCGAGAAGGTGCTTTATAATTCTCATCAGGAGAAATTACAAGACTCCACGCCTCATTTGCCACTCGTGTGGTCCTGGAATTTTCTCCAATTTCTTGCACTTGGGGCCACTCTGTATCTTCTCTCTTCCTGCTCCCCCAAATCTGTTTCTTGCCCTAGCCTCCTGTTTCTAAGTACCTGGCTCTAAAATATTATTCTTTCCGTTTATTTCCTTCTCTGTCAACCTCTCACTGCACCATTATTTACGGCAGCCAAGCATGGGGACCACCCGGGTCCGTGGACGCTGGTGGAGACCGAAGATGTGGTTCGGAACACGTGGCATCCCCCCAGAAAGGACGGAATACCTCCACTTGCTGCGGGAGGTAACTCGGCGGCAAGGACAGAGCCGCCGGGTCTCCCTCACAGGTGGGTTCACACAGAGAGCAACAAGTGACCAACAGGACAAGCACGCAGAGGGGAAGGCACAGGCAGAGAGCGTGCCGGCTGCCAGCGGGAGGGGCAGGTAGAGAGGGCAGGAGATGGCGACGCAGGAGACCAGGCTGTGGGTGATGCGCCCCAGAACCGCACAAACCTCTGCGGCCTGACTAACCAGTGTCACCCCGTGACTGCAGAGGAGACGTTTGAAAGTAAGATGTGAGGGGCGTCTGGCACCGTCTCCCTCCTCCCACAGAACCTGCTATCACGTTTCACCTCTTGTTTTTCTGGCTAATTTGTAAACGAGTTCAGACAGTTTGGCAAAGGTTTAGACACCGGCCCAGGAGGGGACCGGCCATGTGCAGGCAGAGACGGCCCAGGAGGGGGATGCTGTGCCCACGAGGAGCGACAGCTGGGACGCCCTCACTCGTGACCACGCGGCTTCTCCGGCCATAAACGGGAGAGAGGAGAGGTGACAGGAAAGCGACACGAGCTTCTGCAGACTCCGGTTCCTACCAGCCGGCGACGGCCTGACTTCCCTACGAGCAGGGCTGGCAACAGAGCAGAGGGGGGTCGGGCACCTCTGACCCCGAGGTGTGGGTGCGCTGACCTGGGGGCTGGTCCTGGAGTCAGTTCCACTGAGGAGAAGCCTGGGACCAGGGAGCACTTCAGGTAGGCAGGTGGCTGGGGAGGACAAGAGGCAGGGAAGGGAGAGGAGGGGGGAGAAAGAAGGAGGAGGAGAGGGAGGGCAAGAGGGGGAGGGCAGGAGGACGGGAAGGAGGAGGAGAGAAGGGGGAGAGCAGGGAGAGTAGAGGGAGGGCAG
>NW_006288604.1:428040-430257 GCF_000327345.1 Myotis davidii
CAGGTCTGAGGCTGCGCGGTGCTGCCTGCCTCTCCCGCCTGCACCAGGCGCCACACGCGTGACTGGAGGTGGACACGCTCGTTAGTGACAGACTCGGGTCACGGGGCCCGGCCTTCGCCAGGCGCCCTCCACTCACGCGCACCGAGCCGCCTCCACAGAAGTGCGCGTCACTGGCGGTGGGACCGTGAGTATTAATATCCATCTTTAATGCAAAGCGAGGTCAGAGCCGATCTTCAGATCTGAGAACGTTTTAGCAGAAACCTCCCTGCCTAACGCCTGATGTGTTTCTGAGGACAGAGGCGCGTTGGAAGGGGCCTGTGTGAGCCGTGAGGCGGGCAGGCACGGCTTCCTGGAGACAGGGAGAAAGAGGCGGAAGGAGAAGCCCTGCAGCTGGAACTCGGTGCCCAGGAGGCTGGCGGGAAGGTCTTGTTCGCAGGTCTCCTCAGCAGTGGGTCGGGAGGGGGGCCTGGCCCTGGTCTGCCGGAGGTAGGGGCACCGGGCAGCCCCTGCAGCCCACAGGCAGCCTGCTGCCGGGAGGGGCGCTGAGGGAGTGAGTTGTCATGGCAACCTCCTCCCTCAGTCATCCCTGTGCGCAGGAAAACCGTAAACCTGGCCTGGGCATCAGGGAGTGGGGCTCAGCACACCACCTCTCACCCAGATGACAGCACAGCCAGAACCAGGACGTGGCACACGGGCTCAGAGCCCTGAGAGCAAGGGGCTGCCCTGCATCCAGCCCCCCACCACCCCCGCCCCTGGGGCCACCAGGAGAGTCTGAGTCGGAGGCAGCTTGGCCACAGTTTCTGTGTCCGTGTCCCACACACGGATCAGCCTTGTGTGCTGCCAGTACCTCCTCTCCGTGCGCTGGCGACAGCGGGTGCGCCTGCGGTTCTGTGTGGCCCATCACAGGCCCATCGCTGCCCGGCCTTGTCAGCCTGGAAGCAGGCCTGGGAGGAGCGGGGGCTGGTGTCCTGATGCTGGAGCCGATCAGCAGCCTCTCACTGCTGAGCGTGTCAGCTCAGCACACTCTCCAGGTCACGACATGGCCACGGGCCTCGCAGCCACAGGCGAGGACAACAAGGCTCACGATGGACCCGGGACGAGCTGCTCTGCACACGTGAGGGGTAGGGACGGAGGCGAGCGCTGGCCCGTCCTCCCCCGCCTCCCTGGTCAGCTGGAAGGTGGTTACCTGCACTTCCCTGGCGCGGTGCCGGCCTGTAACGCTGACTCCGCAACTTCCTCTTCCCCTGAGACTTGGGTCACCTGCGTGTCAGGGAACCAGCCCTCAGGGGAGCAAGGCTGGTGGGTATGGAAAAAATCCTTGTCATTCTCCCTCTCAGCTCCTGGGGCCCAGCCCGCAGGGAAAGCAGGGGAGGCAGCAGCGTCCTCAGGGCAGGCGCGGGCTTCCCACCGCGGGGGCGGAGCCACTCCGTGTGGGCGCTGGGAAGAGGCCTTTCACTTGGTTTTCATGCGATGGCCGTGTTTTGTTCACGGGATTATTAGAGCCACGGCACATCATGGACTGAACCGCACCGTCCTCCTCGTCAGGGAGCCGGGGTGGAAGTCTCGCCTGTGTGCGAAGAGGCTGCGGGGTCTGAGTGACCCCACGCAGGCAGCGCACAGCCCGTCCCCTGGGGAAGCCCTTTCTGTGGCCAGTCCCAGGCCACCCCTGCTGGCTGGCCCACCTGCTCCCCGCCCGCCCGCAGCCCCAGCCATCTGCTGAGTCAGGATTTCAACGCATCACAGAGTCTCCCCGAGCGCGATGGGCGAAGGGGCAGTAAGTAGACACTGGAGGAACCCACAGGCAAGTGCTGAGCACAGGAAGGTCGATTATGAACACACAGCCTTGATTGGGGTCGGCCGACGTTCTCCAAAGTGTGCACGTCAGCCTCACCAGAACGCCACCGTTCGGAGGAGCCGGAACAAAACGCTGTCTGAACCAGCTCCCTCTCTCAGGGACTGACCACAGAGCGAGGCGGAACCCAGACGCGCGGGTCAGGTGTCACTGAGCAGGTGGCGGGTGGGCCGTTGGCCAGGAGAGCTGCCTGGATGTGTAAAGGGGGAAGGAGCGGGGGACTCCCCAACATCTTCAGCACCGCCTGCCCACCCCCAACGACGACGGGGAATAGAAACGTCTCCCTCCACTGCTCCCATTTCCGGGGCCGCGGCCACAGCAACAGAGCCCTGCGGAGCACCGAGGTCCCGTGGAAGATAGAGGAA
>NW_006288604.1:430290-433676 GCF_000327345.1 Myotis davidii
AAGGGACGGCCGCTGCCGACGGGACGGGTGCGTCGGGACTGGGGGCTGAGGTCTGTGAGCGGGCCTAGACCGGTGTGAGCCTGACAGGGGACGGGCGTTGTTATTTGAAGATTTTAACCCTGACGTGCAAGTGGACACGAGGGTGCTAGGACTGCTCCCTCTCAGACGAGAGGTCACAGCAGGAACAGAGCCCTCTTCCCCGGAGGCATTGGGCCTTGCTGATTGGCGCTTCCACAGCCCAGGTGTCCGGCTTCCTTCACCGTCCCTGGCGCTGGCTCACATTCCAGGCACCGACTGTCTCTCTTCCTGGCCTCCCCGCCGCCCAGCCCCCAGCCTCACCTCTGCAGAAACCCTTGCTCGGCCCCCACAGCCAGACCCGGTTCTTCATGAACACAGGCTCCCATCACCTTTTTAGTGACCTGCGTGGGGTCACTCAGATTCCGCAGCCCCTGCTCTGAGCACTTTGCAAACACTAACACATTTAACGAGCCGTCAGGGGGGCCACTGTGGGGACTGGAACTGGAGCGGCTGAGCGGGTGGCAGGTCCCCCGCTGAGGGCGGCTGGGCAGGGCTGGGGCCAGGGCCTGGAAGGAGGCCCCAACTCCTGGCTCGGAAAGGGGGGCCGCAGCAGCCCGGCACACCCAGGAAGAGGCCCGCTCCGCCACTCACGCCTTTCTCACATCACATTTCTAAAACCCAAAGATTTTAAAACATGTTTAGGTCCTTGAGGAGTCCTAACATTAAGGCAATTGAAATATAAAGCAATTGAAATATTCTGACCAGATTTAAAAAATAATTTTCCATAGCAAACAAATAATAGACACATCTCAAATACTGGCAATGAAATAAAAGACGAGCGTTTAAATTCCTACTTTGCTCAAAACCTGGCTCTATTGGCTATTCTGGGGAATTAAAAGCCAGGGACTAGTACTTTTTTTTTTTATGGAAAAAATCCTTGTCATTACGTGAAAGGAAGAGAAAGCGGAAGGCGCCCCCGTGCACAGAGAGGATGCGGTCGAGGCCGTAGGGATATTCTGACAGTGAGCTGCCAACCAGCCACAGGCTCCCCTCTGAAAGCCGGGGTTCGTCAGAATGACTGAGGGTGCAGGTAAGTCCTCGAAGGGTCGTCCTGTGCCTACCGTGGGCCAGGCACCGTCCTGTGTGCAGGGGACACGCACGGGTCTTGGGGGAGCCCTGGCCCCACACATGGGAGCCCAGCTAAGTCAGGAACCATGCTGGAAACACCCCGCATTTAATTTAAAACAAATAAAAATATAAAGTTCAACAGTTAGATCTAGACTCCCTTGGCAGTCAACAAACTCTGAAGAGCGTGTGCTCAGAGGTCTGCCACCGAAACGCCTGCGGGCTGGGACGTCTGGCCTGGGGACATCCGGCCTCGGGCCGTCTGACGCCCTGAACACCGCTTGGTCTGGCCCTGCCAAGGCACTAGGGTAGAGTTAACTAAATGTTTGACCACATACAGCAGCTAATTTTTAAGCTGATAACTTTGTACGGCCCATGAGTGATGTTGTAAATATCCCAATGGCCCCGGCAGAAAAAAGCTTCCCTACCCCTGGTCTAAGGGCTGTTCCAGGGCAGGTGGCGGCGGAACGCTCACAGCCTCCTGGCTGGGCTGTAGGGGTGAAGAGCAGCAGGACAGGAGGGGCCGGGGAGCGGGAGGGGCCGGGACGTGCCGACGCGTGCACCCCTTTCCTCTGCTCGTGGGAAGACCCATCTTTCCGGGACGGGTGTGAAGCGTGGGAAGACCAGCGACCCTTCCCAGCAGCCTCAGGGCCTGAGCTGCACAGGGCACGGCCTCCTCGAGGGTGGACTGCGCGGCTCCGTCGGCGCTAGGTTGGCTCAGACTCTCAAGCTCTGCAGGCTGCTGGCTGACCCGGGGACGGCTCAGGGCAGCCAGGCTTTCTCCCCGGACAGGGACGTGGCCGGCTCCGTATTCCCTCAGGAACCAGAGGGTCCTGGTCAGGGACATCGCTCCCTGAACTCACGGTCCCTCACCAGGTCGTGCTGTGCAAACAACTCGCTCCAGTGGCTCCCATTCCAGCTGCCACGTGCCAGGGGTGCTGCGGGAGGGCCAGGCCACGTCCCAGTGCCGCTCAGGTGAGCAAACCGCCAGTGTGACCAGGACAGGCCGCTGCAGGAAGGGCCAGGCCGCAGGGGACCGCGGCGTGATATGCGTGTCCAGCGGAGGGACGCGGCAGCGCAAGTGTGGGCGCGTCCTGTGCTCGGTGGACCAGGCTCCTCCAGGGCATGCACACACGGCGTGTGGTAACTGAGGAACTGGGTGTGCACTTCGAGGGTCTCCTGCGTCTTCGAGGTGAGGTGTCCGCACGCCTGTCAGCGTGGCGCCTCCCTCCGGTGGCAGGTGGGACCCAGGCCCTCCTCACCACCTGGTCTCCACGTCCTCCCACAGTGCTGGCTGGTCCTCGCAGCCCCTGTTTCAGGTTCCAGAACCTTCCCCCACCGCACCCCCCGTGGAATCTGTCGGGGGCGGGGCTCCCACGGGTCCCTGATGCCGGGTGTGGAGCCAGAGCAGTGGCCCCGAGGGGGGGCTTCCATGCAGATCACAAGGAGCATGGCAGCAAGGACCGTGGCTGCAGGACGCCCTGACCGCTGGTTCCGTAGAGGCCACGCCATGACGGCCACACCGCCCTCTTCAGGGCACGGGTGCCACACCCACCACCAGCGCCAGGGAGGCCCAGCGGGTGGGCCCACACGCCAAGGCTGGGCTGGGCCGTGGCTGCTCTGCTGGGATGAAGGCCACAGAAACCCCCCCGAAATACAAGCAGCCACGAAAGAGCAGGTAACAGTCCCTTACGCACACAGCATGCCCGAGCTCACAGATGGACTCTGATTCATAAAAACATCAACATGTCTTTAGTGAGACGAGGTTATAAATAGTTTTCCTTTTTCCTACTTTCTCAATTTTCAGCTTATGTTGGTTTTATTTCTAAAAAGCCACGTGAAAGTGTCTTAGAGCACGTCTCTCCCTCCGGTAAGCGGGGATCTCCATAGTCGGTGGGTGTACAGCCCTGGCCGGCTCCTGGGTGGGAGCGTCTCCCGTGCACAAAGGCTGTGGTTGGATTCCTGGCCTGGGCACAAACCTAAGGTTGTGGCTTCAATCCCTGGTTGGGCGTGTAAGGTCAACCAATGGAGCTCTCTCTCCCACATCGATGTTTCTCTCTTCCTCACTCTCTAAAATAAACACAAACAGATCCTCAGGTGAGGATTTAAAAACGTGTGTAGTATCTGATCAGTCCTGGGCTACAGAGAAATAAGTGAAGGACAGGAGCCCAGTGGGTGAGTCGCATTCACACATCTGGGCTGGGGCTCGGGCCGGGGGTGCGCCAGGCTCCTGGTCACGGGCC
>NW_006288604.1:433709-442911 GCF_000327345.1 Myotis davidii
AAGCCCTGAGGCGCGTCCTGGGCCGTGAAGGGAGCAGCACGGGTCCCGGGAGCGAGGCCGCCTGCGCGCTCCTGTGGGTGGCCGACAGGAAGCGAGCCGGAAGGGACTGTGCGGGTGCCGGAGCACAGCCCCAGCGCGGAGCCCCAGTGCGCACGCACCCCCGGCCAGGCCCGCAGCCACCAGGAAGGGAGCCCCTGCCCAACCAAACGCGATTCTGTACGAGTTTGCAAGTCACGAATTGATTCTCTGAAAATAACCTGAGACGTTCCGCTACGGATCTTGCCGTCTCCACGCACGATGCTTGGAAGTGTGTCTACAACGGCATTGAATAAAACAGGACACGTGTCCGTGTGTCGCTAGGAAAGGACTCGTTGTCAGTGGCTCAGTAATGGGACAGAAGCACCGAAGGCCCAGATGCTGAAAAACCCAAACGCTTTCCAGCTGTAGAAATCACATTCCTGAATGGGGATCGGACTGTGGCAAATGCATGAAGAACCATGTGAACGAGGTCTGAGGCTCCGGGCGGGCTGGCTGGTATAGGTGTTCACTCAGCACGTGTGCCCGTTTCACGTGAAGTGATAAAACGAAGTACAATGGAAGTTCAGTTCCTCAGCCACGGGGGCCCCACCCAGGAGCTCAGGAACACGTGGCCGCGGCTCTGCACGCAGCCTTGTCAATAATTTCCCAAAGGGAACATCTACTTTATTTCCAATTTCACACACAGGGGTGTGTGTGCAGGTGCGAGGTGGCCCCCCACCCATGTGGCCCCCCAGGGAGTTCTGTGGGACAGCGGCAGACACGTCATAACGCCGGTTACACTTTTGTTCTGATTCTTAGGAAGCAGGTGCACTGATGTGTGTTCTTAGGGACGTCAGGGAGGCGTGGGGCGGCCACCCGCTCACAGGACCACACCGCTCCCATGGCTGGGAGGTCAGCGCTCTCCAACCCTCGTGACAGGGAAGCAGCCAGCCCCATGGACCTGGACTCGGGTGTGGATGACTGAGCAGAAGTCACCTTGCCAGACAAAGACCCTTTTCTGCAGCAAACCCGCCACGATGCAGCGCAACGAGACACGACGGCGGCCGCGCAGGAAGCCACGCCCCAGGCCCTCACACAGCCCTTCACTCCTTGAGTTTGCCAATCAGGGAAGAGACCTGGAGAGAATGGTTCCTGCCCTGAAACTGCCCGGAAAAATGCCCTCCAAAATCCTTGTCAATAATTTCCCAAAGGGAACATCTACTTTATTTCCAATTTCATTCATTTTGCTCCAGGGAACTGTAAATTAGTGAAGTGTTTACTGGAATGAAACCTCCAATTTACAAGTCAAGGCCCATGTAAGTGGTGCTCACGGCAGGCGGTTCCAGCCAGGGCCCTGGCTCTGCCCAGCAGGTCGGTGGGCGGAGGGTGCAAGGTCCACCCAGGCTGTGGGCCCTGCCCGGTAAAGGTGGGGGCTCCCCCAACTACTGGAAGGAGGAGAGGAAGGGAGGTGCTCAGCTGGGACCTGGTGAGGCAGCGAACGAGCAGGGCACTGCCGCCTGTGCCCCAGGTGGCACCCCGGCCGCGGGGCGGGAGGGACACAGGGGTTGTCCCCACAGTGTCTGCAGTGCCGGGCTCCAGAGACACGGAGGCGGTTTCCTGGTTCACCCCCCGCAGGGCCCCGTGGACCACCGTGGGGTGCAGCTCTGCGTGGTGCCTGCTGCACGTCCATCCGGGGGTCTGCGTGACTGCAGTCACCCTCAAGCTCATGACCTGGGAAGTTTCACGACATTGTGCCCGACTCCATGTCCTACGCTGGGCGTCCTTTACATCGGCCTGTACTTCCTACAATGAAGTGTGTGTGGGGGGGGTCTGCAGCAGGCGGTCGCTCAGGGAGCTTCAGGAAGTGCTGCCTGCGTGCACCTCACGAACCTGTGCAGACGCACAGACGCTGCCTCCAGTGGAGGAGGCGTCACTCACCAGGCGGGACATGTCTGCAGCTCAGCCACATCGGACCCCACGCAGCTCACCTCCCTGGGGGTCCCTGCCTGAGACCGAATGCTGAGCGCTGCAGGGACAGAAAAGTGGTGTGTGTGTGTGTGTGCCTTGCCCGTGTGTGCGCCTGTGTGTGCATGTGCGTGTGCCCGTGTGCGCCTGTGTCCGTGCCCGTGCATGCATGCATGTGACTGTGTGTGCACGCATGTGCGCCTGTGTGCATGAGCGTGCGCCTGTGTGTGCATATGTGTGCATGTGTGTACCTGTGCATGTATGTGCGCCTGTGCATGTGTGTGTATGCGTGTGTATGTGTGTGCACGTGTGTGGTTAGAGCCACAGGTAATTGTAAACCTCTACTCTCCACCGCGGAACAGCACACCTAAAGTGTTATTAATTTTGAAGAGGTAGCTTGACATGTGGAAAAGGTGTCACTGACTCTTGTCTGTGGGTCTTGCCTGAGCTTCAGTTTCTTTAAAAAATGTTTTTATTGATTTTTAGAGTGAGAGGAAGGGAGCGGGAAAGAGATAGAAACATCAATGATGAGAAAGAATCATTGATTGGCTGCCTCCTGCACACCCCCTACTGGGGATGGAGCCCACAACCTGGCCCTGTGCCCCGACCAGGAATCCAACTGGCAACCTCTTGGTTCCTGGGTCAACGCTCTGCCACTGAGCCACACCAGCCGGGTGCCTCAGTTCCCACATCTGTGAAAGGAGCCTGGGCCTTCCTGGGGGTTTCACAGAGGCACCTTCAAGGGACCTGTGTCAGTCAGACCAGCAGAGCCGTGGAACCTGGGGTGGGCGTGGCTCCCACGCACTCTAACTCGTGGCAGCCTGAGGCCCAGGTCACATGCATGGTGCCAGGTGCACCCAGGAAGCCCACGGCCAGCACCCACTTCCCACCTGTAGACACATGGCTGCAGACGGTCCCACACAGACCAGGCATTCCCAGGCTACCGAGCCAGCGGCGGAACAACAGAAGCGAGGGGCCCATGGGGGGCTGTTTAAAGTGGGAGAGCAAGTGTCACATGCCACCCCACCCCACTCAATGTGGAGGCCAGACCGACAGTCACCTCTGCTGTAAGGAGCGACCTGCACGGCGAGGCCAATGCCCCTCCGGCAAGGAAAGGCGCGTCTGTTAGAGAAACGGGGCTCCGTCGGGGCAGCTGTAACTCGCAAGGTCCTGTGGACTCACTGCTGTCCACCGTGAAGCACGGGGGCGGGGGGGTTCTGTCTGAGAATCAGGCGCACAGCCACCGCGGGCGACTCCCGCACCCAAAGCACCGGAAGCCGGAGACGAGTGAGGCCTCTGAGGCCCTTGAGGACCATCTTCCCGCAGCCTACGCTGCTCTTGCAGCTGAGAGATAAGCCTGGAAGACCCCAGGGATGAGCAGCCTCAGAGGAAAGGAACATCTTGGCCTACGTTCAGAATTCCAGTTTTTACAGTTTGCTTTAAAACAGATGTAACCAGGTTTTCAGAAAGGTCTGTGGTACATGCGTCTGAGCTAAAAACACAGGACAGATGCCCAGAAAGCACGGGCACGGGAGAGAACTTTCCAAAGGGCAGAGCCCCAAGCAGCCCCAGCACCGGGTTAAATCAAAGCCCCAACACGCCGCGCGGAGGTGGCGCACAGCAGCGACCGTCCTGCAGCAGCTGCCCCCGTGGGCCTCGGGGCGCTGCACCCTAAGACAAGAGCAACGCGTCAGGAAGCCAACTGGAGGCCCGTGGTTGGAGCTGCGTGGAGGCAGCTTGTTGGCTCCCTGAGGGAAAGGTAGCTGAGACCCTCCGTCTCCCATCCCTGCAGGTGCTCGCTCGCGCACCTGGAAGGAAGAGGGGAGCAGGCGGGAGGGCACGGTGTCTTTAGGAAGAGGCTGACGGTCCTGTCATGTGATCTGCAAGTTTTCCTGTCACGACTCTCAGGTGGTCTGAGCAGGGGAGATGGTCAGAGAAGAAAGTTCCTTCTGAATCAGAGCTCACGTGAAGCCTCATTGTCATCAGCCCCGCTGACTCGTGACAGTTTTATTCTATTTCTGGGCCTGGGGTCTGGTGAACTGCAGGGTTGGACCTCACCCAGGGAGGCAGCTTGAAGAACACCGTGCAGCACCCCGAGTGTGTGGGGCTGGGCTCCAGCCTCGGGGACTCCTGGCCGGCGTGACCCTGGCCTGTCCCCTGGGAGTCACTTTCCTTGGGCTGTGCCCACCTCCCTGAGCCACTGACCTGGGCTTTCTCTGTCGGACAGACCAGGGGCCGGAGAGCAGGAGCTCCAGACGCCAGTGGCCCTCACGTGCACGTCACATTCTGATGTGCACCGTTTACACGTTGTACACAATCAGGAATGACGCTATTGACTTCTTTTCCAGAATATTCACAACGTGTGGCTCTGGGTGAGCACCGAACTAGGCATCATCTTGGGGTGTTTAAGAGGTTTGAGGACCCAAGACCCAAAGTTTATCTGGCAGAGTTGTCAGTCCGTGACCAAGAGTGTCCGGTTAGTGGCCAGCTGGTGTAACGTCAGTGTGAGAAGGGACAAGAGGACTCGCTCCAGGAAGTGCTTTCTCAGCAGGTGCACGTGGAGGTGCTCTCTGCAGGAGGCGGGGCCCCACTGTCTCACGAGACGTGGGAGCCGCTGCACCACGGCCAGTGCCGGTCACGCTCTCCACCACGGAAGCGGCTTTGAGAACACGCGTGAAGAAGCTCGGACCAGAGCCCGGCCTGATTTCTCTAGAGGGAGCTGCGTGACCTCCCGATGGACAGCGGCCTGGGACTCAGGTAAGAGGAGTGGATGGGAGAATCACAATTCCAAGGAGAAAGGAAACCATGTACCCTACGGACAGCTGGAAAAGACCAGTGAGAACTGCTTATTTCAGCATTACACCTTTATTGTGTACATTTAATCGAAGATCCAACGATAAACACAAACCATCCAGAAAACTGGTCACGTTTAGGTTTCTAAGAAAGAGAAACCATGCACTGGTTACAAAGACAAGCCTGGGAGCGAGTGTGGCTGTCAGATCAGCCGGATGAGGAGACAGCCCCTCTGGATGGCGAGGCCCTCGGGGAAGAAGCGGACGAGGGAAGGGCAGCGCCTCCCTCTGAAGATGCCGATGGCGAGGACGCCATCTTCCAAGATGAAACAGGAGGAGGCAGGCAGCCTGGAGCTTCAGATCCACAGAAACTTCTAAGCCCACAGTCAAGGGATGCAAACCAGTGCTAACCAGACCTGCAGAACACTACTCTGGCCTCTGGGTCTAGATGCGGCATTAGGCGCGAGCTGTGGGAAGGCCACGGTCCCGGTCACAGCCGGCCTGTGGGGCGGGAGCTGGGCCAGACTTCTGCCAAGTGTCCTCATCACAGAGTCAAAGGGAAGTGCCTTCGAGGCGCTGGCTAAGGTCCAGGGGCAGTGACCCACGTCCTGGCCAGGAGAGAAGCATGGTTTCAAGCTATGAAAAAAGAGGCCGGAACCCAGCGGGCTGAGCTGTTCTTGCTAATCCTGTCCACTGGGAGGCACTGTGGAGGATGCTACGGGCTTTATGGCCGCCGGGAAGAGGGCGCCTCTGCTGTTTACACGCCATGAAGAAGACTGGTGGCCGGAGGGCTAGTTCAGAAGGTCACTGAACATGAGCAGGTGGTCTACGGCGCTAGGGCCCTGGACAGGGGTCCTGTAAGAAACGACATGAGTGAACCGAGCCCCACACCGGACAGCCTGGTCGGCGCAGCGGTCGCGGGTCTTGGGAAGGAATCACGCAGGGTCAGCAGACAGCATTTTCTCTAACGGGTCACACAGCCATTTCCTAGCGAGAAGGAAGCCAAGCAGTGTGGCCCGAGGGCACCGAGGACAGCACGGGCCCCTGGTTTCCTCACGTCCACCCCGCGTCCACTCCAGCGAGAGCCCCGTCGCGCGGTGCCCTTCCTAGTACCTGCGCCCACCTCGTCCACAGTCTGCCGGGAACTGACCCGGCTCATCACGTGTGTGCACTTGAGGCATAAGTGCCGGAGACCAGATCATGTTTAAAATATAGAAAAATTACAGACACAGAGGAGCAGGAGATGCAGCCGCTAGAGGGATGCGTGTGTGAAGGCCTGAGTCGCTGTCTGAGTGTCGGTGACTCTGACCGCTGGGAACCTGAGGGGCTGGCTGGTACCCTGTAGCTTCCTGTCACAGTGCTAGTGAACGTCTAAGCGTTAAGTAATCACGTGAACTACTGACTCTCAAAACGTCAATTTTTGACTTTTAAGTTTTTGTCTTTTCTTAAAAGTCTGAGAAACCCTGTGGAACCTCCCTTCCCTGTGCACGCACACCTGCCGGAGAGCACAATGTGCTTTGGGAAAATGGAGACAGAAAGGATACGACTGAAAGAACTAGAGACAGACGAGAGGGGAGAGCAGAGGGAGCTGCTGGGAAGGGACTACATCCCGAGGACCCAGGCATGTGCTGCTGTGCACGTGGCTTCGTAAAGACATTTTCTTTTCAGACGACACCTCCGTTCTGTCCCTGCTCAGTGAGCAGGCTTCTAAGGAGGACGATGCCCATCAGTCTTACTTGAGTTCCTGCGAGCTGGTGGCCAGCATGCTCCGGATGCTCTTGTCAGCCAGCGGGCAGCCCGACAGACTGTAAGACAGGCCAGAGAGTCCGTGAGGAGCCTCCACCAGCTGGCGCTCCGAACAAACACACACAAAATTGAAATTAAAGTTTAATGCAGAAAAGCGATGGGGCAAGTGCTGTATGTTGACTTTTTATAATTAACTCTGCATGTAAATTTAAGAAAACAGGTCTGTTAAGTCACTTTTTAAAAAAGATAAAAATATTAGTGCTCTTTGGTTGAAATGTAAAGAATTTCCCCAATTTAGGCAGCTTATTTTCCAATAAAGCACATTCCACAACACACCCATCAGCACATGGTGCAGGTCAACATGGAGCACTGCGCGGGGCACACACAGTCGACGGGGGGACTGGGACAGCATTGTTGAGGTAAGCTGAAAACAATAAATTGGAAAGACAGGATCCACCATGAGGAAAATGAAGGCACACCTTCTATGTGAGGCGTAATTACCAGTCACATGACCACTCCCATCACACCTGGGTGTTGGACATCTGCCACCAAACAAAAACAGAAACAGCCAGAATAGTAAGTGTGTTTAAAAAACTTGTAAAAAGTTTCATTGTTTCCAGTTTAGCTGCAATGTCTGCAAGGGGTTGGGCCCTGGAGAAGCTGTGGGTGTGCGCCTGGATGAGGACGGCGGCTCCGCGGCCAGAGCGCGGGAACACACGCGAGGCCACGTGGCGGTCGCTCTGCCGCCCTGGCCGCTGGGGACATCTACACGCTGCGGATGTCGCATGCTCAGACGGCAAGGCACGCACAAGCCGGTTTTAAAGTAGCAGAGAGAGGGCGCGAGGAGAGGGAGCCACGCCAGGCTTACGTTATCAGGTCCTTCTTGCTCTCCTTGCACTGCGGGTACTTGGGCTTGGGGCTCGGGATGGTCACCTCCCCGGGGTACCTCCTGTCTTCCAGGGCGTCCTGGAAGGGGTCCAGGTCCTCCGGCTGTAGGCGAAACAAGCGTCAGCCACACCGAGGGCGGCTCAGTGCACAGGCAAAGGCCGTCCCCGCGGGCACTGCCTCCCACTTCCCCTCTCCCGACCTTCCCTTTACAATCACGTTACCTCTTTTCCCTCTGAAAATGCAGACTGAAATTTGTTCAGTCTCCCTTTGGGGCTGGCCCTTAAGATCGCATCTGCTCTAGACCCTGGAACTCCGGGAGCTTGTCACGGGCAGGGCCTTACACACAGAGGGACAGAAGTGGTCTGGACACAGGGACGCCTCACCCAGCGCCCCACCTCCACAAGGGAGCGCGGTGCTTGAGCCACAGGCCGCGCCATCCCCATGCTGCCTGCACGCTTCAGGGCTGCACCTGGGGTCTCAGAGCAGCCACTGGCTCCTCACTCTCCCTGGGCCCTCAGCCCTGATGCAGCTTTAAATCCTTCTCAGCGTTTTCTTTTTTATAGGAAGTGGGTCCAAGTGTCGTGACCTAGATACTCCTATAGGTGGCACTGTTGAGCAGACGTTCCCCTGAACAGGAGGTGTTTTCGCTTCTGGCAGGGCAGTGTGCGTCAGGCAATGCTCCGGTCCACTTATGGGGGCTTCATAGTAATGACAGTAAGCTCGGAGCTCCCCCTGCCTGCCTCTGTGGCCCTAATGACTGAACACTGAGGCGGAGGAAGCTCTGGGATTTCGCTCTCAGTCATTCTGAAGAATAAGAACAATAGGCCTTGAGGTGGAAGGGCCTTGCAGAAAGATGCCTTTCCCTCAATCCCTACAAATGGCCCATGTTTCCTTTCTCTCCACCTCCGTGTTTCTAGAGCAGTGGTTCTCAACCTTCCGGCCCTTTAAATACAGTTCCTCATGTTGTGACCCAACCATAAAATTATTTTCGTTGCTACTTCATAACTGTCATGTTGCTACTGTGATGAATCGTCATGTAAATATCTGATATGCAGGATGGTCTTAGGCGACCCCTGTGAAAGGGTCGTTCCACCGCCAAAGGGGTCGCAACCCACAGGTTGAGAGCCGCTGTTCTAGAAGATGCTATTGCTTTCATGTGGTCTTCCCACTGCATTAAAACAAATGTTCATTTTTCAGTGAATAGAGAAAAATGTTATGACTTTTAGGATTAAAACACTATAGAGAAAGGTCAGGCCAGTAAAAAACAAGTTTTTCATTTCTTTCTTCAGTCTAAAGAATATTATAACTATTTAATAAGCTGAATTTGAACATTATAACGACTTTAAAAACAGGTTCTTGCCAGAGGTGTTTTGGAAAATGTGGATAAAGGCTCAGGTGACGACGGAGCTACATGGCCCTCAGGGCTGGGCCTGCTCTGCGCTCCAGGTCCTCAGAGAGCAGACCCCCCTTGGCTCCAGAGCTGCGCGGAGGCGCCTCTGCGTTAGGCAGCGGGTCCCCCGAGAGGGGCTGGCCTGCTGCTGACACATTTTCTCAGAGAAACTGTTTGTAAGAAAACACACTGTTTAGAATACAAAGTTCATCCTTCAGAGAAGTCAGTGGTTTGTTTCACCAAATCCATGCTGGTCACAAGTCCTTCCTGAGTCAACAGCCATGTGCCTGGAGCCTCACTAGCTACGGGCACAGGAGGGAGACAGCCCTCCCAGGCGAGGGCAGCGCACGCCTCCCAGGACACCAGCTGGGACCGAGGCAGTGGCTCGGGGGGAGGGGGACGG
>NW_006288604.1:442987-447595 GCF_000327345.1 Myotis davidii
CGGGGCTTCATCTTGGTATAGTCCACGGGCAGGTCCCAGCAGTCCCCCTCGCCCAGCGGGAAGCACCGGCTGCTCATGACGGCCTGCTGCTGCGGGGACATGGGCTCCAGCGGGGTCAGGATCGGGCAGCAGCCCTCCCTCGGCCTCTGCTTGTTCATGCTCAGGTCCAGCGTGCCGTTCTCGTCCACCTCCATGTCAGGGTTCTGTCGGCAGAGAGACAGGTAACCATGCGTCCATCCCCGACGCAGCCGCCTCCAGCCCACACAGAGCACAGGAGAAACTGCTCACCATCCCGTACGTCAGCCCCAGCGAGGAAGCAGCAGTGGGTCCTCCACCCTGTCCCGCGGCCCGGCTCCCAGGCTGCACGCCTGCATCCTGTCTTCTGACCCCTTGCTCATCTACCCGTCTATCCATCCACCCATCCACCCCCCATCTACGCCCCTATCCGTTGTCTATTTGTCTATCACTTATCTACCTACCCTTGTCTGTCATCTATTGATCACACCTATTATCTACCCACATCTTTCTTTCTCCCAGTACATCTCTGCTTCTGGAAAAATCAAACACATGCCTAATTTCCATTCCATTCCACTTCAAATACCTATTAAGCGATCAGAATTATAATGTGTATAGAATACATAGTTATCATAAAACTATATAAACTTAAAGTGGATGTATCCTTAAAAATTCTCCTTTGGTTTCACTGCTGCTGAATAGTTCAAGCCTCGGAGCAGGAGCAAACAAGAGTGGGAGGGCTGGAGGGGAAGGTGGGAATTCACTTTCTAACCCAAAGCCCAGGAGGCAGAGGCTTCCACGCTACTCAGAGCGCCTGCGGCCGGGACTGGGCCTGGCTGCTCTGCGTCCAGCAAACCTGCAATGCAGTCAACTGGCTAACAACGAGGGCCAGGGCGAGCGCCCTTTTCAAAAGATGCTTTGAAACAGATCAAGAATCCTTCAGAGCTCAGCCCTCCGGAGGGGAGAAGGAAGGGCGCGTGAAGGAGAGAGGGAGGGAATCAGGAGAGGGGAGGAACGGCCACGCGAGAGCTGGAGGGACACAGCGGCCTGAGCTGAGCTGCCGCCGCCACCTGACGTCACGGCAGAGGGAGGTGCCTGGATAGGCCCACCCTGGGCTGTTCCCTGACAACTCGGAGAGCATTGTTCTGCCCCAGCTTTGTCATGCGCCTTGGCCTTCATGATGCTGCCTTCAACTCTCTCAGTCGTAGTTTAATCGTAATGAAGTACAAAGACGGGAGGGGACAGTCTTTTCTTTTTTTATTGTAGAACCTCCTCCGGGGCCGCCTCCCTTTGGGCAGCCCTGGCCACCACGGACACTGCGTGCCCTGGTTCTTTCCCAAAGTCGAGGATAAAACATGAATAAAAACGCATTTGTAGATCATGACTCTGCTGGCTTCTCTCCCTTCATACAGATTCCCCTCATTCAGAACTGCTGGCAGGTGTGAGGCCGTGTGCACGCAAGCAGCTCCAGGCAAGGCTCCGACACCTCTGCTCCTAGAGAGGAGGCACCACCACCCCTGGCCGCGCACAGGTCCTCTGAGAGCACCCCCTCGTGGCCTCGCCAGGCGGCCCCTGGCTGCCATCTAACCCGCTCTCCTGACCGGGCACAAGCAATGAGTCAGGGACCCCAAAATCAAAATGATAAACCACCACAAAGACTGGTTTCCGAGCTGATGCAAGCTGCGGTACCTGCAAGACTGGCCCCTGTGGACATCGGATTTGCACTTTCCTTGTCCCCTAGTTCTGGGTGACTTGCTGGGAGCACAGCAGGGGGACAGGCCTGCCTTTTATTTGACAGCTGTCCTTGTATTTGAAAGTTCAAGGCATGCTGGGTCTTCGGGTTCCTGGTCCCTCTGTTTACAGAAATGAGCCTGGATCTTACGGGGACACAGGCAGTGAGTGCAGCCAGCTCAGACACCTGGCCCCTTCCTGACCAGGTGCCGGGAAGCTGCTCCCGCAGAGCTGGGCGGTCACCCAGAAGGGAGGCTCAGTGAGACGGCGTCTCAACTTCTGCCCTGTGTCCTGAGGGGCAGTGTGCCCTCGGGGGTGGACGGGGCCCGCGTGCCTGCCCGGCAGGTGTGCGTACCCGTGTGGCACACAAGTCCTGCGGCTTGGTGGACAGGTTCTGCGGCATCTCGCGGCAGCGTGTGGACAGGTTGAGGATGGCGGTGGCTGCCATGTGGGCTGCCTCCATGTCATGCGTGTAGTCGAAGCTGCTCTTGCTGCAGGTGCTGCTGGCGCTGCTGCCACCGCCACAGCTCAAGTTGCTGCTGCTGCTGGGCGCGTAGCTGCTGGCAGTGCTGCTGCTGGGGCTGGCGTCCTTGCAGTACCGCTTCGCTGGGGAGACACGGGCAGGGTGACTTGGGTACCCGCTAGGTCAGGCGCCCTCCACCCGCACCCCCAGCCCTGCGCGTAGACACACATCACATGGAGGCGCGGGGCCAAGGGCTGACTCATGAGGAGCGAGCCACCTGGCCTGCCTCCTGGGACACCACGCGCCACCGACTGAGCTCAGCTGGGACATTGGGGACATAGTGCCCGGTCCCTCCCATGAGTGGCACTGGCATGTGCCTCACAGGCTCACACCTGCTGGGACTCAGTCACCAGGGTGTCTCCCCTCCTGGTTGAGGCCCAGGAGGCAGCCTCCCTGGCATGACTGCTCATCAGTCACTGGGTGAGGGGACCCAGCTGCTCACCTCAGTGGGTGAGGGGACCCAGGCTGCTCAGCTCACTGGATGGGGGGACCCAGCTGTTCAGCTCAGTGGGTGAGGGGACCCAGGCCGCTCAGTTCACTGGGTGGGGGACCCAGCTGCTCAGCTCACTGGATGGGGGGACCCAGGCTGTTCAGCCCACTGGGGGGGGGGCCCCAGGTGGATGGGGGGACCCAGCTGCTCAGCTCACTGGATGGGGGGACCCAGCTGCTCAGCTCACTGGATGGGGGGACCCAGCTGCTCAGCTCACTGGATGGGGGGACCCAGCTGCTCAGCTCACTGGATGGGGGGACCCAGCTGCTCAGCTCACTGGATGGGGGGACCCAGCTGCTCAGCTCACTGGATGGGGGGACCCAGCTGCTCAGCTCACTGGATGGGGGGACCCAGCTGCTCAGCTCACTGGATGGGGGGACCCAGGCTGCTCAGCTCAGTGGGTGAGGGGACCCAGCTGTTCAGCTCACTGGGTGAGGGGACCCAGGCTGCTCAGCTCAGTGGGTGAGGGGACCCAACTGCTCAGCTCACTGGGTGGGGGACCCATGCTGCTCAGCTCAGTGGGTGAGGGGACCCAACTGCTCAGCTCACTGGGTGGGGGACCCATGCTGCTCAGCTCAGTGGATGGGGAGACCCAGCTGCTCAGCTCACTGGATGGGGGGACCCAGGCTGCTCAGCTCACTGGATGGGGGACCCAGCTGCTCAGCTCAGTGGGGGAGGGGACCCAGCTGCTCAGCTCACTGGATGGGGGGACCTGGCTGCTCAGCCCTTTGGAGTCTGGCCGCTCCCACCGGGAGGGGCTGCGGTGGCCAATGGGGCTCACTGTCCTGCACCCGGGCACCAGTGAGGGCTGCGCTTTGGGGAGTGGCGTTCAGGCTGGGTGTGCAGACCAGACAATGTAGCTGAACATCCTCTTCCTCAAGAACAGTCACCCTGTGATTCTCACAAAGGGCCACGTGGGGGAAGGTGATGGCCGAGGGGGGCGCGCCCTTGGACTGGGTGAGCCCCAGGTAAATGCACCAGCAGAGCGACCATGACCGCTCGGGGATACGCAGACACGCCCTCCTACAGGAATGGCCTCACCTCCTGCCAGAGCGTGGCTTCCAGGTCATCTTTCTGAGCAGCCAGCTCATCACCAGCCGACAGGCTCCTGGCACAACATGCCTCTGAGTGCCAGCGTCCCGTGAGCACAGGGGACGGAGCATCTGCAGGAGGGCTTATGAGCACTGCCCATTACCACTGCAGGGGCACTAATGCCCAGGGTCGGGCCTCTCCCCCAGAGCCTGGCCATGAGACTCCCACCAGAGAGCCACCCTGTCTCATACCTTCTTCCCCAGTGAGCTCAGGGACCCTGCGTGGGCGCGAGGTCCAGCGGGACGTAGTGATGGGGTGCATGCGGGGCCAGCTGTGATGCGGCGGCTGGTCCCCCCTGCCTCCCTGTGACAGCAGCCTGACCTGCTCTCACGGTTGTCCCCAAACAGTCACTGGTGGGTCAGTGCTAGGGCCCAGGGAAGCCCTGCTCAGAGCTTCCCTGCGGGAAGAAGCAGACACACTGTACGGAGTGACCATCACCCCGCACAGCCAACAGGCTCGGACTCACGGGCAACGCCGTGGAGCTGCCCCGAGCGCCTCGCTCAGACACAAATGGAGAAAGAACCGAGCTTCCATGACTCGGCTCTGCACCAAAGTCCGGGCCGTCCTGACCTCGCAGACGCGGCTCACTGTTCCCACCTGGCCACGGCGAGGCGGGTGGCCACCCGAGGGCTGCGCATCCCAGCCCAACAGAGCCACAGACGCTGCCCACGCAGCTGACCTCCAGGGCCAGGCTCCCCGATGGACCGGGGGCCAACCGCATCAGGCCCACAGGCACGCGCAGCGGCGGGCGGGGGGC
>NW_006288604.1:447629-454130 GCF_000327345.1 Myotis davidii
GCTCACGCCCTTGGGGCCAGGCCTGGGCCTTCCTCCGGACCCCTGCGAAGGTGCCTTATCTCAGCAGCACAGGCCACGGGGCAGCTGGGCTTGGGGCTGGGCCCAGAGGGACCCAGGTTCAGTCCCAGGAGGCTGCCCGGGACCTGCCCGGAGCACGTCGAGGCGGCAAAGCCATCTCGCGGCCCAAGATTCTCTCTCAGGAATGAAAGTTTGTGGTTTTACGCCATCCCCGCATTTGTTAGAAAAATTCTGGGAGGAATAAAATACTATTAAGGTGTGTTTTTCCTCCTGACGAGGTCTAGCCACTGGCTCGGGGGAAATGTGCTCCACATAAAGAAGAAACAGCACGTCTGTTCAGGAATGAGTGCTCTGCAAGTTCTAGAAGTAGCAGGACAACACGCGTCTGCGCAAACACCGCAGCCCCTCGGTAAAGGGCATCCCCGTCACTAAATGCTTAACCAGGGCTCCTCTGGCTCCGCCGGGAGGGGCCTGGACCACCTGGGACTGCACACCCTGGGGAGTGGGGGGCAGGGAGGAGGAGAGAAGCAGCTGGGCGGCCAGGCGTATCCCTTCACTAAATGCCATCAACTTTCTCTTTTGTTTTGCTGCAATGAAATAAGAGTCTCTATCCTTCAAATCTTTCAGGTGATGAAGGCCTCGTCCTAATGATTATCTGTTAAACTTTGACAAAACCTAGTGACAGTGACCTGGGACCACACTGTGCTGACACCAGGGGGCACCGCAGAGCCACAGGGCGTGGGACGGCGGGTGCCTCTCCCAGGTGTGCTCTGGCCCCTCTGCCCCACCCAGGAGCTCCTACCTTGTCAGATGGGAGTACCGGATTCACCATAAAATGCACTGGGCTTTTCTTTTGGCAAACAAAGTGATGTTCAATTAAATCCCTTTCCAATTGGTCAGCAGATAAAATGTGTTCATGTTCGAGGTGCCAGCGGACACGGAATGACAGAGCTACACCACTGTGACTGCAGGGCCATGTCTGCCTGTGACACAGCTGTGTGCAGGCCACACCCCATGGAGCAGGACCTCCTCAGGCAGTCAGCGCTCTTGCAGGAAAAAGAGCAACTGTAAGACATTTATATTGAAAAATAAATGCAATGGAAACAAAGCAAACACCTTCCACCAGGACCCTCCTGTCGCCTGCTCTGCTGGTGAGAGCCTCAGGGCCCTGGAATGGCCACCTGCTCTGTGCAGTGTGTGTGGAGCAGGTGAGTGTGCTGCATCCTGTGCAGTGTGTGTGGAGCAGGCGAGTGTGCTGCATCCTGCTTCTGTGCAGTGTGTGCGGAACAGGCGAGCGTGCTGCATCCTGGGCAGTGGGTGTGGAGCAGGCGAGTGTGCTACATCCTGCGCAGTGTGTGGAGCAGGCGAGTGCGCTACATCCTGTGCAGTGTGGGTGGAGCAGGCGAGTGTGCTACATCCTGCGCAGTGTGTGTGGAGCAGGCGAGTGTGCTACATCCTGTGCAGTGTGTGTGGAGCAGGCGAGTGTGCTACATCCTGCGCAGTGTGTGGAGCAGGCGAGTGCGCTACATCCTGTGCAGTGTGGGTGGAGCAGGCGAGGGTGCTACATCCTGCGCAGTGTGTGGAGCAGGCGAGTGCGCTACATCCTGTGCAGTGTGGGTGGAGCAGGCGAGGGTGCTACATCCTGCGCAGTGTGTGGAGCAGGCGAGTGCGCTACATCCTGTGCAGTGTGGGTGGAGCAGGCGAGGGTGCTACATCCTGCGCAGTGTGTGGAGCAGGCGAGTGCGCTACATCCTGTGCAGTGTGGGTGGAGCAGGCGAGGGTGCTACATCCTGCGCAGTGTGTGGAGCAGGCGAGTGCGCTACATCCTGTGCAGTGTGGGTGGAGCAGGCGAGGGTGCTACATCCTGCGCAGTGTGTGGAGCAGGCGAGTGCGCTACATCCTGTGCAGTGTGGGTGGAGCAGGCGAGGGTGCTACATCCTGCGCAGTGTGTGGAGCAGGCGAGTGCGCTACATCCTGTGCAGTGTGGGTGGAGCAGGCGAGGGTGCTACATCCTGCGCAGTGTGTGGAGCAGGCGAGTGCGCTACATCCTGTGCAGTGTGGGTGGAGCAGGCGAGGGTGCTACATCCTGCGCAGTGTGTGGAGCAGGCGAGTGCGCTACATCCTGTGCAGTGTGGGTGGAGCAGGCGAGGGTGCTACATCCTGCGCAGTGTGTGGAGCAGGCGAGTGCGCTACATCCTGTGCAGTGTGGGTGGAGCAGGCGAGGGTGCTACATCCTGCGCAGTGTGTGGAGCAGGCGAGTGCGCTACATCCTGTGCAGTGTGGGTGGAGCAGGCGAGGGTGCTACATCCTGCGCAGTGTGTGGAGCAGGCGAGTGCGCTACATCCTGTGCAGTGTGGGTGGAGCAGGCGAGCGTGCTGCATCCTGTGCAGTGTGTGTGGAGCAGGCGAGTGTGCTGCATCTTGGTTTCCAGGGAAACAAGCACGTGCCTCCTGAGGGTGTGCCCACCAGGGAGAGGACGGGTCGATGGGTGGACAGACAGGCTGACGGACAGAGATGGAGAGCGGTCAGGACGTGCCTGGCCCTGGAAGAACACGGAGGCTGCACCCAAGTGCTGAGTGTTTGGTCACAGCAGGTGGGACCTCAGGGTGATGAGCAGACGGGGAAGGCCCTGCGTTCTAGGCACCTGCATCTCTTCTACTGCCCTGACACTGGCCCACCCACCACAGGCTACTTTCCCGCCTGCTCAGGAGCAGTGACGGAACCCCGGGGGCGCTCCTGGAGGTGCGTGCAGACCTCAGTTGCCTGTGGTGCCTACTGCCCGATGCCCGGGAGCAGGAGGGCTCCTCTCAGCTCACATCCACTGGGCCCTGCCCAGCCCCTCACCCTTAGCGGGCATTGTCCTCCATGAGTTCAAAGTCTGTCAGGCGCCTCTAGTGGAAGAGAAACGGGGTCACTGACTTTCTTCTCAGTAAATGTTTGCTAAAAGGGTGTCTTTCACTGAGGACCTAAGAGTGGAGTTTTTATTCTGCTCTTGTTTTCTTGTTGGTGGCTGAACAGCATGGGTCTGCCTCAGTCCTGACACCAGGCACCTTTCTGGGCAGGTGAGAATGTCGGGACTAACATGCTTGTGCCCCTTTAGAGCTGTCCCTGGTCTCCCCAGCAGGGCAGAACGGTACCTCCACTCGACTCCAGGAACGGACACACAGCACTAACGTGCCCAACAGCACACGGTCCTCAGGGAAGAGCTGAGAACAGACGGCACGTTTGCCTCCTAACCCACCAAAGGCGCTGCAACCCAAGACGCACTCTACCGGCCACGCCCTCGCCCAGCCCAGCCGGGACAGTGGGGGCAAGGACTCAGGCCATGGCGCACAGCAGCGACAAAGAGGCGGGTGAAAATGAACGAGTCAAAGCACTCATCAGATTTCTCAAAATTGGAAATGATATCAATAGAATCCTAATTATGTGAATTCAATTTCTTTTGATCCTTCATTTGCAATCAAATGAATGAAATAATAAAAACTGAAATTGGCAAATTATTACAAAATAAACAAAAATACTAATTTTCTATTATACTGTAAACCACTTTCTGTTCCCCATTTATATTAATTCCTATATATTAAGAATTGATACATGCAAAGATAATCAATATTTGATGCATCAGAGAAATACTCTATTCACTAAGAAATTAATTGTTATTAAGGCAAAGAATGACTAACATAACTTTGAAAAAGGTGTAGCTACTCATATTGAATTATGAGACCGTTTCAGAACCCCCACCACTCGGCTGAAACGGTCGGTGTGCTGTGATCTGAATTCCGTCTCTCAGAGAGGAGCTTGCCCATCTCCTGCCTCACTAGAGAGCGCCAGGAGGGACTTCTAAGTCACCACAAGCTACGCAGCCCACATGCCAGTTAGTAACATTTGCCAACTAAGTCATATATCCTGGAATTTAAAGTAGAATTGTGGTTAGATAAGTAAACGCCAAGATACGTGGTCTTCCCGTCTATTGTTCAACCACTAATCACGATAAACGTGACCCAGGCACACCCTGGCGGCGGCCGAGCCCACGGTGGACAGGAGCCGTGCTTTTCCTGACGCGATGGCAGAGTGCGCCCGTGACCTAGCCGGGTCCCACCGGGTGGCTCTCCCAGGCCCGCTCCCCAGAGCAGAAGAGAGCAGGTCCAAGCCTGCTGGAGGGCTGGGACCCCTCGGAGGCTGTCCACCCTCAGCTGCACAGAGCGATCGCGGTGACTTTAAAATCTCACCACACAGGGAACACCTGAGCTTCTGGTTTGGCCGGGTTGGGAGCCGCCCGAGCGTCAGACTTCTACGTCACTCGGACGACTCTGTGCACCCAGGGTCGGGAACACGGGCGGGTGGGGGTGCAGACCTCCCCACACAGCCACGGATTGGGGGCCGCTGCTGCCGGCTGTCCAGGTATCTGAGCTGGGCCACGAATTAAAGGACGTTTAGGAAGGTGAGGACATGGTCTAAGTGACAGCAGGGCAGAGGAGCCGAGGCCCTGGCCACACCCGCGGCCCTGCCCCCACCGTGGGCCTCTGGTTCTGAGGAAGGGCCCAGGGTGGCGTGCTGTTCTCCGTGCCCAGCAGTGACCACATGCGCGACCCGCTGGTAGGGAATGGATATACACAACACAACATCATCAAGGCAAGCGTGACTCTCATGTATAAGAGTGTGCACCTCCTACCATCATATCCTTTGGGGGATATGTCCCTGGTTTGCACCTTGGGAGCTATGGCCCGCTTGCCGTACGTGTGGCTGTCATAACTGTTGTACTCAAACGACGTCTTGGAGTATTTCTCCAGCTCTTTGGCCAGGTTGGAGCGCGGCGTGGTCGTGGGGACGTTGTTCCTGTAGCCGTAGTGAGGGATCTCGAGCTGCTTTACAAAGCACATTGGCCTGTAAGCAAACAAGAAACAATCGACAGCTGGCTTTTTCGGGGCCGCGGGGGACGGGCTCACGCTGACGCCAGAGCATCTAGCTCTCAGAGGCACTCGGGCCTGGAACCTGGCACGGAAACCACGCCCTGCTTTCCTGAGAAAAAGCTGCGGTGCTGTCATTACACAGCACCACATCCACCAGCCGCCCGACCGTCAACTCTGGCAACAAGAAGACGAAAACGGAACTAACTTTCCCGTTTCCCTCCTCTTTTCCTGTCGTGGTGGGCTTGGTGAAGAGACAGGTGTGAAGACAGAAGAATCGCAAGTCCATGTGTTCTCTTCTGCAAAGAGCGAGAGTCACACTCAGATGCAGGGAGCTAAGGAGGCATTTTCCCTTGGAAAGAAGAGGAAATTAAAGAAGTACTCATAGGGCCACAGGCCGAGTGAAACTAGATACAAATGTGTACGTCTGGACAATAAAATGGAACATGCAGCAATATATTCTGACAAATATTAGCCTACAGTTTCAATATTTTTACCTAGGAGCCATTCATTTTCCTAGATTTTAGAGTGAATTATTTCAGTGGAGGAACCTTCTATTATTATTAATTAAGATTCCATTTTGTTGTGTGTGTGTGTGTCCAGCTAGTTCTCTATCTCACAAGTGGAATGTTTAAGCTCTTTTTGGAAATTAAGACGTACAGAAAAGTTCCCTTCGCTCAACTTCTCCTCATGTTAACACCTTTATTTACCAAGTCACCAAGGGTTTGACTTACTTTGATTTCATGAACTTAGCTTATTTACTTGTCAATCAATAAAACAAGGAAGCGATTAGCTGAATGCCCATTATTTGAAGCATTTGCCAGGTAGTATGGAGGGTGGCTGCATAAATGACTAAAACCCCCAACTTTGCCTCAAAGATCCCGGGCTGCACTATTGTGTGTGTGTGCATGTGTGTGTGTGTGTGTGTGTGTGTGTGTGTGTGTGATACTATTTTAAGAGCCAGTGCTGCAGGGATTCTGGGGAAGGGAGCCTCTTCTGGCTGTGAGAGTCCATCTCCACGGAGAAGCTGGAGTCAGCTTTACAGAACGGGTAAACCACTAAGGCAGTGGTTCCCAACCTTCCTAACGCCGCCACCCTTTAATACAGTTCCTTATGTTGTGGTAACTCCCAACCATAACATTATTTTCGTTGCTGCTTCATAACTGTAATGTTGCAATTGTTATGAATCGTAATGTAAATATCTGATACGCAGGATGTATTTAGGAGACCCCTGTGAAAGGGTCGTTCGATCCCCAAAGGGGTCGCGACCCACAGGTTGAGAACCGCTGCACTGAGCGTATGATCAGGGTGTGAGCATGAACATTCCCAGAAAGAAAAGCAGTTGGAAGGTGAGGCGCATCTTGGGGAAGCGCAGGAGACTGGTGCCCGGGCAGACGGGAGTCTGTTCGTTTGCTAGTGAGCAAGGCCACGGGCTGGGCCGGCTCCGCGGAGGAGCCTGGGCAGAGGCCTCGGCGCGAGGCAGTCCTGGGTGAGAAAATGGAGGTGGATGGGCCCAGCAGAGGAGAGAAGAAATGTGGGCAGGGCTGGATGTACTTACTCAAGTCTTAAATTCCTG
>NW_006288604.1:454193-457533 GCF_000327345.1 Myotis davidii
TTAAAGATTTAAAACCGTAATTATTTAAATAATTGTAGGCTTAAATGCTTCTCCTTCCTTCCTGGCTCTGTCCTCACCTGCTGAGCGAGCCTCTCTGTGCGTGGACACTGTGGGGGGACACGGGTGATGGGGAGGGACCAGCCTCACCTGGAGCTGGGACCCAGCGCGGGCAGTGCCCATGGGGCAGAGGGGGCGGAGCCGGAGACGAGGCCTGGCTGCAGGCCCTCTCCTGTGCGAACGCCCTCCTCCCGGCACCGGCCTACGGAACACTGTTGCAGATGCACAGCTGTTGGCACCTGGCTGTGCTTTGCTGTCACTTGCTGTGCTTCTCTACTGTGTCCACCCAAAGAAAGGAGCAGCAGAGACAGCATACAAGCTGCTGTTTCAGGCTCAGGTCAGAGGGAGGCTGTGTCTGAACAGGTGACGTTTGCAATCACGGACGCATCTCATCCCTCTCAGCTGCCCTCTCCACGTGGGAGCGCGGGCTTGGCGCTGCGAGGGACTCACCTGTGACGTGTGGAGGGCCGGGCTCTCGCCTCGGTCTCCTTCTGACTTTCCTCAGTCTCCCCTGGTGAAGAGCTATCCCTCCTCAGGTGGGTTGCGCCCAAGGTTTGGGGGGGCTCTTGTGCTGCCAGTATTAACAGTGAGTGGGCGTGGGCTCTCAGGGGCTCTCACTGATTTGTCAGCCTCACTTTCTGTGAGATGACAGAGTTGCAGGTACCCTGGGGACATCAGATTGTAACACCCTTACAGAATTGTCTACAGTGGTTCTCAACCTGTGGGTCGCGACCCCTTTGGCGGGCGAACGACCCTTTCACAGGGGTCACCTACGACCATCCTGCATATCAGATATTTACATGATGATGCATCACAGTAGCAACATTACAGTTATGAAGTAGCAACGAAAATAATGTTATGGTTGGGTCACAACATGAGGAACTGTATTTAAAGGGCCAGAAGGTTGAGAACCACTGGTCTAGAAGAATGCATGCCAAGCCTGACTGAGGGGGGTATCTCTAAATGTCAGGACCACAGATGGTTTTTCTTAGTTTTGTCTATTTAAATATTTCTTACTTTCTAAAAGGATTTAACTTTTCTATTGAGTTGAAGGGCCATGGCAGATCCTCTCTGAGCGGGAACCATATTCAACAGACCACAAAGGTGATGTGTCCTCTGCCTGGTGACTGCGTCCAGGTGATCTGTCCCAGAGGACAAGGTAACAAAGGCAAGACTGGGAATGTGTGTGAGTTGTGTGTGTGAGTGTGCAAGTGTATATGAGTGTGTGAGTGTGTATATGAGTGTGTGCGAGTGTGTGTGTGCAAGTATGTGTGTGTGCGAGTGCATGTGTGAGTGTGCGCGAGTGTGTGCGAGTGTATATGAGTGTGTGTGAGTGTGTGAGTGTATATGAGTGTGTGAGTGTGTGCGAGTGTGAGGGCTCTCTCTCTCTCACAGTGAGGCGGCCACCCTCCCTGGCTCCAAGGCAGGGCCCGGCTCCGGCCGTGTGGACACACTGACTCGGCCTCAGGCGAGCTGGGCATTAAGCAGCAGGACCTGCCGCTGTGGGCACGGTGCTCACGGGCAGACACGCAAGCTGATGTGGGGTGAGCGGAGTGTGGGTTCCTCCCTCTCTCCTCTTTTCTAAACTTGATACACGGCGGGCTAAGCCTGAGGACTTCCCCGGCTTATCCTCTAACGAGGTTTGGGGCAGGTCAGCCCACCCTCTCTGCACGGGGTGTCTGAGGTCAGGGGAGGGCAGCTCCGGCTCCCAGGCAAGCCGCCTCCAGGCTGGCCAGGGGGCTCCGTCATTGATGTGCGGGAAGGAAGCACTACCGCCACCTGCAGGTGGTGCCTGGCCTCTCAGCCTCTAGGACCATCCTCTTGGGCAGCATCAGCTGGGAAAGCCCCACCAGCCTCAGCCAGGAGCAACCGGAGGAAACCAGAATCCAGCTCCTCCCGCAGCCCAGGAGCGGAGTCACCTCCTGCCCCCCAGGCCCGCAGGGGTGGGAGTGGCTGGGTCTCGCTCCCAGCACAGCGCTCGTTAGCTTCCCACCTGCCCCTGAGCCTGGCATCGCCCCCTACACAGCCCGAGCTGGCGGGAGGGCTGCCTGCACGGACCCGCGGCACCGCACACTCTGCCAGGGGGCCTCAAACTACGGCCCGCGGGCCACATGCGGCCGCCGAAAACATTTATCCGGTCCACCGGGTGTTTTTGCCGCCGCTGCCTGTCCTGCTTAGCAGCCGACTGGTCCCGGGCCCGCAGTGCGCATGTGTGGAATGTCTGAGGGACAGTGAACCGGCCCCCCGTTTAAAAAGCTTGAGGACCTCTGGTCTGAGCTGTACCTGAGCACCCGGTCTGAGGCCGGGCTGGACTTGGACACGTCGCAGCTCTGGTGCTTTTCCTGGGCCTTTGCCAGCTTCTCCGCTGCAGCAATAGGGCATCCAGAGAGGCTGCAAGCACAGAAAGGGGTCAGTTGTCTCCCCAAGGGCTCCACACACCACCCCCGACTGAGCCACCGCCCCCTCCCTGATCAGCAAACCACATCCTCGTGGGAGCGGGGGTGATTTCCCCACCTGTCTGCTCTCCTGACGGTGGGAACGCGAGCGTGGGTATTCCCTCCCCACAGCAGACAGGGCTGCCTGCTGGCGTGCCCCGTGTGAAGTGCACCTGACGCTTTCTCACACCAGCCAGCCAGGCCCAAGACATTCAAGAGTGTAAGCCCGTCGGTGTCAGGCCCAGCTCCCTTCGGGGACGGTCCCCGGGTCTGAAGGAGGGACTGGCCGCGGGGCAGGCTGTGTCTAGTGGCCCAGGCAGGGCAGCTCTCTGGCTGGCACCAGAGACGGAGGTCTGGGCCGACCCCCGAGCACCGCTGACCACAGGGCATGGCTGGTGCCCCTGAAGAGGGACGGGGGGACAGCAGGACAGTCCGAGGCCCGCTCGCTGGAAGAGGCTCTGGAGCTGGATGCTCAGGTCCTTCCTGAGACCATGGTGTCTGCTGCCTGTGTGACTGCACAGTCCACGAACCACAGGCACCGTGGACCTCCTGCCCTGCACGTGGGGCTGTGTGAGATCTGACGGAGGAGCTGCTCTGTAAATGCAGCTTCGAGTCACGCTCAGCACGCCCTTCCTCCCATTGCTGCCTCCTTTGCAGCACACGCCCAGGACACACTCCAAGGGCTGGGGGTGGCGGGGTTGTGATCTGATTCATTATAAGTTTAACACAAGTGACCACACTGGCCAGTGGGAAGAGCCAGCATTAGAGGGACGCTCCCAGCATTTAGGCTAACAGGTGTGTTAGGCGTGTGGTGCGGGACCAGGCTGCAGGGCACCCTGGGACAGAAC
>NW_006288604.1:457622-480016 GCF_000327345.1 Myotis davidii
GGGGTGAGAACAAAGGAGGAAGGAGAACTGGCAAAGTATGTTCTCAGAGCAAAGCATGGCCGTGAGCGGGAAGACAGCAGTGGGCCAGGAAGGCTGCTGATGCCACCCCCGGGCAGGGTCCAGCAGAGCCGGGCAGCCCAGCTCCTTCCTGGATTCCAAGTCCCGCCCTGTCTGAGGGGTGGACCAGTCCCTCCTGATGGGCACAGGGAGCCTGTACTGTTTCTTCCAGTTGCACAGGGTCATGGTTCCCTCAGAGGTCGCAGCGAGGACGGTCCCTCCCGGGGGACTGTTGCCCCATCCCGAGGTGGGTGCGACCACTGAAACCTCCCATCTGTGACGGGGTCTGAGCATCACACGCCGAGTGCGATGGGACCAAGTCTCCATCCTCTGGACGAGGGTGCGCCAGGGTGGGAAGAGACAGGGCTCCCGGGGCTCCCCTGCAGGCAGGGCGCAGGGGCTGTGCTTACCTTCGGTGAGAGTTCCTGTTGCTATTTACATGCCCGCGCCCTGTGCAGCCCGGAGTAGGACACTTGAGAACGTTCTCATGCATGGCAAGAACTTGACGGGGAGAGCAGAGAAAACACGTGGCATTAACACACAGCAACGGTCCGGGGACAAGAGGACGCAGTCATTCGAACAAAGTGGCTCGTGTACGACTGACGGGCGGCAGACATTCGTGATGGGCATGGTCAGGGGAACACGTGGGAAGGGGGAGAAGGCTCGTCTGAGGGCATGCAGAGCGGGGTGCGCTGTGTGGGGCTGGAGGTCGGGATGTGAGGATGTCCCCAGCGCGGCCCATCTGCCCCCCCCCCCCCACGTAAGCACTGAGCACCTGATCGCTAGGCAGCAGCACGCAGACCAGACGGTCCCAATACACACCTCTGCCTCAGAAACAGTGTCATGAGGGCATGGCGGCCACGGTGACAGGAACCCCAAGCCTTATTTTTAATGCAATGAATTAAGCGGTGGCTTTCCACCTAGGAATTGAACACTTCATTCTTCTCCAAATGAGTGAACTGGGATAGTCAGTGCTGTGCTGCTGGGCCGGGGGCCAGCGAGGGGACTCGGTTGCCCACTGGGGGCCCGGGAGTGGCCAGTGGTCAGGGGCGTGCTCAGCTACTCGCCATGGCCACGGTCAGGCTGTGGGCACAGCCTTGCTCCTCAGTGGACAGGCCACTGCTCTGGGTGGTGGGGAAGGCAGATAGGGGTGAGAAGTGAGGGTGGGCAGTCAAGAGAAGTGACCCATGTCGCTGGCCCAGCACACTAGGCTACCCCCTCCCGGAGACCACACGGCAGGAACCTGTGGGAGCGTCCCTCTGAGTGAGGTCTGCCTGACGGAGGTGGGTGTGGAAGGCCCCCTAAAAACAGAGTCTGCCCCAGGGAGTTCCATGACTACTTTCTACAAACCTCCTTCCTCCAGAACAGCCTCCCTCTCCCGGAAGCGTGCACAGCGTCTGTGCTGCCGCACAGGGAGCTTATTACTCAGGCCACATCGCACCCCTCACTCTGGACAGTTCCTTAAATCTGGGTTTGCCCCTGCAGTTCTCAGCTGAGTCTGCAGTGATCGATGGGGGGGGGGGGCCTGTGCTGCTCCCTCGGGGGACCTGTCTTCCCGGGACTTGGCCTGCTCCCGGGGCCTCTGCCGGCTCGGAGGAGGCAGCACCCACCTGCCCTCTCCCTGCCTCTGGGTCCTGCTCTGCCGCACGGTCGCCCGCTGTCACTCACTCCTCACTCCTCTCCTGACCTGCTGTCATGTCACACCACTTCCCAGGACACTGCTTCTCTCCAATTAACACCATTTTCCTTCCAAGCTAAAAGCTCTCAATACAGTCTCTTTTGGAGATGCAAGCAGCCTCATGCATGTCCGAAGCTCAGACCTCAAAGTGCCTGCACCTGCGTCTCCTGCTAAGTGGCCACACAGACGCCCACTTGAGAGCGGACCATCTGCCTCTCCTCCTCGGCCACGTCTCTCCTGCTCTTCCCCGCAGTCCTCACGTCCTTCTCCGGACCTTTTCACAGGTGTCCCCTGTGCAGAACACTGTCCTCTCAGCCCGACTCTGCTCTACCTGCCTTTCGCCCTCTGCTGTCTTGCCCTCGGGGCTCCTGTGCACTCTTGCTTTAAGCCTCCTGTCTGGGCCACTCCACTCATTTCTACGCGCACGGCTCAGAGGACAGACCCAGAGCAGCTGCGCGTCTGACCTTCTCCAGCCTCCAGACCTCCCCCCGCAGCCCTCAGGACCGCCAGACCGCACTTCCCATTCCAGAAAACAAATCCAGGCCACTGTCTCCTGCTCCTCAGCTCCCTACACCCATCACTGCTGTCACCACCTGATCGTGCTCGGAGGCACAGTCCCTGCCTTCACCTCAGTCTGCCTGCCCCTCCCATGCGCCCTCCTCCGGCCCTGCCAGCCTGCCCGCCTCCTGTGCCTCTGCTGCCTCCTCCAGCCGGGCTCCTGTGTGGATGGCTCCAGCAGCGGGCAGAGAATGTGTGGTTCTCTCTCTCACAGACAGGCTGAGCGGGACAGCAGTGAGGCCTGAGGTCCCAGGGAAGGCCTCCCCCCTGGTGTCTGGGGCATGTCCGCAGCTGCTGCGGAGCCTGTCCCTAGAGGTCATGCCTGCCCTGTGGGGGCTCCTGGAGGACAGAGCGGGGTCTCGTTCAGTGGGGTGGCCTCTGCTCCTCACACAATGTGTTGCAAACTAGGGCGACAGACCACTGTATGGAGTCCACCTGGAGTGCGACTGTTTCCACGTCATGCTGTTCTAAGGAATGATACGAGTCCATGTGGGAAGGGATCGGTGGGCCAGCGCCAGAGCTGAGCCCCACTGTGCCGGGCACAGGTGTGACAGGCGTGGCCTTCATCTGCGCTGTCAGCACACGGCCCGTGTCTGCTCCATTTGGGCTCTCCCGGGAGCGTGTGGAGTCAGGAGGACTGTCAGCCCTGAGGAGAAGCCCATCCTCTGCTCTGAAGGTGAAAATGTGGGCCCGACCGAGAAACGGCGCCAAGTGGCTATTTCTCTTAAGGCCCGAGGGCTTCGCCCTAACGCTTCTTGTGCAGATGAGGAAAACCACGTGCAGAGCGTGTGCCGTGCTCCAGGTCGCGGGCTGGTTAGGACGAGGCTGCTCAGACCAGGTCTCGGGACTCGGGGGGGTGTGGACCCGGATCTTGCTCAGGCGTCTACCCAGCGGCTCGCACCTGCTCACGCTGGTTTGAAAAGCACGAGTGTCTTCCACGCGCCAGGCCTGTGCTGACTGGAAGGAGGGACGCATGTGCGCCGAGGTTTCCTCATCTGAAAAGCCGCTGGCACTGCCTGCGGGCTGCGTGCACGGTGGCCCGGCTGGGGGTAAGCTGCTGCGGCCACATGCTGTCTCCCTGCTCATGTAACACACGGGCAGCGCGGTCCCCACTCCTGCTCTCGTCTGCTGACAGGGCACGTGCAGGAAACGGGCTTATTTTCAGCAGCCGTCCGAAAACAGTCCCATCCCTTCTAAAATACCTCCCCTGAACAGGCCCCGCTAAGCCTGTCCTGAGCCTCAGCTCCTGGGAACTTCTCCGGGTTCTGCCAGATGGGCCTCAAGTATCCCAAAGTCAGCCACTGAATGGGACCAGCCTCAGAAGTCCCTGCAAACAGTCAGCTGATCGTCTGGTCCCATCTCCAGCCAAGTGACTCCACTTTCCTCACTAGAAACTGTGTCTCAGACAATGAGGAAGATCCTGAGACTCACGATCAGGGTCTTAGACTCAAAGGTCATTTCTGAAAATGTGCCAGTTCCCTGTGCAATCAGTTCTAATGGTTTTTAGCCGGGCCGGCGTGGCTCAGTGGTTGAGTGTCGACCTATGAACCAGGAGGTCACGGTTTGATTCCTGGTCAGGGCACAGGCCTGGGTTGTGGGCTCGATCCCTAGTGTGGCGTGTGTGGGAGGCAACTGATCCATGATTCTCTCATCATTGATGTTTCTATCTCTCTCTCCCTTTCCCTTTCTCTCGGAAATCAATACAAATATATTAAAAAATAAAATAGTTGGAATACTTCATGTGCTGTGAGAAAGATAAAAATGTATACATTGGTTCAGTTCTAAAGAAAATTTAGTTGTTTTAAAAAATTTATTGCATATTCTCAGAACCTAACTGATTAAAATAAACGTGTGGGAGCAAAACCCACCTGCCGTAACCCTCCTCACTTAAGATTTTATTGTGTGGGAATGGTGGGGCAACTATGACATGAAACAGACTTTTGGAATAAAATGCAATAAAATACAAATAGAAATACTGATGGACATTTACACATACTGGGTCCAGATAAGGGGTTTCCTCAAGGCTCCCACAGCTTCAAGCTGGGAGGGATGTGGGACCATCTGCACTCAGCTCTGCGCTGCTGAGGAGTCTGCCTGAGGCTGCGGAGCAGGTCAGAGCGAGCTGCGCCCTGGAGGCCAGGCCTGCTTGGGGGCAGAGGAAGCCGGGTCCGGGCTCCATCCTAGGGCCAGTCCCGCAGGAAGGACACGAGGACATGCTGCCCGTGGAGGGTGAGCTCTAGAGCCTGCTGGCCCGTGTGCACTTGCACTGGGGCTGCCCGTCAGGACAGATGGAAATGACAGAGGCAAGAGAGATGACAGAAGGGCCGTCGGTGTGTGCGGGATCGTGAGGCAGACTTACTTTCCGGAGGGACCCTATCTTTGTGCGGGCATCCGGACAGGCTGCGGTGATGCGGGTACAGCCCAGTTACGTGGCCAGTTCCATCGCACCCTGGGGTTGGACACTTGCTCTCTTTCTTTTCTGCTCTCGAGGGATCTAAAAGCGACAACAGGTGTCAAGAGAGTGAATCCTTTACCCACTGACGACAATGTGCTCACTTCACACTCTGAAGAGACCTTGATGAGTAAAGAGACAAAGCAGTGGCAGGGAGACGCCGTGGCACCGGGCTTTGGCGTAGGTCTTTGGCTTGGCGTGATTTCTGACCTTAAACAGTGTAATCATGAGTCACACAATATCTTGCTTTCTGTGAAAAAGAAGACAAGACTATCCCTACTGCACTCTTGTTTCCCGTGTGTTACATGATAAGCTCACAGAAACCAACGGAATGAGACAGTGACCTTCTCAGAGAACAAAGCCACCCCATGGCGGTTGCGCAATTGCTGTGAAATTCAACCGTGGTCCTGCCATCCAGACACCCTTTGGCAGATGGCCTTCTTGTGGAGTGTCTGATTGTAGACAACACAAGGGACAGGTTTGCTGGTGTTGAAATTGCTAGGTAGCACGTCAATTTAGAGATTTTCTGAAAATAAGCTGAACTCTCAGAAGGCACTGCAAGCACATGACCCAGAGGCGGGACCCCCCTGACGGGCGTGCACTCGGAGCTGCCCCAGCGCGGCCGCGGGCACCGGTGGCTCCTCTGAGTGCACGGGACTGAGGAGGCCCCGGGATGGACGCGTGCACGCAGGTCAGCGGCTCTGCAGCTGCTGGGGGAGGAGCCCGAGGCAGAAACACAGCCATACTGCTCACATGTACTTCTATGCCCAGAGGGACCCAGTGCATGAACATGCAGAAACAACTCCAGAAATAGTCTACACAGCGCCGTGAGTGTGCAGAACATTGTTTCTGAAAACCACCTGCACAGATTATCAACAGACAGTGAGCCCTAGGACCTGGTCCAGGGGTCCAGTGCTTTTATATTGGTACTAGAGGCCTGGTGCAGGAATTCGTGCACAGGTGGCCTGGCCAGTGATCGGGGACAATCAGGGTTGTCTCACCCAGTCCCAATCAGGGCCGATCAAGGCTGGCCGGCTGGTCAGGGGGGAGGACTGTGGGAGTGCACTGACCACCAGGGGGCATCTCCTGCATTGAGCATCTGTCCCCTGGTGGTCAGTGTGTGTCATAGCTACTGGCTGGTCATCAGGTCATAAAGGTTGTTTAGGCTTTTAGATATGTAGACTAGAGGCCCGATGCATGAAATTCATGTAAGAGTAGGCCTTCCTTCCCCCAGCTGTCGGCACCAGCTTCTGTCTGGCACTCAGGACCCGGGCTTCTCTCTGTCCACTGGAAGGCCCCCGGGACCCAGGCTTTCCTTGCAGCCCCAGCTTCGTCAGGAAGGTCATCCGGAAGGACATCTGGTCTAATTAGCATATTATGCTGTTATTACTATAGATTTTATTAATCAAGCCAATCATGACTGTGGGAAACATGTTTTACTTTTGGTAAAGTATTCATTTTATATAAAGAAAAAAGCCTGGCTTAACGTTTTTAAAAGCCTTAAGGACTTTTCCTTGAGTCTTTCATGTAAAGGGAAATAGACGAAGGGCTCGCAGGGACAACTACACCCTTTGTTTCTATAAAAGACCCTTGACTGGTAAGCTAGGGCACTGCCCTATGGAACGTGGCTCTTCCAGGTCTGCAGTCTCTAAAACCAGCGCTGATGTTGGCGAGTCCTAGATATGCTGTCTGCTGCTTCCTGACCTACTGGGGATCGTAGTCACTGGAAACAAATCTAAAAACAGGCTATTGTGATGTCAGCGTTGAGATGTCATGCTGGAGTGTCTCCTACATGCAACCCCGAAGCCTAGCGTTTCACTGCCTTGCAAGCAGTTTCATAATAACATCGGTATACATTAATTAATGGAAATACCAAGCACACAGGGACAGTTTCATAGGAAAATGTTAAGGTCATAACCTAGATATAAATGACTTTAAAGGACAAAATGCAACTTTTAACTATTATTAATAATTAAGTGTCTCTTTTTCATCAGGACACTTAAGATTTCCTAACAAATCATTCTGATTTGTATTCTGAAGTCAAGATCAGATGTGTGGGCACAGTGTGGCTCAGACGGCCTCAGGTGCTGGAAGACACCGGGCATAATCTCCTCTCGATGTGTGAGCCGGGCTGGGGCTGCCACTCGCCTTCACCACTACGCCCCCTGCTTTCTTAGTTCTTGCAATCCCAATTCATCTCGAAGGCAAACACTGGAGCAAAACAACCCAGCAAGCAAACAGACCAATAATTCAACAGCAAACCTCGAAGCAATACCCAAAAGACTCGAGTGCTGGCTCAGCTTGCTCCTACACCCGTCCAGTGAGGCTTAGGAAGCAGATAAAGGCGTTTCCGGATGAACCTCTTTTGTTTTAGCTCAGGATTCTGGAAAGGTTCCTGGTTTATCATTTACATCATTTTGAGAAGATTGCGTCTAAATGAGAATGGCACGCACGTTCCCTTTATCTTTAATAAAATAGCAGAGGAGCCAAGAACAGACTGGACACTCTGGCCGTGCTGGTGAGAAGCTATCTCTTTAAACAGGGCACTCATCTCTTTGCCCGCTCTGGGTCCTTGCCTGGCTACACTAATTTGGCTCTGACAAAACTGTGGCAACTTCACAAGAAACTGGGACAGTGGGGAACACAATGACTGAGGAAGAAGATCTGGAACAGCTGGGCAGAGGCAGGGTCCGTGCCCTCCAGCTCATCTGGAAAGCCCAAGTCCCAGCCCTCCCTGCTCCCGGGGAAAAGCATATCTCAGCGCTGCTGTCCATGCCCACTCCATCCCCACTGGTTTAGGGGAAGCAAGCCACTGGAATTCCATTTCTTACAAAAAACAAAAACCATACAAAGCAACCATAACAAAACAAAACGAATCCATATCTACAGGAAACTCTGGGCTTAAAGGAGCCACGGAAACCAGAGGAGGGATGCCCCAAGGGCCCACGGCTCCGTGTGGAGCCCACCACAGTCCACTCTGCAGACGTCTAGGTCAGAACCTAGCGCGTGGCCACCTGAGCAAGCCCATGGCAGAGACACTATTTCTTCCTAAAAATGTTGAGACGATGCTCAAACATCTAACACACCATTTCTAACGGACTCCACTACAGGCACAACGTACATGCGACGTCTTGGTCTTGACAGCACCAAAGCCAGGCCAAGGCTCCGCTGAGCGACGCTCTGTGGCCTGAGCACAACCCCTTCCTCACGTCCACACCTGCCAAGGCTCTGCCTGCACCCGCATGACTGAGTCGATACCGGGCTCGACTCAGGTCAGGAGCCGCAGGCCTCTGGCTCAGGCCGTGCCCAGGGGACCTGGGTAGTGCTGGCCACGTGCTGTGGGGCTTACGTGCACATTGAGAGGAGAATACACATGATGTCACAGCAGAAAAAGCAGGTTTTCCTATCCTTTGGAGTTTACAGAGCAACTGATTTTCAAACCAAATTCCTGAACCTCACCGTCAGCTCCCCGGGGAGGATCTGTGTTTATAAGGCATCGAAGAGCAGATAACACAGAGGATCTTGTTTGGTGCTCATCTGGAGGGACTTAGGAATCACCAATTTTATTCTTTAAATGGCTTCCTGAGTTTTAAGTGTCTGTAACTGAAACCTGCAGTGCCCAAGGTCTACTCGAGGTTGTTATAACCTGCCTCCTTCTGAAAGGGGACACAGCGGTTATTCCGAACATGAAGTCAATTGCTCAGGCTGGAATATACATATTAAACACAGTGACTAATATGCATGTAATTAAACATAGGGATGTATGCAAATATGTGCTCATATACCTCATCAACACAAACCCATGAGCACTTCCACACTGGGAGGCTCTGCCTGTTTTAAGATAAAGTAACCCCACAGCTGCTTCCACACTGAACCGGATCAGTGAGGGGAGTGACTCTATGAGGAAACTGCTATTGCTCTCAGCCTGGGACACACACGCCCTGCACAGCCAATGGCTCCAGCCGCCAAGCACGTACGATAATTAATGTGCAGTGCCTGCCCTTGTCTTATGTTATCGTCCTTCTGTTACTGTTCAATTTCTCTCAGGGATGTTTTCTGTGGGGGAGGTTTTACCGGTAACTGTCATTCGATGATAATCTTATAAATCGTGATGCTTAGAAGATGCACGTTCTCCCCGACTGACTGCTGCACAGACCCTTGCCACTCAGACTGTGGCCGTGTTTAAGGTCACAGCTCATCCTGACAGCTCCCACCTGTGCATCAAGGCATTGCCTCTTCCATGAAACAGCCTGTCCGTCATCTGCTCTGCTAGTGACACTGAGCTGCGCTGTGTATTTCTCAGACATGGTATCTGCTCTGCAGAACTATAATCACAATCTATAACCCGGGAATCGGCCCTAGGAAGTGTGCATCAGAGACACAATTTACCGGATGCACACTTAATTGTGGCCACACTGACATCTTTGACTCAGGCTCACGCGTTCATGAGGAACTCACGTAGGTAGAAATATTACCTTTACCATAGTATGGCTTTTTGACATGGCTGTCACTGGGTTTGGGCTTCCTCTCCTCCCCGGGCAGCGGTCGTGGCGACTGCTCCTCATACGACCTCATACTGTCCCGCCTGCCGGCCTCCATGGCCATCTTCTCCCGCATGGCTTTCGCCCTCTCTGTTTCCAAAGCGATGGCTTTCTCCAGGAGGGTCAGGTTGCCCTTGGTCATGTCGAACACCTCCTCGGACCTGTCGGAGGTGACGGAGGCCGTGTCGTCATCCCTCTCGTGGTACCCGTCCTCCTTTGCGCAGCTGGAGAAAGTCCGCGACCTGGGGCTCAGCTGCTCCTCGAGCCTCATCAGGTTCATCATGTCTGAGTAGCTCCTGTCCGGCGTCCTGCCCGCGAAGTCATCCTCTGGCCGTAGGTGCGGGCGGCCGCCGAGGCTGGGCTGCGGGTTCCTGTCCTGCGGGCTGGTCTCGCTCAGCTTGCGGGCCAGGTCGAAGCACTGGTTACGCAGGCACTCCAGGCTGCTCAGACACACCTCCTCATCGCTCTCCTCCACCAGCTTCTCACCCAGCCCGTTGTTCAGGGGCTTTCCCAGCATCACGTAGCTCATGTTCCGACTGTCCTGCTGGGACATGGTGTCCGCATAGTTCCTGTCGTTCATGTTCTCTGCCAGCACCACACCATGTCCTTGTGCTAGTAATTTCAGGGAGTCCACCGTTTCCCTAACGACATCACTGTCTAAGTCTAGACTCAACTCGCCTTTCCGACCCAAGTTCTCATTTTTGTCACTATCGTCCTCCAGACTATTGGAGGTGTTGCTGTTCATCTCGGACTCCGTGCGGGCCCGGTATGCTGCGTCCTCGGCAATCTTGCCAAGATTCAACAAGGACTTGGCCACCAGCTCATCATAGTTATCATACTCATCATTATTATTATCATCCTTTTCTGTGTCTTGCATTATGCGACTACTGTGACAGTTCATTTGATGGTCTTCTGCAAAGAAAGTAAAAAAAAGGACAAAAAAAGAACAGAAAAGAAAGAAGTGGAGGCTGGAATGTGAAGTTTAGCGGCAACAGCATGGACAGCAAGCTAACTGCAGTCAACTCTACACACCACACAGCCCTGAGGTCCCGCTGCGTGTCGACACGGCGAGACAGACTGCTCGACGGGAGCAGTTCAAAACACTTAACATTCACTATTGACTTCCTTCATTAATCTTAAAATAAACAATTTAAAAATATTAATTTTTCATTGCACCTAAATTTTGAGAATGACTTTTCTTTAAGAAATATATTTTATTGATTTTCTACAGACAGGAAGGGAGAGGAAGTGAGAGTTAGAAACATCGATGAGTGAGAAACATTGATCAGCTGCCTCCTGCACACTCCCCACTGGGGATGTGCCCGCAACCAAGGTACATGCCCTTGAGTGGAATCGAACCTGGGACCCTTCAGTCTGCAGGCTGACGCTCTATCCACTGAGCCAAACTAGTTAGGGCAAGAATGACTTTTCTTTATCGGCTTTATGTACTTGCAGCCCAAACCAGATATGCCACAGTTACACTCATCATGGGCTTTGTGAGAGTCCGTGAGCATCCCTGGTGTCAGCGCATAAACACACGTGTGCGGCGGGTGCTTTCGAAGGGTTTGCTTCCCAGTGGTGCCCAGGTGGCGCGAGGAAAGCCGGGTCCTGAGGACTCACACAGAGGACACACCTACTCTGTGCTGGGGTCAGAAGCACAGGTCTGGGCCGAGTGAAGAGCTATTCTGACCGTGGCACCTGGGAGGTAACTTATCGGAAGGCACATGAAGCAGCAGGAAGGCCACAGTAAGAGTCAGAAACAAAATCTGATGAACTGGAAATCCTGTACAAGTACCTCAGTGGGCGTGGAGGGAGGAGGTTCGCCTGTGAAGAGCAGGACGGAGGGGAGCTGGTGCCGTGGAACGACACCCAGCACCGCCTTTGCCTGACCCGCGGCACTGCCAGTCACCTCTCATGGCCTCGGGAGAAGCTGGGTGAGCCGGTAGAAATAATGTGTGACTGTCACATCCAGTCTCAAAAAAGTATTTAGGAAAACTGTTGTAGAAAAAAGACCACGTTAAAAACGACAAACTGCTACGTTCCATCTGGAGTGCGTCCTGTCTGACACGGACAGGCCACCTGGATGCACCCCTTTCCACGCTGCGCAGCCGCTCTGTGCACACCGTGGACACGGGCGGCAGTCAAGGCCTTCTTACCTGGGCCCCGCCCGCCCCTGAGACTGGGTATGGGAGCTGCTCTGTCACACCTACTGTTTCTATGATTAAAAAGCCAGACTGAGAAGATGGTGGGACGTTCACTAGTGAGCTGACGGAAGGAGGGGCGCCGGCCGCAGGCTCCCCTGTGCCCAGGACGTTCTCCATGGGCTCCTGCCATTCCCTCAGGAAGGCCTTCTTTGGGAGCAGATTTGTTCTTCGACGCATTAATAAGAGAAAACATCTCTCTAGCCCACACACTTAAACATCTAACACATCCGTCTAAACATCAGCAAATCAAATTTGCCACGCATTAGTCATAGAGCATCACCAACTGTCTGCCGCAAAAGCGGTCCCTCTCCTGGCTCATTCCTACCAAGCATCTCCCCAAGGATAGGACATATGCAGTCCCAACGGGTGGCAGGAGGGAGGAACCCCAACCACAGACGCCCCTGGCCCAGGGCTCACGCTGTTAAGAATCGTAGGCCACCTGTCCTAGTGAAGTTCTGAAGTATCAGCCCTGTTCCCTCTTGGTGTGTGCACTCTGAGTTCACACTCATGGGCTTTGACCAGAGGAGCGGCGTCAGGACGGCCGGCACATGGCCGCCCCACGATGGTAACGGGACCTTGTAGCCAGTGCCAGCCACTGACCCCACGGAGAACCGGCCATGAGCAGAACAAGAGAACCACGTGCCATTCTGAAGCACCTGATCGCCTGGTCAAAGAAGACATCAGTCAGAGAAGGTTGACGACTTCCATGATGCTTCTCTCAGCGTGCTCTCGGGAAACACATCCTATCACCCTAAAAAGCTTGGAAAGAAGAAAACCCACGGGAACAGTGAGAAAGACGAGAGAACACCTGTGTCATGTCCTCGCTCTCCCTACCCCACAGGGAGGGCTGCCCCTGGAGCATGGCAGCGGTCACACTGAACTCATGACCTCCCTGCCAACCCCACTGGGAACGTGACTGGTGGATTCACATCCCAGGAGTAGCTGCAGCCCATCTGTCCCCAGAAGGGGGTGGTTTCTGCTGCTGTCTCTGGGCCTCCCAGCAGCTCCCCCGTCATCACAAGGCTGAGGACCATGTCCCCCTGTTGATGGTCAGACCTACTCACCCCCACCCACTCATAAGTCACCTTCCCCAGCGCACCGATGAGTGAACCCGGTCCAGGAAAACGCGCTGGGGGCCGACACCCACTGTCATGGCGGGGCCTGCTCTGTGGCACGGCGGAGGGAAGCTGCTGGCTCCCATGGGGCTCTCCGTGTGCCGGTGTGGACCCCCCTCCATGTGCCAGCGTGGACCTCCCGCCATGTGCTGGTGTGGACCCCCCTCCGTGTGCCGGTGTGGGCCCCCTCCGTGTGCCGGTGTGGGTCCCCCTCCGTGTGCCGGTGTGGGTCCCCCTCCGTGTGCCGGTGTGGACCCCCCTCCGTGTGCCGGTGTGGGACCCTCCTCTCTCCTGCCCCGAGGAGAGCTGGGTGTCAACGTCCTACCTCCTGTCTCAGGAAGATCTATGGCCGTGAGGTCAAACCTCCCACATTCGGAGGCAGGAGAATTCTGTCTGATGGGGTCAAAAGAATGTGTGAGAAATTATTACAAATATTTAAAGAGATCAGCTTCTCCATTTTAAATGTTGTTGATTTTATAAGCTAAAACACAAACAGAAGGAAAGGCAACAGTTTTCACAAGGGCCCTAAGTTGCATGATAACTTGTAATGAAGAAACTGTAAGTTATGTTTCTTTCTTAAACTCTATTCATTAGGGTTCTAAGTGAATGAGAAGTGAATGAATGACATTTCATTGACTCACTAAGTTTTGGGCATCTGTGAACTGGATGGCCTGGTAGGTACCCAGCTTTTCTAAACTCGGGGACTTACAAACAAAAAGGTCCTTATATCTTCACCCACAGCAACGAGCTGTTCCTAGTCCACACACCTGAGACAGACCGAGACATGCCAACCAACTGTATCTCTCTCCCTCCCCTCCTTCCCACCCACACACGCAGGCACACCCATACATACACACGCACGCAGGCGCGCACACACACATGCAGACACACACATACATACACGTGCGCACAGGCATACACATACATACACACATACACAGGCAGGTACACACACGCACGCAGGCACACACACATACACACACACACGCAGGCACACACACACATACACACGCACGCAGAGATCAGGGAGTTTCTAAATTACCTGGTCTGCCCTGAGCATCTCCGGCCCAGCAGAGGGACACAGTCTGTGACAGTCTGGGTCCTTCGGTTTACACGGCCTGAGCGATATGGCTGCCCCATCAGATGTGTCTGATTGGGAGGGAACTCGGGGACCTGGGACCCTGCTCTCCATTTCCAGTCGCTGTATGTCATCCCCGTCATATAGGAAAGAATCTCATCTGTCTCCAAAGGCCCTTCAAAAACACGACACTGTCTGTGGTGACACAGTCGACCAGTCTGCAGTGTCCGGGAGCTTTTGTTTTCCTGTTCAACTCGCATCTGCCAGCCTCCACCGGGGCTCACGCCCCAGCTCTGCCCTCAGCGGAGAGCACAGCACATGTCCCTGTGCGCAGTCCTCTTGCCTGCTCGGCTCTGTGCTTCTCTGGGGCCGGTCCCCAGGGAACGCAGAGCACTGTGGGGACAGAGAAAGGCATCCCGTCTTTCTGAGATGAGCTGCAATGATGCTCTGCATCCTTCCCAGGGATGCAGCCTTAACACACGTCAGATGTTTGCTGCACAGACCACGGCCTCACAGGGAGCTGGAGCGTGTGCATGGCGGGCGGCCCGCGCCGCAGCCCCACTACATGCTGCTCACCGCTCTGAGCCGCTCACCTCTCAAGAGCATTCGTCTGGAGGGCGACTTCCCTAAGCTCTGGAACAAAACAGGAGGTGACTGAAGGGAAGTGTTACCGTCCTTAGTTTGGAAGCCAAAGTGAGGTCCCAGAGAGTCAGGGGCTCGCCCAAGACAAGGGCCCGAGCAGCACGGGAGACTCCCCTCGCCCTGGGCTTTAAACTGAACGCTGACCCACTAGCATCTGGAGTGAAAACCAAACGAACAGAACAAGGCCAATAACCGGGTACTTCCTTCACACAGACCTTAAAAACAAATGAAGCAACCACACCAGACTTCGTCTCCTACGCCTTTGATTTCTTGTTATAGAGAAAAGATCTCCCCCAGTATTCTAGCCTGCTCCTTGCATCTTGAATGTACATGACATTATAGTCTCAGCAAGCTTTCTGGCTTGTATCAGTGTCTGACGATTCATAAAATATAAGATATAATTATATTTTGTAATTATACAATGTTAGTTTGCATGAAGGAAGTTTTTTTTAAATCACAGATTGATATCTAGAAATGTCTAATTCTGCCTTTACTCAATTAGAAGTCATACAGCCATACACTTCACCACATCCACATGCTAAACTCCCTAAAACCACGCCTTTATGGGTGTAGGGAGAGATTAACGTTAAGATATAAAACAGGGGTCCTCAAACTATGGCCCGCGGACCACACGTGGCCGCCGAAAACATTTATCCGGCCCGCCGGGTGTATTTGCCGCCGCCGTGTGCATAGGGATTTGTTCATAGTTTTTCTTAAACTATAGTCCGGCCCTCCAACGGTCTGAAGGACAGTGAACTGGCCCCGTTTAAAGTCTGAGGACCCTGATATATAAAATCATGAGATCGTTTCTCCCAACTGTGCCCCCGGCCCTCGCAGTGGAAACCCTGCACAGGAACCAGCATCTTTGTTTCCGCCGGGTCTCAGGCCCACCGCCTTGGAGCCAACTCAGCACAGGCTGGCGGCTCATCCTGACGGCCGTCTGTCTGCATCTCAACAGCCCCTTCCTCAGGGACGTGCCCCGGAGAACCTGGGGAGGATGAGCGGCTCATCCACACGAGAACAACACCTGCAAGGGGGCCGGCCTCACCACCTTCATCCGGTCACTGTCTGACGGAAAGGCAAGCCCAGCGACTGCAAATCCTCAGGACACTTCAATCACCTGGGCCAGGGCATCGTCCTGCTAGAAAGAAAACGTGTCCCGGAAATTTAGCAATTTTTTAAAAGAATTTGTTTCTGTGAGGAGAAATTTATACAGGGGGGATTTTGTCTTGAATTTGTTTGACTTACTGCAGAGAGGAAACGGCCCATTAGCAGGACTCCTGTGCAGGACCGTCTTGTGGGCAGTGAGGACAGCCAGGCCCAGCGGGACAGGCTCTGTTCAGAGCTTCTGAAGATGGCCGCGGGGGAGGGGAGGGCGCGGGACACTGGGTAACGGACACGCTGCGGAGGCCACACCCCACATTCCCGTCCTGACCACTCAGCTTGCTCTGCTGTGCCCAGTGCAACCCTGTCCTACTTTCAAAAGGTTCTCAGCATGACTATCTGCACCCCCCTCCACTGCCCCTCGGACGTGAGCTCCTGGGCCGGCGCCACACATCGTAGGTCCCCGCACCCCGAGAACGCGCGGAGGCCTCCAGTCCCACCCGTCTGACCCAGGGGTCACGTGCACGTCCTGCAAAGCCAACTGTCTGAGACGCCCGAGCTTCAGGAGAGAAGGGTGCCCACGTCTGCACGTGTGCCAGAAACGACCCAGTGTGGTGGGGGCGGCAACAAGAGTGCGCTCAGCCTGCACAGTCACCCTGTTCTTCCTCCTGGGCTCTCTCCTGTGGGAGGTGCGGGGTGACTCCTAAGGTACACACGTGTGCACATGTTATTTAAGGTGCTGTCTTTTCAGTGGGCTGAGAATGAAAGTAAACCGTAACTTACTAGGCATTAAGTAGCCACTTAACCGGTATCTCTCAAATCACAAGAATCCAAAATCTGCTATTAGAAAAGTCTGGGACCCCTGAGTAGTAACTTTCTTATCTTCAGGATGCCCAGGAAACTTCTATTTAATAAATGCACACTCAGACCATTAAAATGTTCTGAAAATAAAATTTTCCATGCAAAAAAACAGCCTATGATATGCCAACTGGACAATTAATATCACTTAATTAATTAAATGTGAACTTAGTGTAACCTGATCACTGAGACAGCCCTCCCTCTCATTCTTAGGAGAGAAAGTGATGAAAAGCACCTGAGCTCGGCCGTGAGGGAACCACGGCCTGGACCCAGCACTCACCGAGCACAACCTCCGCCTCCGACCTTAGTGTCTGACGAGGCCCCCGACAGGGACGCCGCTTCTCCCCGCCTGCCTCCTGCTGCGCCCACTCAGACGGTCATTACCAGCAGCATCTTGTTCATTGTGGCTGCAATGCTGGAGGGCCCTTGGGATAAAAATAAATACCCCTCCGGCGTTGTAACGGGCGTCCTTCTATATCTGTGGGCTGCTAGTGTCGTCAACTGTTGGTTTGTATATACTTGTTTTACTTAAACCTGTCAATAAACTCCACATCTCAACATATAACCGAGGGGAAAATGCCACACAGATGACAAGCAACAGCAGCCTGTTGGTAGGGACAATGAGACGTGACCGCCACTGGGCCCTGCGGCCCCACCGGATGCCGGGTTCCTGCCAGGGGACCACCTGCTGTGTGTGGACGGCGTGGCGCCAGCCCTTCACACGGTCCGGTCCGGAGGCTCCTCCCGCTGCAGGACGGCTCTGCTGCTCTGCCGACACAGGCTGCTGCCTGCGCTGCTGTTGCTAAGCAAAAGGCACAGTGGCCTTGGAGGCCGGGCTGTAAGGGTCACCACGAGTGTAACCAAGGAACTAAGAGATCGACGTCGAGGCGGCGCCCAGACCCCTGGTTGTTACAGGCAAATGCCTGCTGTCTGCCCAGCGCGCAGGAGAGGACGCAGCACCCACAGAGGCCCTGCAAGCCCCGCACCTCGCACTGGACATGCTGCCCCCGCAGCAGTCCCACCTGCCGACAGTGATTCTGGCGCCGAGTGGAGCAGTTGGGTAAAACAGCAATTTGGTAAGTGAGGCTATCAAAACAGGAGAGTGACAGCTATCTGCCTTTCAAAGCCTTATTTTACTGAATGAGACAGAGCTTGGGGGGTGAGCATCTAAAACGAGTGTTCTACCAACACAGCTGTCCAGGCCCCTTGGTCCAGGGTCCTCCGGAAGGTTCTGACCCTGGGGTTTATGAAATAGCTGGAGTGCCATCCCCTGGAATAGCTCCACGTGGCAGTGGCTAAGTGGGGTCTTGGATCACCTGCTGGTGGGGCTCCCCCAGGGGACACTGCTCCCCACAACAGAGAAGGCAGGGGAACCCGTCTCAGGAACCAGGTTCTGCAGTGATTTCTTCGAGGGGCTGGGGGTACCTTCCTTGGACTAGAAATCAAGCGAGACTTGGGGCCCCTGCAGAGCCCTGGCAGCCACAGGGCCATGGGAGGTGCCCCAAGCCATCCCGTGATCGGAACGTTCCGGGAATGTGGGGCTGCAGGGGCGGCATCTGAAAGGGAGGCTGCGATCACTCTGCAAGGAGGCCGGGAGCGGGATTCTCACCACAGCAGCACGTAGTCACCTCGCAACACCTTCCACCACCGAGCCTCCCTTAGTCGTTCCTGGCAAATCCCTCAACGCTGATGCCATAGATTATTCTAGAAGGTGCTTACCTGGAGATCAGGATGCACAGCTTGAATTCTGAAACCAGGAACCAGAAACTGATTACTTATCTCTGAAGGAACCCACATCCCAGTAAGCTTCAGGTGCCAGCCCCATCCCTGCTGAGCGCTGGCCCTGCCTGCTCACGGTGCTGCCACAGCCATCGTCCTGCCCATGTGCTGGTTCTCTAAAGAAAGGCATTGGTTTTGATTTGCTCTCCGACTTTAAACAGTGATGCTCTGAGTCAGAATAAAAAGCCCTACACAGTCCCATTGCAAAGCCATTTCAATAATGCTGACTGCTCTTTCAAAATGAGTCTGTTTTGTACCTTAAAAGTCGATTATTTAAAATACTAGAGATTATTTAAATACCATTCATGCACTGGGGGTGGGGGCCCCCAGCCCGGCCTATGCCCTCTTGTAGTCTGGGACCCCTTGGTGGACATCCCCCTGAGGGGTCCTTAGCGCTGCCGTGGAAGGGGGAGAGGCTCCCGCCACCACTGCTGTGCTCGCCAGCCCTGAGCCCTGCTTCTGGTTGAGTGGCGCTCCCCCTGTGGGAGCGTAATGACCACCAGGGGGCAGCTGCTGCATCGAGTGTCTGCCCCCTCGTGGTCAGTGCACATAGCAAGTGGTATTCTGCCGTTTGGTCAATTTGCATATTGGGGTTTTATTATATAAGATGACCCAGTCCAGCCAGCATGGCTCAGTGGTTGAGCAATGACCTATGAACCAGGAGGTGACAGTTTGATTCCCTGTCAGGGCACATGCCCAGGTTGTAGGCTCGATCCCCAGTGGGGGTGTGCAGGGGGCAGCCAATCAGGGTTTCTCTCTCATCACTGATGTTTCTATCTCTCTCCCTCTCCTTTCCTCTCTGAAATCAACAAAAATATATTAAAAAAATAAAATATGACCCTAAGTCAACTACAACTGGAAGTTTCATTCCAGCAGACGGAGAGCAGCACCTGAGATCTGGTGGGGGGACCCTTGGTGCAATGATGCACATGCAACTCTCCCACACGGATCGTCGCACACAGACACCACGACTCCCAGCATAATGACCCTGCTGCCCAAACAGCATGAGGATCCAAAGGGCATAGTCCACCACCGTAGTAACGGGCCACGGTCAATGACAAATCATTAGTCCGCCCCAACAACTCATGATTTCATGCCAACCACACATTTCAAATAGCGCCCAGAGGAACTTGCCAAATTGGTCTGTTCTCCAACTCTCCCCTTTTTATTGCAGAGCTACTGCTTCTCCCTGAGACCGAAATGGCCCTGTTGTCTCTGTAATGACAATGTTGTCTCTTTAGGCCTGGGACGCGTCCATCCACCGAGTGCTCTGTCCCCCAAGCAGGCGTCTCCACCCCACGCTCCGCACGATCACAGTGGAACTCTGATTCATGAAATGTGTGTGTACGTGCACATGCAGGTGTGTCCATACACCTCTAAACAGGAGTGGCAAATCGTCTTCATAAGGGCTGTCGGCCACTGTAAGAAGCTGGACTGTTTCATGAAGTTCAGGTTTCCTGAAATGAACTGCTGTGACTCCAAAGGATCAACAACCGACTCACCCCTGATCTAGAGGCTCACTCACCCCTTGGCTCACCCCTGATCTAGACACTCGCTCACCCCTGATCTAGACACTCGCTCGCCCCTGATCTAGACACTCGCTCACCCCCTGGCTCACCCCTGATCTAGACACTCGCTCGCCCCTGATCTAGAGACTCGCTCACCCCTGATCTAGACACTTGCTCACCCCTTGGCTCACCCCTGATCTAAATGCTCATCCCAACTCGGTTTCCTGAACGGCTTTAAGCCCGATGAAGAAGCGTGAAGAAAAAATATTCCCTTCGTTCTGAAAGAGGTTTTGGCATTTCTCTGAGGGAAATTACAGAAAACTGGAGACAGAGCAGAGCCACCCTGAACACACTGCCCCAGACATACACACCGCCCTGGAAAGGGGGCTCCCACGGTATGTCCCCCACAGCGCCGGCACTTCAGAGCAGAAACCCTCTCCGCATGGGCTCAGATGACGGCTCCATTCATTCCTCTGTCCCAACAGGACAGGCACTAAAGAAAGGCCCTGGCAATTGACAGGTGAGACTACTACCCCGTCGCAGCTCCACTGGCCCCACAGCGCCCACCCCAGGAGGCACGTGGACTAAGCACCCAACAGCCCTATTTTAGCCAATAACAGCACCTCTTGGTACAGCCTCCGAGCATTTGCCAAATGAGCGACCAGGTGTGGAACGTCACTTTCTGGATACAGTGCTGAGCTCATCAAATGTGTACACTGAGGATCTCAGCCAGCTTTTGTGACCCCCAAGCTGAGTAACGACTTGAGTGGAACAGAATCTAACGTCTGATACTGGTCAGAGGAATTCTGTACGACAGAAGTTGGACGGGCAAGTGGCCATTCTTCTCAGCACTGGCAGGAAAGACCTATCTATGGGGCCATCACTAGTGTCACCAACACGAACACCGGGAATTCCCGCTGAGGAGTCGGCCCGTCACCGCGGAGGGCTGTGAGGTTTAAGGTTACCGTTTTCCTCCTCCTCGTCGTCCTCCTCGTCCTCGTCGTCCTCCTCGTCCTCCTCGTCCTCCTCCCCGTCCTCATCATCCTCGTCCTCTAGCTCCTCCTCCAGCTCCTCTTCCTCCTCGCGGTCCTCCTCCTCGTCCTCCCTCGGCTCGTCCTCCTCCGAGTCCTCCTCCTCCTCGTCCTCCTCCTTCTCGTCCGTGTCATCTGACCCGTCGCTCTCATAGCGCTCGTCCACAGAGGAGCTGTCCGCCTTCACCGCAAACGGCTTCCTCTTGGGGGCAGGCTCTTGGGGCTGCTTATCCTGTGTTTTTCTTTTTTTGGCCAAGGGGCAGCCATATACACTGTATTTGGGGGGGGGGGGAGGGAGAGAGAGAGACCTGATTACTGTCTTTGAATAGCAGAGCTTCAGGAGTCCTTGATCAGGGGAGCAAAGTTTAGCACGAGCGCGTCGCACAGAGGCCAGAGGTGCAGGCACGCCCATGCTCGTGCGTATACCACCATCTCACAAGCTGCTGGTGAGATTTTTACCAAGAAACCTGGCTTGGGTTTGTCTGGTTACATAAACATCAGGTCTGACCTCCCAGCCCCTCAGTACCACCCTCCCATAACAGCCCGAGGTTCCTATGAAACCCAGGGGCTGCACTATGAAGCACTTGGTGACACCACCCTGTGACCACACACATTCAGTGATGTGCACTGGAAAAGAAGAATTAGTCCCCACGCACTCTAAAGACACGTGATGAAACAGCATTGCATGGATTCGGATGTGTATAATCTACAGACATGATGAGCTTCTAGACATAGTGCCCCACAAACACACAAGTCTCACTGTGCAGAGGCCGGCCCCGCCCCCAGCACTGCAGAGCGAGCTTGGTGTTATTGGCAGTCACCACAAAACTGTGCTCGAACTGGCCTAAACCTGGGCGAGACCTTTCCAGCAGGGCTGACACAAACGCAGTTTTCCAAAGCTGCTGCTGGTTACGGCTTTCTTCCTGGACACGCATGTCTGTCCTGGGAGAAGCAGGGAGACAGAGAAGCCAGAGGGCTGTGAGCAGGCTCCATGGTCTAAACCAGCGGTTCTCAATCTGTGGGTCACGACCCCTTTGGGGGTCAAACGACCCTTTCACAGGGTCGCCTAAGACCATCGGAAAACACATATATAATCACATATTGTTTTTGTGATTAATCACGATGCTTTAATTATGTCCAATTTGTAACCATGGAATTGGGGTCCCCACAACATGAGGAACTGCATTAAAGGGTCGCGGCGTGAGGAAGGTTGAGAACTGCTGGTCTAAATGAAGACGTGTGGCCTCCGCACTAAGGGAGCTGGGAGGGGATCTTGGCCCCCGAATTATGTCTGGACCTGGTATCGGTGACATCTGCGTTCGGTCACGCCCGCCCAGCACATGGTCTAGGCACCTCTTCTGGGTGGGCTCTTAGCATCACTGGAGACTCAGAGGCAGAGACCCAAGTCCCCCCTCAGGCACCTCTGCCTGGGACAAGCCAGCACCACTGCTTTTGACCCGCTCCTCACCGCTCCCCTGGTGCCTGCACGCGGCCGCACGGTGGGCACTCAGCGAACAATTGTTGGACGAACGAACGACGTGATAAATATTATGCAAACGGCACTCTGCCATGAAAACAAGAGCAGCCAGTCCGGGAGCCGGGGAGGCCCCGCCAGGGCGGCGCTGGGAACGGCTTTGAAGGAGACGCACACGCTGCGTGGAGAAGAGGCTCTTCCCAAACACCTTACGCAAAACAGAGGTTGCACATGGACATAAGAAGGGAGACGGTTTCAGAAACGAGACTAGAAGCAGCTCTGGAGTCAGAGGACGAGGCGGCGGGTGGGCGTGGG